>NC_137211.1:22594960-22604960 GCF_949987685.1 Ammodytes marinus | reverse complement strand
ACAATTCTTTCTGACGTCTATTCATTTCCAATCATCTCCTGCTTCCTTTCCGCTACCTGTTAATCTGTCTATTTTTCGGCACGTGCTGGATCAATAAACTGATGACTGTTGAAGCGTTGCACTCTGGGGTTCAGAGGTGGCAGGAGGTCAGGGGTGATGGGGGGGTTGGTGTGAGTGCTGAGTGTCCAGGCCGTGACCTCTCCCTGCTGGCTGCCACCAAACCTGAATGAACTACCTTAATTCAAAGCCTCCTCACACAAGACAAGCACGCCAGTCATCAAGCAGTGGAGGAGGAAACCTAATCAGGGATTACACCGCTAAACACAGTTGGAATCCTGGTTGTACATATTCAGATCCAAAATAACAATGTCTCGCCAGTCAAGCTGCATTGTGTGTAGAATCTCGTTAGAATTGGTCGCAGGTCCAAAGATGCATTATCGTCATCGCCAAGAAACTTAACTTCACCGTTGAGGAACAGTGCTAATGCGCTTAGGAAAAAAGCACTATATATAATGTAAGTGCAGTCCATTTACCATTTATTTTCATCAGAACACAAACAAAAAAATAAGCATGATCCCAACTTCCGACAATGTATCGACAAACATTTTAAAGAGAGAGAAAAAAATTAAGATTTTGAGTTTCATAAAAAAGTAGCGCTTGGGGTGAAATGTTCCTTGTTCCTCTTTGTTCTGCCAGATGGGACTAGACTAGAGTGAAGTCATTGTCCAGAGGGCCCGCCAGGGTGTGTTTGCTTCCTTTTATAATGAATGGAAATTTGTGAGTGTTTTTTTTTTCTTCCGTAGCTGTTAATAAACTGACCCTAATAACCTTATCTGTTCATTTCCCGAGGCTAACCAGCAGAACACACACAGACGCCCACGGATCTATGGGTATAAAGTTGGATCAAATATGAACAAATATCCCAGGTTTATGTTTTCAGCTGTTCTCTGATCTGCGGGCTGTGGTTTACACAGCACATCACATAGCCTTTGAGTGTGAAGCGCTACGTCGCGCGGAATATCAGAAGGCAGCGTCGTCGTGTCGATGTTCCCAGGTGATTTCCACAGCTGTGTCTCTCTCTCTCTCATCCCAGGAGCTGCTGCACGCTGTGTTCTTTCCTCTATCCCTCTCTTCCATTTTATCTCTCATCCTCTCAGCATTGTAATAGAAGATTAATAGAACCACAAGTCCTGCACTCACGAGTGTGAATAGTAAATAGCTTGGATTATTCAGCACTCTCTTGTAATCCGTCATATCATTCTCTGTCAGTCCTCTTGTCATGTCAGCAGACTGGAACCAGGGCTGACGTAGCCTCCTCTTCTGTGCCATAGATTGTCGTCACAAAACTATTAAATACAAAAAATGTACTAGTGTTAATACACATCTTTGACTCTGTAAACTCGTATGTAAAGAAAGAGTATGTAAGCAAAGGGGCTCACCGTAGCAAGCAACATGTCCGTTTACACTGTGTGCACAATTATTAGGCAAGTTGTATTTTTGAGGATTCATTTTATTATTGAACAACTACAGTGCTCTCGGTCAATCCAAAATGTTAATGAACCTAAACCTGAATGTTTAAGAAAGTAAAAGTGAGGTTTTGTCTTTCTTACGAGAATATATATATGTGCACAATTATTAGGCAACTATTAGTGTGCAGAATTATTATGCAACTAAATTAAAAAACTAAAATGTTCCCATCTCACTTGTTTATTTGCATCTGTTAAAGTGAGAATAATAAATCAAATCAAAATTTACAAATAAAAATTTCCGACATGTAAAAAAAAAAATCAGTGACCAATATAGCCACCTTTCTTTTCAAAAACTGTCACAAGCCTTCCATTCATGGAGTCTGTCAGTTTCTTGATCTGTTGACGATCAACTTTTTGTGCAGCAGCAACCACAGCCTCCCAGACACTGTTCCGAGAGGTGTACTGATTTCCTTCACTGTAAATATCCCATTTAAGCAGGGCCCACAGGTTCTCAATAGGATTTAAGTCAGGTGAGGAAGGGGGCCATGTAATTTTTCATCCTTAAGGCCTTTACTGGCTAGCCATGCAGTTGAGTACTTCGATGCATGTGATGTAGCATTGTCCTGCATAAAAATCATGGTCTTCTTGAAAGATGCAGACTTTTTCCTGTACCACTGCTTGAAGAAAGTATCTTCTAGAAACTGGCAGTAGGTTTGGGAGTTGATTTTGAGGCCATCTTCAACCCGGAAAGGTCCAACTAGCTCATCTTTATTAATACCAGCCCATACCAGTATCCCACCTCCACCTTGCTGGCGTCTGAGTCGAAGTGGAGCTCTGTGTCCGTTACTGATCCAGCCACGGGCCCATCCATCTGGTCCATCAAGAGTCACTCTCATCTCATCAGTCCATAAAACCTTTGAAAAATCTGTCTTCAGATATTTCTTGGCCCAGTCTTGACGTTTCAACTTGTGTGTTTTGTTCAGTGGTGGTCGGGTTTCAGCCTTCCTTACCTTGGCCATGTCTCTAAGCACTGAACACCTTGTACCGCACTCCAGGTAGGTTGCAGTTCTGGAATATGGCAGAACTGGAGGATAATGGGTTCCTGGTAGCTTCACGTTTGATTCTTCTCTAATCTTTTGCAGTTAATTTGCGTCTTTTTTTCTCAATAAGTTTCTTGTGACCTTGTTGGCTATTTGCAACAAAACGTTTGATGGTTCTGTGGTCACGCCCCAATATCTTAGCAATTTCAAGAGTGCTGTATCCCTCTGAAAGACTTTTTAAAATTTTTGACATTTCAGAGTCCGTTAAATCTCTTTTTTTGCTCATTTTGCCTGAGAAAGAGAAGCTGCCTAATAATTATGCACACCTTGATATAGTGTTGATCTCCTTAAGCCACACCCTCACTCATTACACAAATCACCTGGTATGCTTAAATCCAATAAGCACTTAGGTTTATACAGCTTGAAGTTGGGAAATATGCATAAAAATTATGATATGGCCAAAATCTTCACTTGCCTAATAATTGTGCACACAGTGTACAGAGCCTAGGCTGTGTATTTACACTGGATTTTTTTTTCGGCGCAGACCGTACGTAACAGGTTGCGGATCGTGAAGAAAACTCTTTCCTCAATTTCCAAACCTCTAGCCTTTCTCTTGGCGCTCTTCACTTACACACAATCTTTACACTCTCCTCATCACCTCCAACAACAACATACATCCTGTTCAGTGTCGCCGTTTCAGAATCAAACACAGAATATCAGTAAATGTGACGACTCATTCAAAGAAAAAAACTATGTGAACTTGTCTTGACCCACCTGCAGACGCTGCTTCTGGAGCCCCCCCACCACGTACCCTTATTTTAACCCCCTGTCCTCGGCCCAAAACCCGACGCACTGATTAAAGCTGTGAAGTATCCTGCTGCAACACAGGACAGGAATCAATAAGTGAATTAGACTCCACTCTCAGCTTCCTTTCCAGCCAGCCGGTCCCGAAAGCAGCTGCCCAGGATAATGGGACTGGACATGGGGGAGCGTGGGTGTGAGTGGAGGAGGCAGGGGGGGGGGACAAAGAGGCTTTAAGGTGGTGTGATATACTGCTGTGACTCATTGTCACTACACTCTTATATTCTGTATGTATTTATATATATCCAACTGTGTCTGACTTTAGCAGGGATGTACACCGACACTGGTAAATGTCTGACTTATGCTGGATGATATGCGCTCACCATCGGGCTCACAACAGGGCGCCTGCTTACCTGCCAGAGAGATAGAGGACCACTTTGTCTTGACGTGGTCATTATTTTTGTCCGTTTTGTTTGTGTTTCATCTTCGCTGCAAAGCACTTAATACTGCAGCTCTTCGTAGAAGTCATTCTTCAAGCGGCAAACGCACGCACGCACCATTACATCACTGTCCTTGGACTTTCAGTCCTCTCCTCCCTCTGTCTGTTCACCCTTGGTGGCATCGCCGCTCGTGCTAACTGCCCCTTTCCTTCTGTTTGTATGTGGAGAAAAATAAAATGCATCAGTTAGGGGCCACTCACTGGGGCCGCGGCCCCGTGCCCGAGCTCATTTGCATACTAAAGTCTAGAACGTTTGGCTAGTGTGACCACGCCATCCGTATTCCAGCATGGAACAGCCACTTGGCCACGGCACACTTGGGAGAGGCTGAACTTTGGGCCTTGGACATCGCACCTATGTTGAATGCGTCTTCTTAAGGAGGCTAACTGTGAACCCATTTAGTGACTTATCTCAAAGGCCTCTTCACATCATGTAGGCTTTCAAGTGGTGGTTGACATGGTTTAGAATTTGATAAGACGATGATTGCACCCTAACATGAATTATATTATTGTAAATCAAAGTGGGAAAAGCACAAATGTTAGATAAATACATAGATTCTACTCTCAAGTTTGTCCATTGGGTCAGGACTCAGGAGCCACTAGCTTAGCCTAGCATAAAGACTGGCTTACTGTAAAGTTAAAATATTTACCTAAAAATGTGTAGGTAAAACATATTGATTATCCAGCATCAGAGGCCTATTTATTTATCCTCAGATGACTCATTCTGACATGGACATAAGAAATAGGAACGAATACATGAAAATTAGTTTTTATTTAATGTGTATATATTTGAGTTCTAGTGGGCATCCTCATTGTTCTTTTGTCTTTTCCACACATTTAAATACCAGGAAATGAAATAGTTGCTGAGACAATGACTCGTCTGGACAGAAAAAAAATCCTGAATCCGGCCTGCTCTCGGCCCCTCTCATATCGCCAGGAACACTCATTACTCATTACTTTCTGTTTGTGTAAGTGCCATGCTTCTCCCTCTGTTTGGCAGGGGACTGGTTGTGTTTGTGCCACACTCTTAGCGGGGGTGTGATGTCATATCACAGTGCCATGTTCTGCCGCCACAACCGTGCATCTGCTGTTGATCTTGGTTTAACTAAGGAGCAACACGCCAAATAAGGCCTGAATTAACGGGAAATCGTCACCATCATTAGTCACGGCAATAGCACATTTGGGTGTCCCTGTTGTCGGGGTAAATATCTAATATATCTTGTGTTTGTCATATTTGCAGCCTTGCTTTGAGCTTGAACACTTTGCACATTTAAAACTTTCATCAACTCAGGCCTAGCATTAGACCCGGGTTCGAATCCGACCCGGGTTGTTCTCTGCATGTCTTCCCCTTTTTGCCCCATTTCAATTCTGTCTCTCCAGTCCTTCTAATAAAGCGAAAAACACCTGAAAGTTTGAGGTGAAATCTCTGACTTTATTTGATGATTAGCATCAGCCCATGATCTTCATACAAGTGCAGCTCAGGGCCCAAACAGAGCTCCGGCCATCACTGGGGTTGTACACTGTGGGTTTGGGAGCGCAGCAGCCTGTGGAGAATGCGTGGCACACTTGCACTTCTGGTTGTCAGTCAGTTCATTCAGTCAACTGCTTTTCATTCAATCCCAACTTCACAGTGATGAGGCCTTAAAGCTTCTGCAACATGCAAAGTGCTGGTGATGTCCTTGTGATGTCGGGAGGAGGCTGTGTGAATGAACGTCTGTCAGCCTGCAGCTAGTGAACAGGTTACTCTGCACTGTGCTGCTTACTGTCGAGCGTTTTCTTTTTTTTTTAACTGCTCAAAGCCTGATGTTTTTGAGCGGATGAATTATATATGAAGAGACATTCTTGAAGGCGAAGAAGAAGAAAAAAATCTCACATCGCCTGTCGCACCTGTCAGACTTCCCTTCAAATACAACTTGGATGTATTCTCTACAGACAATAATACACCATTCAAACTGCCTTAACATCCGACTATAAATATGTATACAGTTTAGGAGTACAGCGGCTTTTTTGGGGAGTTTGGTTAACTGGTTTCTTATGTGCTGGGAGGACAAATCCTTACTGCAGTTGAACAGTTAAGTCTTTAGCATTATACCAATGTATTATTTGACCCTTTGCCACCCACTTCCCTTCCCCCGCTCATGCTTTTCAATCTTGCATGGCACATAATATGCAGTTTAAACTGATATAGCGTTAACGCTTTAAAGCTACATGATATTAAGCTAATTCAGCAGCACAGTGTAATGATGCACAAATTACTGGCGCTAATGCCTCCAGCAAATAGTCCAATCAGCCTCTTCAGCCATTGCTCAACATGTAGTAGACATGGAGCTAGTATACCAGCAGTAATATAGTACAAGTATACTGTTGTGGAAAACCACACAACGCTTAGAAACACTTTGTTGCCACATTTTTCCAACCAAAATACAATAGGGTACATTTACACCAATCCAATGGAGAGCAGGAAAAAAGCTGCTTACGCCAAGTTGAACCGTGTACGTTAGTTGCAGTGTTACACTGGCTGCCTTTGTCTAACCTAACCCCACATGATATTATGCCTTTAATTTAAAAAGGGCCTGTAGAAACACAGCAGCGTTACACCGGGCGACATGTCCCTTCATCCCATGAACACACGCTGTAGTTTATTTTGACTCAATCCCACATTCACCATACTGTTGCCCCACATGGTTCCTATAGAGCACCTAATGCAGTTTCTTTGTGTGTAATCTGCGCACCGCTAAAAATAGTCCCAAACGAGTGCACTTTTTCTCCTTCTTTGTTTGATATAAACTACAACAGTGAGCAGCCATTCGAAGAAATCACTGAGCCTTTTAAAGAAATTAAACAATAAATTTGCGAAGAGTTTTTGAAAGATGTATAACCTTTAATAAGAACCAATGGGCTTAGATAAGGTATGTCAGTAAAAAAACATGAAAAACAACATGATGTGTGGCACTGTGGTCCTCACATGTCAGCATGATGTACAGCCAGAAACACAGCCGTCCTCCTGCACACCTGCACAATGCTGAGCCTTTATGAAGGATCAGCAGGTCCTATTTGAGATGTAGCTCTTCAAACGCATGTACCTATAGAATGTAATGTACAAACCTGGCCTCAAACACACACACACACACACACACACACACACACACACACACACACACACACACACACACACACACACACACACACACACACACACACACACACACACACCTCCATCTCCTTTTATACTAATTTCGTTCACAAAGCCACTTTTCTTTCTTTTCATCCCTACCCTCCTGTGCTGTGTACTATAAATGTTGGCATGTATAATTTGTTTGTTTCACATGTTTGCCTTGGATGCGTGCACACACAAGATTGTGACAACATGTCAATTTAGTGTTCCGGTAATTCTCTCACATATCTGTATTTGTGCACGTTAGTGCTGTATGTACATCTGTGAATGCTTTGTGTGTAATATTCTGTAAGAGTCCCTCCCTGGGGTGTGTCTGTTTGTGTGTTCACATATGTGTTTGTGTGCATATTTTGTAGGATTTATTTAGATTTTCAGTGTGTGTGTGTGTGTGTTTGTGTGTGTCAGTGTGTGTGTGTGTGTGTGTGTGTGTGTGTGTGTGTGTGTGTGTGTGTGTTGGTGTGTCGATGTGTACATATATGTGTGTTTGTATATGCACCAAACTCTTTATGCACATCTGTGTTGTGAGTGGTGTGGGCGTCCTCACATCTGTCTTGTGCCTGGTTGTTTATCTTGCCAGTCCTGTTGATGGTTTAGAGGGGGATCCAGCGCTCCTGGCTCTTCCTCTGTCAGTCCTTCCACATGCAGCCGCCACCCCTATTAACACTTCCATTAATACTAGATCACAGATGGAAATCATCCGCTCACCCTGAGGATGCTTTTAGATTTTGATGAGCGTTTTTACTCTTTTTTTTTCCTTCTTTCAGCTCCCAGGGAGAGAAGCGCAGCGGAGCAACTAGTTTTATTGATGGCAGAGAAAATCCGCCTCTGATTTCTTTCCAGTGTTCCCCTTCTGACTTTTTCCTCAGCACACTAGTTTATACAGCAATAGGGCTGAAGAGAAAAAGCTAAGAAGATGGTTGGGTTGACAATGATGCAAAAAAGCTGAGGGAAGGGGTTTAGATGGAGGAAATAAGTATGTTTGTCTCATTTGCATGCAGGCCTTTCAGCTCCTCAAACTTTCAATCTCTCCAGTTGTGATCCCCATGCGCGTACTTGACAGACAAGGGACGAGCCACGCGGAATACCAAGTGGCTCTGCAAGTTCATATTAGCACGCAAACGTATGGCCGATCATATGCACTCGCACACACACATGTGCGCACAGGCAAATCACCCACAAGCAGAAAACACTTACACGCACATACATCCCCGAATCCATTACCCAACTGCTTGTCACTCACAAACACGCATATTAACATTCATGCTCACACATAGCTCCCCTCTCAGATAATCACTTGAATGCACAAGCATACATACATTCACACATAAACAGATGCAAATTCCCCTTCAATCTCACAAAGGCATACAGATATCACAAACACAAACTATTCAAACATGAGGCAAAAGCGTTCTTATAGATACATAGAAAAGCACATATTTAAGCCCCATGTCTGCGTTGGGGGACACACACAGTGCTGCTGATGAGCTAGTGTATACTGGGTGTTGAGACACCTCTACACAAACAGAGACACACAATGCGCTAAATGATTTGTTTCCTCCTCCTATCAGATGCTTATGAATAATACAAGAATCTCAGGGGAACTTTTTGCTTCACATAAATAAGAATTTAGATAGAAAATTGCATTATTAATCTGCGGCTTCTGGCTCGGGCTTTTTTCCTGTAAAGAATTCATACAGTGTTGTAAGTGTGCAGGCTCGCAGGAAGGAAGCCTGAAGGGCCAATGAGGGACGAGGCGGCGGGTGGATCACAGCGAATGGGACGGGAGGCCAGAGGTGTGCTGGGTTGATTTATTTATTTTTGGTGGGGGGAGAAACTCGCAATTTGGGCTTCAAACAGTGCCGCGGAGGTAAATTCTTGTGCTAAATGATTACGGGGTCACACCATATGCATACTGTGGCTAAAGTGCACCACAGTCCAGCAGTCACAGCTCACAACTGTCATTCTATCATGTCAGTCAATTTTAATGTATTGTTTTTTCTTTCACTGACCACCACTCAGTTGACAGGAAATGTGGAGAAAGATGACAGGCAGCAAATCCAACCAAGGACATTGACCTTATATGGTGTGCAACTTTAGCCCCCCCCCCCGCCCCCCCGATCTTCTTCATCCACAATGCTTAGTAGTCTTCATGTTGTCATCAATTAACTCAAATATTGCCACTGATATTAGCCTTGCTCGGCATATATTGGAAATTCAAGAAATTAAAATAAAAAAAATCACTAAAAAATGTACACTTAGACTGACTAAAAACATTTAGCCGTTTTACATCCACTCACTCTCACATCCTCACTGCAATTTGACTTTATCTATTACTTTCAGTTACATACAATTAAACCAGATTGTTCTTTTGCATTTTGTCAATAGTTAGGTTTTAAAACCTGCTAGGCCTATTTTTCATTTGGTTACATGGGATACCAGACGTGACCTCTGCTCTTTGGAAGAGAAAAGGTTTGAATTATTTATAGTCTGAAGATGAGGTCGAGTCATTGCGACCGAAAGGATATCCACATTCTGCACATGCTCACAACACACCAAGGGGATGCACCGGCAGTCATATGCGAAGTTATAGAGATGATGCCGTACATTACAGTAGAGGCACGATCCCCCCATCTCTCACATGTGACATACTGCTGCTATGGTTGTGTTGCAGCTCAGTTGTGAATATCTTTAGAATAAAACTCTTTTACAGTAATTGGATACTAATTGGTAGAGAACATCTTTAGTTTCACTGTGTGAATGAGATGTAATGAAGAAAGGTTTTCCCTCTGTCCTGCTCCTCTGTAGGTCCAGCACTCATCTGTATATGGCCTTGGCCCCCGGGGGTCGCTATAAAGAACGTGTCATAGAGGGATAGACCATCTCCATTTATACGTCTCACGCGAGTGCTGCCACACTTTAACGACTGACAGTCCCATTCAACCATAAAACTATACTGCCTTCATATGTGTTGGAACACACACATACTGAAGGCCACTGAAACCTACAAAGAGAGTCATGC
>NC_137211.1:22567460-22589960 GCF_949987685.1 Ammodytes marinus | reverse complement strand
TTATTGCAGAAGAAGTAGAAGTAGCTATAGAATGTTTATTTTCCCGTGGCATATTTCAACAACTGCAGGCAAAATATGATTTTGTAGAAAAACAGCCATGTTATCTACCAAAATAACTATAAATTGGAACTGCAAAGATCAAAGCCCCTTTTGTGCCCCAAAATGCAATTCTGCCGTTATGGGATTAGACTCTAGATTCTATCAGGCAACTTTTCATCAACACTTTGAAAAAATTAAATCACTGAGAAGGACTGGGTTGATTCTCCAGACCCTGTTTACGGTAATAATTAAGGATGGTAGGATGGCTTAGAAGAAGATAGGCCAACCAGTAACCATGAGGTTGCTGGTTCGATCCCCAGCACCGGAGAGGAGATTGTTAGTAGCAATACTAGTGGTGTTAATTGTATTATATCTACGGTGCCCACCATCACTACCATTGTGTCCTTGAGCAAGACACTTAAAGGTGCTGTAAGCGAAATGGTTCTTTTAGCTAACTTCCTGTCAGTTACTGCAGTTAGCACTCCCCTCGCTCGTCCCTACGTCACCACATTAATGCACTGCGGTAATCAAGCAGTGAGTTATCTAGCATCATCTCAGATCCTTAAGTGTGATAAAACATGATAAAAACCATCAAAACAGACATTAGGAAGGATTTTTACCTGCTCTGCCATTGTAGGCGCATAAACATTCACCTATCTGTCGCTCTGCGCGTGCACCAGCAGTGAGACGGGTTTCGGTTTGTAGCGTTCTCTCTTGTGATTGGATATTAATTTTGGGATCCCCCGAAAAGTTTATTTGCTGATTACATGCAGAGCAGCTGACTGAGAGATCGGCTTTATGAAACGCGCACATTATGAAAGTGATCACTGTATGAATAAAGAGCGATTTAACACTTATATTAACATAAATAAACCGCTTACTTCACCTTTAACCCCAAACTGCTCCAGGGGCACTGTTCTATGGTTGACCATGTGTCTGACCCCCTTGAAAACTTGAGAGGGGATATGCGAAAAGACGAATTTCAATGTGCCTCGTGTAAATTGAAGAATAAAGATAACTTAACTTAAATGTATGTATGACATAACTGTGTGTTGATACAGTGCTCAGCTACGTAGGGGAGAACGGGGGAATGTGAGACATCGGCTAATGTGAGACACCCCCTGTATCTAGGCAATGGAACACATTTTTGGTCATGTGAGATATATGTTTTCAAGCCCCTTTCATTTCCCCTTGGCCATGAGAGAGAGGACCTCATAGAGACAGTGCAGATCGCGTCATAATCGGAGGCCACGCCCATCATGGGGTAAAACAATTCACAGCGCTCCATTCACTTTGTATTGAATGACACAGTATTCTGCAAACAAACTTAATAAAAACGTACTAAGACATGCCTTTCACGAATACACATTACTTTCTTTAAAGCCACGACTCTTGTTTGTCTATACGAGTTGTTTTTGTGAAAAATTATTGAGTAATTTTCAATATCGAGACAAAACTCTTAACTAATGTATGCTGTATGCTAGGCTAATGTTAGCCTTCTGCTGTAGGCTGACCCTCACGTAAACTCCATCCTCGCCAGGTCGGATGGGAAAAAACACCTAATTTTTCACAAAAACAGCTCGTATAGACAGACAAGAGTCGTGGCTTTAAAGAAAGTAAAGTTTTTTTGTTAAATGGATGTTTGATTAAGTTTTAATTAAGTTTGTTTGCAGATGACTGGTCTCCTTCAATACAAAGTGAATTTAACGGTGTTCAAAGGTTTCCCCCACAATGGGTGTTGCCTATTTCATGCACTGTCTCTATGGTAATGTTGTAAGCATGTTATTTTCACAAAAATGTCTTTTTTGCATGTAAAAGTACATTTTCTTGCTGTCAACTTAATCGATTGTTGTGCCAAAGCAAATTGATTTAGGTAGAAAAACTTATATCGTACATGTTGATGAACTACCAACATATGAAACCATGTGATGATGATAACTGAGGATTAGCCTGAATTGCTGAGAGAGGTAGTTTTTTCTCAAATTGTGGCAGTGGGCTAAAGTGAGACAAATGCTGTTGGGTAAAGTGAGACAGTGTCTGTGCCCTCTTTTAATGAATCCATTATATTTGAGGTAGCAAGGAGACTAGTTTGAATAAGACAAAAGACAATGTGGGCTGGAGGTGGGGGTTGATGGTTGAAGGGGTGTCAGCAAGGGCATGGTTTGGCACGTATGTATTTGGGGGACAGGAGAGTGACCTTTAACACCAATAGACTCTAAGTAATATGTCTTTATTCAATGAATGATCTGATCAAACAAATGCAGAAAAATATTAATCAAAGACTTAAAAGATGGAAAATGACAGCTGGGTCTAGTTCTGTGTTCTGAGTCCCAGGCTGTTCTAGCTGGTTCTGATTGTCCTTTGCTCTGACCCCCAGACACTAGCTGGCTCTAAGGGTCCTGTGTTCTGACCACCAGACTGTGTTTTAATCTAACTGGTTCTATCTGTCATTTGAATGTTAATTATTGAATATTAATTATTTGTTGTATTTGATCAGAGTTACTTTCAAGTTTAAAAAATTTTTTTTTTGCTTAATTGACCAAACACCATGATTCTGTTACTAGTCCGACATTAGTTTTGGAATATTTGGTTTTCAAGCTAGCTGTCAGGATTGTAACAACATTTGTTGTTATGGTAGTTTCAGAGTGGAAAAAGTAAGTGGATCAGTTTACCCCCTTGATTTCTCTGGTCTGTCTCAGTTTACACCACAGCTGGGGTAAAGTGAGACACAAGACAACTTTTTTTAAAACAATCATATTTTCACTGCCCTTTGTTTTGAATAAATTCTGCTATTGCCCATTTCTAGGAAACATCCTGAATTAATGGGAACTGTGTAAATTTGACTAATAAATAATTTTAGCTCGCTTAGAGCGGAGCAAATGTAAAAAGTTTCTCACATTACCCGGTTCTCCCCTACATCTATATTTACTTTTTATTGAACAGCCATTCAATTCCATTTTTCACCAGACCCTGGCCCAGGTCTCTTTATACTATCAATATAAAAACCTGTAAAGTTAACCAGTGAATTATAAGATGAGGACATATAAAGCAGCAAACTTGTATAATATCACTGTTCTGTCATCTGCTTTACACCTTGAAACAAGGTCTCTAACAGGGCTGTGTGTGTGTGTGTGTGTGTGTGTGTTGAAACCCAGTGTTGGTGAGAAAGCAGCTCTTTTAAGATGGGAACTGACATGAAAACAATACTTTTTTCCAAAGTCGGATCAGTTTTTTTCCTCTTGCTTTTCCCTCTGTTGACGTGGGTGGGGCTCAGTGGGAAAAACAATATTGAACTTAGTTTTAATAATCTTTTTTTTGTCTCTTATTTGACAGTTACTCGTGAGTCTTAGTCACATGCTGTCACTTTACTGGAAGCTGCATCTTCCAGTTTTGAGCCCCTCGCAAATCCAAAACAGCAGGTTGGGAAACTGTGGCATGTGAAGTCCTTGTTGGCTTAATTCTGTCTTACTGTACATGTTTTCCATGGCAAGTCCTCAAAGCTCTTATCCAAACCGTGCTGAGCTTCTCGCGCAGTCAAATAAACAGCAAAACGATTTGCCACAGTTAGTGAAGATTGTTTTTGTTGCAATCCTTATCTTATTTTCCTCGAAGTAACTTACAACAAATGTAGAATTCTCATTTTTACTGTACATGAAACTTAGAATGATTTCAGAGGGATCAAAAATCAATTGATGCGAACCTGAAGTCATTTAGTTAAGAATTCATCATTTTCACTTGAGAAAGATAGAGAAAAACTTTCAATAATGTATTTGAGGTTGTTTTCTCTCTATGTGTCATATGTATGTTACAGTATGTCTGTGGTTTCATAATGGCTTCACAGCATTCCTCATCTCTCTCTCAATCACTTCTCATTCCATCTTGACTCTTTGGCTGCTATCAACATGGACGTATGTGCAGCGCTGCCATTAGCACGAGTTGTTTGACTCCGAAGTGCCAACATACCACACAGGACACAGGCGCACAGTCGCTCACTGGAGCGGGATGAGCTACATTCTTCAGATAGTTGAGAAGGCAGACGAGGATGTGATGTTTGATTCCAGCTGCTGTTTCTGCGCTGCTGTCTTGTCAATGTCAAGAGAAGAACCGTGCGAGTAAGTTAAACAAGTGCGACGCGTGAGGGGAAAAAAAGATGAAAGAAAACATCATCAGTGAGCCATCTTGAGTTGGATTAGTTGGTTACTATGGATACCATACATATATATGCACCAGCTCTTGACACACACACACACACACACACACACACACACACACACACACACGCACACACTCACTTGAGAGGCCGACCTTCTTCAGTCCCTCCTTCACTATCATAACATCACTCACACCCGGCCCACTCCGAGCCTCCTCCCCACCAACATAATGACATTTGCATACAGATGTCTCACTTGCGCTGATAATGCATGCGGCATTCTCTGTGTGTGTGTGTGTGTGTGTGAGAGAGAGAGTGTGTACAGGCTGCGGGTGTAATCAGCTGACATCAAACTACAGGTTAGGACTTGAAAGCAGAGCAGTATGTGCAACTTGCGTGAAAAATCACACACACACACACACACACACACACACACACACACACACACACACACACGCACATAGAGTAATGTGAGAGGTCGGGGAAGGAAGAAAGGATGGAGTGATGGATGCATTGAGAAGAGACAAAAAAGACTCATTCTAGTTTGCTGGAACAACTGTGCCTGGCAGACACAAGTAAAAAGGGGATTGAGTAGAACTCGTCAGGGCTCCGTTCCAAATCTGTGGCCCCCACCCTCCCTCTTGCACTACTTCTTCTACTTCTTCTTCTTCTCCTTCTTGTAGCATTTTCTTCTCTTTCCTCATGAAACAAGCCACCTACACTTTAGGACATCTGCTAAGCTGATTTTCTGGAGCTTAGCTGCACCCCAGTGGTATCAAAGAGATTAGGTGAAACAACATCCAACTCTCTGGCTTTGTGCTGCGTTTCAATAATGCAGCGCCGTGCGACTGGGCCCAATGTGTTTGTGCCTGTTCGCCTCCAGTGTGTGTGCTCGCTCGTGCCTGGCTGCATGTGCACAAGCTGGCACTGTG
This sequence comes from Ammodytes marinus, assembly GCF_949987685.1. Lineage (NCBI taxonomy): Eukaryota > Metazoa > Chordata > Actinopteri > Uranoscopiformes > Ammodytidae > Ammodytes > Ammodytes marinus. The sequence continues at coordinate 22,584,839 of NC_137211.1, read as the reverse complement.
TGTGTGTGTGTACGTGCGTGGGTGTGTGTTTATTATGCTTACTGGTTACAGTGCCATAAGTCACAGAGCTGCTGTAATACAGTTGGATCTGGAGCGTGAGCGCTGCTTTGCGTACAAGGATTCAGAGAGCGTAACCAAAGAGCTGCTTCAGAGGATCTCCCCGGTCTTTGTTTTCCAGCCAAGCCCATTATCACTGGAGTAAAATAAAACCAAATCATCTCCAGAAAATAAACTGTCTTTCAGTTCTGCTGGAAAGCCACCAAATGTTTGGAGTTGTGTTTTTTTTTTGCAGTGTGAGGCCTAACAATCATATCTTTGCACCTAATGTGTATTTATTCTGTTTATTTTTTCGACACTACCCGTGTATGCAATTCTCTCCACAGAGCAAAAAGCATTCATTTGTTTTTCCCTCAGCTTACTCTTGGTAATGAAAGGGTGCTTTATGAAGCGGAGTGACTATATCTTACTGCATTATGCATGCATGATGGCTAACGCTTAGTAACTATCCTCACACGTAATTAAGTAGTGAAATGTAATAATGTCATTTATCCCTCTGGGTTTAGGGTTTGAATAATTGCTGCAGAGTCAGCCTACTGCGCATTATGTTTGTGAGTGTGAGTGCGTGTGTGTGGACACGGCTGCATGCTTGCTTTTTTTCTCCAATTGTATGTGTGTGTGTCAGAGAGAGAGATCAAGAGAGGGAGTTCTCATTTAGTTTTTTTTTCTTTCTTTTTTTTCTTTCTTTCTTTCCAACAGCTTTCACTTTTTTTGTGCTCGCTAACTAGAGAAAAAAAAGAGTGGAGAGAGAAGAGGGAGGGAGGGAGGGAGTTGGATTGTGGGCAGGGGGGGTTTGAAAGAAGAAAAGAGAGCAAGCCAAAGAGCGTCGGGGTGCTGTGTCAGTCTGATATTTTCCATAGTGACAGCTGGGCCCAGAAGCTCAGAACCTTTTCTTCTGGCACACAAAGCCCATTAAGTATGCCACTCGCTCAATGGCCCCCGCAGCCTCCAAATTGCTCCAAGCTCCTCCCTAAAGTGTGGCAGCCTTTGTCATTGTAATCAGGCCTTGTATGTGAAGTGCTGCCTGTATTTACCGCTGCTAAGGGTGCATATTTACCCAGCCTGCTGCTGCTGATGCTGCTGCCGGAGAGAGAGAGAGAGAGAGCTAGAGAATGAGAGAGAGAGGGCCAAAAGAAGAGAAAATAAGGAGTTGGAATTTCTAAAAAAGAGGAGATGGGAAAAGTTGTCTGCATGAACGGAGTGTGGATGAGAGGATGGGAGGGTCAAGTGTGTGGGGAGAGAAGGTGCAGTGAACCCAGGGCCAAGCAAAGAGAAAGTGAAGACGTCAGCGGAGGGCAAAGCCTTTAAAGAATGTGACTCAGTGACTTTGGGGGGTGACGGGGGGGTCAGGCAGTCGGCCTCAGCAGGGGGGAGGGGGCAGAGTGTGGGACACTGTGGGACGAATGTGATGCCAGTCTGGACCCTGGGGTGGAAAAGGGAGGGAGGGTGTGTGTGTGTGTGTGGGGGGGGGGGGGGGTGGGGTGTGTGTGTGTGTGTGTGTGTGTGTGTGTGTGTGTGTGTGTGTGTGTGTGTGTGTGTGTGTGACAGGAGGGCTTAGTCACAACTCCCTCAGACGTCGGGTGCACGCTCCGGGGCGTTGCGTATTAAGACATCGGCGGCCGGCGAATAAGTTGGGGAGGGAGGGAGCAAAAAGACAAAAAAAAGTGCGTTGGGTGAGTGTAAGTGACAGTGCGAAGTGACCGAGAGGTACAGCAGACAGACAGACAGACAGACAGAGCAGAGGAGTGCAGCGATGTGATGTCTTTTGGCAGAGCTGACCCCATTCCACGTGTCAAACCCCCCTACCCACACACCCCCTGCTACACCCGCCCCCCGTGGGCAGGCCCAAGCTGTGGATCGGGTTGGGTATGCTGGGGAGGGTAAAGGCTAGATTTTGGGGGGGGGGGGGCTCCATGACGGTCATCCAAAGTGGCATCCAGACCAAAATGTGTCTGTCTTTTGGCCTTTTCCTTTTCCCACTTTGAGGGTGTGTGTGTGTGTGTGTGTGTGTGTGTGTGTGTGTGTGTGTGTGTGTGTGTGCGTGCGTGCTTGCATGCCTGTTAAAAAATTCATAAAGAGAGCGGAAGGAGAAGTGTAATAAGTGAGTAATGAAGAGCCAGGGGCAGTCGGTGTCTTTATCATGGTAATGTTGTTCCATGTACAGGATACAGGTCTTTCTCAAACGCAATCTTCAAATGTCTGACTGTGCAGATCTGTCATCCGATACCGGTCCATAGTGTCTGTGCTGAAAAAAAATCAGGTGCCATTTAAAAGCAGAGGCTCCAAAATGGCTGTGTAAACCAAGGTAATCAGTTGTCTAATACTTTTTGAAACTCCGTAAATTAACATACATAAGAAGTTAACCAGCAGCTGAATCAACACTGATTATGATCCTTGGTTAAAGGCCTGTTTGGAAGTTAACCCACTTGACTTGGCTCAGACTGCTGAAGGCTCATATTATCCAGACAGTGTGGATTTGTCCTCCATCTTTTCCGTTGCAATCGTGATAGAAAGGGGATCTTTGAATGGCCTGCGTGAACAGGAAGGAGGATTACAGCATAAGTGTTTCAATGTCTAATCTATGAACATCAGACCATTGTTTTTAGAACCAGAACCACCTGCCATTTGACAAACATAAAGGCATGTTGGAGGAATGTCTGCAGTAACTACAAATATAGATTTTTTTTTAAATCCCTTCCCCGTATCCTTGTGGGTGAAGCGCTTAGCTGTGTCTAATGGGAGCTGACAGATATGGGTATGATCATGCTGCATGGATATTAGAGAGAGAGAGAGAGAGAGAGAGAGAGAGAGAGAGAGAGAGAGAGAGAGAGAGAGAGAGAGAGAGAAAGAGAGCGTGGTCGGGGGTGTGATAGTGAGAGGGAGGGCAATAAAGCCATGCATGGTGTTACGAACCTGATTGCTATCATAAGACTCTGATGTCAAATGTCCATCTGTGTTTCTCTCTCAATTCTTCCTCACATATCCCCCAGACCAAGAGTGGATCTCTCCTCCGGATTAAACACAACTTGAACCTCCAGCGTTCCTTCAAAACAAAAATGTGCTCATTTCATTTGTTGATGAAAAAAATGACTTTCCCTTGCAGTGGATCAAATGTGACCCTTTTGTCTCACCACCATCCAGGGGAGAGTTGTTCCTATTGAAGATGCTGAATAATGGTAATGAAGGCGTAGGAGGGTACATTTAAGAAGACTTTGGAATAAAGGGTGATGAAGACGGGAGTAGAATTTTCCATTAATTAAGCTGACGAGGGTCATTTTCTCAACAAGGTCTTGTTTCCCTTCTATGTGCGTTGTATTTGTTTAAACTTTATTGTCATCACCGTCTCCATGACAGCTGGAGGCTATGTCAGAGTTCAGCTGCTTGTTATACAGAGAATAAGAGGAGAAGGGAGGGGTGGTGGTGCTGTGCATTCATTTTCTGTGCGTTTGCATAAGCCTGTGGACGTGTAGTATGAATGAGTGGAACAGAAGGGTGGGGGTGAACAGTGAAGTTAATTGGCTAATGAGAGCACCGTGCTCAGAGAGAAGGCAAGAGGCTGTCTGGCAACCTCAGATAAAAAAAAAACTTGCCGTGGCATTAGTGGAGAGCAGTCCTCCTTCACAGAAACACCTCTTTGTCCACACACACCAAAGGCCAATTCAATAAGCGCACGGTGAATCCATTCTGTGTGTGTGTGTGTGCTAGCAGTGTGTGTGTGTGTGTGTGTTGCTTATCTCACTCTTATGTGCCTTGGATGGACATGGAGAGTGAAGGGATGTGCAGAGATATACAGAGAGAAACATCCAGATTTTGAACAGTTTAATGTTCAGATTAGGTCATTGCTCACTATAGATAATAACAGTAAGGTTTAAATGGCGAAATCACCTTTCAAATAAAAGGCATGCAGTTTAGATAGTTTTATTTTGGTTTACTTACTTACTAATCTGTACACAATTATACAGCTATTCAAGCATGTAAGGAAGGATGACAGACGTTGTGTTTACTTCAATTTACTTTACTTATCTGGTGTGTTTTAGCTGTGTGTTAAGTTTAGTTTAGTTTATTCAGTGATTCTGGAGAACGCTAGTTGTCAAAATCACTTTTTCTCAAAACCACTATCTCCTCACAATATCTCCATGTAGGCCAAGTATTGAGTGTGTGCACTCATTTTTTTTTTGGTGTTAATACACAGCCCAGGATCTGTAAACTTACATGTTACTAGCTACGGTGGGCGGCCCTCTTTGTTTACATACCCTTTGTTTACAAACCAGATTCATACCAGCATTGCTCCGCCATAGTTTAGTTTAGTAGCACACTTTTATCTAGCTATTCGAAAATTGTAACAAAGGAAGAGCAAAATTGTGTTTGGTTATGTGTTTGTTTCAGTTCAGTTAAATTGAATACATTATTCAACTTTATAATGGGGAAGAGTTTAGTCAGTGTAGTTTAGTTCACTTTTACGTAGTTTAGTATAGTTTTATGTGCTTTGTTTTAGTTAACTAGTTTTGCACAAATTATTTTGTCATTCAATCTTGTTATAAAAGTTTAGAGAAGTTAAGTATAGTTGCTCTCTGTTTCGTGAACTTACATTGAATAACAACAGTCCTGGATTATGATATAGGTCAGTGGGTCACCTTTTAGTCGGATTTAGTTAAATGGTTAAAAAAAATCGTACAGTATACAAGTGGGTAGAATGATTTATTTTTTTGTTTTGGTCAGTTTGTTCTGATTCTTTCAGTTTAGTTTAGTAGCCCATACTTTGTCATTGCTTATGATAAAGTTTAAAGGATGGCACTTTAGACTACTTTAATTTGGTTTTATTTGGATTAGTTAAGTTTCTTAGCACATATTAAGTAAATAGCTGTGGGGGGTGGGGTGGGGGTGGAATTGATTTGAGTTGGGTTGAACTTCATACCAAACATTTATAAATGTGCATATGATAAAATAGACATTTCTAGCAGTACAGAACAGTTTTTTGGCAATAATGTACAACTGTCTTAAAAAAATGTGCATCAAATGAAATAAAGAAGAAAAGCAGCAGAATGTGTTGAGGCTATTTTGACCCCCCCCCCCCCCCCCCCATTACATCTTGGAGAGATGGGGATGGGGGTAATGGGAGCAAGCAATGGGAGAGCTCATTATCTGGCAGACCATCTGCTGCTGGGAGGGAGGCACTGTCTGTCCGTCCCAGACACAGACACTCTGAATGGGCCTGTGCATGTTAGAGTGGAAATGTTCCTCTAAACTAAAAACCTAAATTAGCTGTGCATCTGCTATATGAATGTGGTCAGATGTGATGATGATGGTGGAGGGTGCCCGACACATTTAATTGCATGCTGGGAAGAAACGGCAGGTTTCGGAGCCTTGTGAAAATGAGTGTTGGGTTATGTGTTAGTGCTAAAAAAAAAAAAGTTTTGTCTGTATGATCACGCACCATAAGTTTATGGAGTTTTCTCTCTGGTTTCATATCGTTTTCTTTTGCGTGTAATATCAGACATTGTAAGATATTCTTATTGTTTGTTCTAGTGTATCATGCTCACTCAAGTTTGACTGATTGTGTGAAGGTATAGTGCACACAGGAGTTGAGATAGTTGGTATTAGTTTGAATAGTTTAGAGTCAGATGGCTGGGGGGCTCAGTAGTGTGAGAAGTGGCCCAGGCGCAGCAGATGCTCTTTGTTGCCGTCCGGGGGCTATTGTTGTTGAAAGCTGAGACAGGCTAGGCCGTGATTGGGTGCAGCCACCGACAGCAGGAGGACACGACCGCTTCCTATTGGCTCCCTGCGAGTGTCAATCAGCCGCGCGCCCCGCCCAGCAGCCTCTCCCTCCTCCCTCCTCCCTCCCGGCCGGGGAAGTTGAACTAAAGTTTGAGCAACTTTGTCGGGCAGAAGTGAAACTCTCCGGCAGCATTAGGGCGCTCGCTGCGGGGACTGAAGACAGATGATAGACGGAGAGACCAGGAGGACCGCAAACATGAAGCTGTGTCGCACTTTTCTAGGTTCGTATCAATGACTCGTTCTGACTTTAGCAGCAGCTTAAAGAGTTATCCTTCTGTTGACAGCAGGTATTAGCGCGTCTTATCCATGCACTTGCCTCGGAAACTTAGGCGATTATATAGTCCGTTTCTGTTCAAATTGTGTAAACACTATCGTAGGTCTGCTTAATAACACCGCCTGTCACTTCAAATTGGTGTGAATTCTCGACTAACCACAAGAAGCATTTGAATTTTTTTTTAAATAGTAAACTTGGGAACTTGTCCCCAGACTATAGCCCATAACTGCGACTAAACTTTAACCCCCGAGGGTAAAAAGTTTCCAGACAAAGGGCAGTTGGTCCCCTAGGGGACCGTGTGGCCCCGGTACCGTGGGGACAATGCCAAGCTGCGGGCTTATTAAAAAACTTTTTGTTGTGTTAGTCTGTCGGCTTGTTCCATCTGTCGAGGGACTATAGGGGCCTCCCCTCGGTCCCAACCTCAGCGCTCAGTCAGCTGCTGCCCCATGTAATATTTATACTGGCTGGCTGCTCCCACAATACAGCCACCACCATACAATATGGTCTGGAGTGACGTGGCCATTAAAAGTGCTGCGGGCCTCTGCCATCTGCATCATCTGCACTTTGGAGCAGCAGAGGGGAAAGTTTTCCCAGCTGATGTCAAACTCAGGACAGACCATTGTTTGATTTAGTTTAACAACTTTTAAAAGTGAGTTTGGTCTAGATGTATTTTTCCCAGCTTTAGTTTCTTTTATTTTTTGCTTGTTTTGAATCAGTTTTCGTTAGTTCATGGTGCTTGTGTTTAGTTTTGGAGCAGAGTTTAATTGGATTAAGTTGGTTTGAGTTACGTTGGATTGATTTTTGTTATTATTGGATTAAAATGAAGTGTATTTAGTTTAAGTTTGGATAGTTTGACTTAAGTTGATTTTAATTTGGTATGTTTGACATAAATTTGAGTTTAGCTTGGTTGAGATGAGCTTCAAAAAAACACACACACACACACAACCAGTTTTCCCAACTCATGTTTCAGCTGCTGTCACAGATATAGTCCTATCCTTCAAAATCAAAGGGTTAAAAAAAAGACAAACTGCTAACTATCCATAGTTTTACTTAGCTTAATTGTGCAAGTTAAGACTTCGGTTACATTTTGTTTGTTTCAGTTTAGTTTAGAAACCATGGAGGATACAATACGTTTTCTTTAAAAAAGTATCTTTCTTCTGAAAAAAAAGAAGTTGAAACTATTTGAAATAAAGTATGTGTATTAGTTTGTAATACAAAAGAGGTTTGTGTAGTCCAGTTAAACGTGGTGAGGCAGACAGAAGTCAGAGCGCAGACTGAGGCCTTTGTTCCCTGATGTGAGTGACTTGCGGCCTTGAGTCTGCCGGAACTGTCCGAAGTCCTGAACACACGCTCGGCAACTTCGGAGCTGTCCTTAGTCCTGAACTCTCGGCACTGGAAAAAAACATCAGCACTTTGACTGTACAACGGTTTTGCATTTAGATAATCAATGTATTCCGTCTTCAATCTTTATCAGTGAGGCTGCCTTGATTGCCTGACCTGTAGCCTAAAGGTCCAACTTTCCCCACACAGCCCCCCCCCCCCCCCCCCCTACCCCCCCTCCTCTTGCTGGATCTTGGCCCAGGAGTTTTTTTTTCTTCATATTTTGGCTCTTTTGTTTGTTCGACTGTCGATGCTGTTGATGTGTGAGCCTTCTCTGTCTCCACACACACAGTCCTGAAATCATACTGATGCGGCGTGCACGGGGCCGGTGATTGATTTCAGCTCCAATGCATAACAATGGGATTGCACAAAAAGAGCCTGCTGCAAGGAGATAAGAATTTAATAGAATTTCTGAAAGCTGAAGGTTGGGCTTTTTGAATATTCCCTGCGTGCGCGGCGTGGAAGACAGCAGATAAAGGATGGCATTTGTGGCGACTATTCTCAAATGGCTTGTAATGAATGGTTGTCATTTCCACTAATGGTTTCAAAACAGCAAAGCAAAAAAAAAAAAAAACGACGGTGTGAGCAACATTTGGGAGTGACTCCAAGTTTTGTCCCATTAAGGCTGTGCATGTTGTGTTGTTTGGAGCTGCATTATTCTCCCCCCCAAATGAGCCTGGAACACTGCTATCAGTGACCGCTCCCCTTACACACCGGATGGTACCTTTTCAGGACGTTTTCTCCATAGCATTCTATTTGTTTCTGGTAAGTCAAATTGACCCCCCCCCCCCCCTCCCCTTTTCCGAAGCATAAATAATGCCAGTGAAGCTCCCTTGGTGCCTGGGTGTCGTTAAAAGCCTCCTTTCCATACGGGGAGAGTTATCAGATGCTGTCAGTGCAAGCGCATACACTAACTCTGCATACAACTACTACATCAATTCCCAGTCCTAGAAAAAAAAAAAAAAAAAAAGAAAAGTCCCCCTGAATGAATTATTGGACGGTACCATTTTTCCAGGGTGCGTGGGGGAGAGAAGAGATGAAGGATTAGAGTAGTTATAACCTCTCCCGTGATGCATTTGCGTAACGTGAAGAAGTTGTCAAGTAGAGTGCAATGTATAAAACATGAGCCTGTGGTGGTGTGTAAGAAGAAAGAGGATGCACTGACTGTCCCTAAGACGTCCAAGGGAGGGGGGGACACACTTATTTTTACATTTTGGAAGTTTTGTTTCTTGGAGAGTCTAAATGCTAAGAAAAAATCGACTTTCTTTTCCGAAGTTGACAGTTGTATTAGTTCAGATGATATATGGATTGTGTGAGAGAGAGTGAGGGAACGAGGTGTGTGTGTGTGTGTGTGTGTGTGTGTGTGTGTGTGTGTGTGTGTGTGTGTGTGTGTGTGTGTGTGTGTGTGTGTGTGTGTGTGTGTGTGTGTGTGTGTGTGTGTGTGTGTGTGTGTGTGCGCGCGCGCGTATAGGCTACATATCGCCCATTGAGTTAGAGTGCAGTAAGTAAAAGGGGGGGACTTCAAGCCCTGCCCATCTGATGCTGGAGCTTTTACTACAGCCTCCGTGATGTCATGGCAAAGGGCGGAGGGAGGAGATGGGGGTGTGGAGAGGGGATGGATGGAGGGGGAGGCGGGGGGTACAATGGCTCATGAGGGAAAGGTAAGTCAATATTACGTTTTTTTTTCTCGCTGACAAAGGCAAATGAAGCCATGTTTTTTGCTTACAAACAAGTAAGATCTTGACGCCTCGACCCCGCGGAGCCGTTGCGCCGGGTTGCCCCTTGCTTGCATGTGTTTGGATCGGTATTAAGAGGGCCGCTTCTTTCGCTCGCTCGCTCTTGTTTATTTCCCTCACATCTGGACATTTGTATAACGGGATACACGCTCGCTTTTTAAAACAACCTTTTGACTCGGGATATTTTTTTCTTCTTCATCTAACTAAACTACTCCGAACTATCTTAGAACGAGGCGAGGACACACGGGCACCGAATCCCCCCCCAACAGAGATATTGTTGAACACGCAAGGTAATAAGAAATGCAATGGTGTTTGTGTTTTGATGATAAGCCATAGCCTACAGATTTGTATGATTATTCAACTCGGATTCTGAGGTCTTATTTTTTCTTTTTCCTTTTCCCCCTCAACTTTGGGATGTGTCCGCCGCCTTTACATAGTGTTTGAAAGCAGCGTGATTTTTTTGAGATTTTTTATTTTTTTTTACATTTTCATATTTAACAATTCCTCGATTGAGAATAGAAACTTAGGCAAGTCAGTGCTTCGATCTCTCAACAGTTTGACGCCATATTTTCTCTCACACTTTCTCGATGTAGACTAATTGATGGTTTACAACTATTACGCGTCTCTCTGCCCCTCAGATGTTTATATTTAGCCAGCCCTGCTGCCTCATATGAATTAAGTGCTGTATTATTTTTCCTCGGTATACGCTCTCTCGGCGAACTGCTTGAAGTGTATTCTGCTCCCTGTCCTCTAGTTTCACCTTCCGTATCTGCAGGAATAAATAAGCCCCAAAGGCTATATTGACTCCACGGTCGCCTCACATTAAGCTAAACGAGCCGTGTGTGTCGGTCTCTGCTTGTTACAAAGTGTGCTATCTTTTTGTGTTATTACGATGTTACAGTGGGCGTTGAGCAGGACCTCCGTGTGTCAAGTGTGTGTGTGTGTGCGTATGGATGGACAGATGGATGGATGGATGGATGGAAGGAAGGAAGGATGGAGAGAGTGTGTGTGTTTGAGAGAGGAAGGGAGTGAGAGAGAGGGGAGGGGTTGGCCATTTGATCCTCTGCAGCAAAAAACAGAGATGCTCTCTTCAAATGTCAGCCGCCTTCAGTTGTGCGCAGATAAAAAACAGAAAGAAAAAAAAAGTCCTTAGAAGCGCGCTAGAATAGAAATAAACACCGCGCGTCCGGGAAAGGCGCTACGCTCAAACTGAACATTTCAATTCATTTTTCAAGTGCTCTTCTTCTGGTCGGATTCACCCCGTGCTGCGGTGCAGATTTGTGAGCACAGTACACACACACACGGACACCCCCCCCCCCCCCCCCCCATTCTGGCTTTGCTTAGATGGCCACGTAACGTTCAGCGTGCATGTGCGCCTCGCGGTCTGTCAAAGCACCTGCGTCCTAAGATGGAGGAAAGAGATGAGGGATGATGATGATGATGATACACAGAGTGTCATGTCACCCGCTCTCTCTCTCTCTCTCTCTCTCTCTCTCTCTCTCTCTCTCTCTCTCTCTCTCTCTCTCTCTCTCTCTCTCTCTCTTTAGCTGCCCTCCACCCCCGCAGTATAGTAGCCTTTTCAAGACTAATCAGCAGCTCTGATGAGAAACTTCAAGCCCTGGCTTTTTAGATGTTAGACGGTGGCAGGCAGGCAGCAAGGCAGAGGAAAAAACATCTGAACTTACTTTATTCGCCGTGTTCTGTTTGAAAAGTAGCTTGAGAGGCAAGTTCGCCCTCTTGGGGGAAACATGATTTTAATTGAACTTTAAATGCTTTTCTGTGATCATATGTTGCTTTTATTGATGGCAAAATGTATTATGATGTTTCTACCACTTTACCTGCTTTTAAAATGATAGGACAATGCTCTGTTTGGCTGTGTAGTTTTTAATTTTAATTTTTTTAATTAATTTTTTTAAGTCTGCGGTTGTGGTTGTGTCTAAAGCTTATAGGCTATTTAGTAAATTAAGCCCATGGAAAACGCACAGAAGGAGCCTATACTCTGAGCAAATCTGCAGTCTATTGTTAGGCTTAATGTATAGTGAACACTGAGCTCCAGTTTGAATACAGAAATGATAAAAACACCTATTGTTTTTCTTCAGTTTACTTTTTTGCTGTGAAATGTAGCCTAGTTTCAGGGGATTACAGAATTAGGTTATTGGTGCCTTATGTTGTCAGTTGCGGGAGGCTAAAAACTGCAGTGCTAGTTGAGAGCACACTACAGGCCCTGATATGAAGTTGCCTCTGTGTTTTTTTTTCCTTCTTCTTTTAGTCACCGTGATAGGAGCAAACCTTTTCTATTTATGAAGGGCTGAATAGCCCATGGTGAGGACAGCAGGTGCCGGAGGAGGGAGCGCAATAAACATGTTGGAGGAGCAGCTGGGGCCAAATTGCACCCTCGTCATTCAAAGCCTATCAGAAGTCTAAGCAATACAAGCAAAAGGTCAGGGTCGGCCAGGCTTTCAATGGAGACCAGGCATTTTAAAATGAAAGCCCTGGAAATAATGAATTTCATGCCCCTGCGTTAAAAGGGAAATAAATAGGAACGATGAAAAAATTAATTAAAAAGTAAGCAGAAATTCAGAGAAAAACTCTCAGATGGACAGAGAGAGAGAGAGAGAGAGAGAGAGAGAGAGAGAGAGAGAGAGAGAGAGAGAGAGAGAGAGAGAGAGAAAAAAAAGTGTTGGGCACATCACAAACTGCTGCCTCGAGGTGCACAGGACTTTTCAGCTGCACACAGATCCCTGCAGTTAGCATTATGTTTTTATACGGCGCGGTGACATGTTGGTTGTTGTTTCTCAGATGCTGAGGTCAGGGTGGCCCTCAGGGGAGCTCTCTCCAAAAAAAGCTGGTTACCATGACGCCGCCTTCCCTTCCCTTCCCTTCCCCTTCCCTTCCACACCCCCTGCTGCCCCCTATAACCTCTCATCCCATTACGGATAAGACGACACTGACATAATTCTGTCTTTTTTTTCTTTTTAGTTTACTGTGCTGTGTTTGACCTTGACATGAAAAGTCAGACCATGGGGGTTACGACAGACCGACTTATCTAGACGTTTTTTTTTTGTCTGCCAGATAATCTGGTTACTCAAGTTTTTTTTATTCGTTTTTTTCTTTCTGGTCCTGTCACAAAGAAAAGCAGTGAATAATGTGAGACCGTCCCGCTCCACAACTTTTGATTTCTGTCTCTTCTGCCAGGCTCACTCTAATCACGCTGAGTTGTCTCTAAATCCTGCTTAACAGAGGAGCTGGGACGGTACAGCTGCCCCCCCCCCCCCTTGGCCCCTGTATGTACACTAATACTGTTACAGACACAGTTCACCCTGGTATTTAATCTAACGATGGATTTAGGCCTCTTTGCTCCATTGTCTCAGTACAGTAAGCTGCCCTTTCTATAATGGTATTACTCAAGTCTAAAACTTTCTACCCAGTAAAGGTTTTTTCTTTTGATTGATTTATAGATCAAATGTGTAGGGTTTTTTTTTCTTCTTTTTTACAAGAAAACAGAACAGATTTTCGCCCAAACTTTGCCTCTCAGAAAATTGAAGCTTTGACAAAAAATAAAACACCTAATCCGGGCAATAAAATCCGCCTTTTTTTTTAATCCTTTCATTTCGCATTCATCTTTCTCCCCCCTGCCTCCCCCCACCACCCCCCACCCTTTGCCAAACCTCCCCGGCGAACGGCTAATTGTTTCGCACTCCTCCAATTTTCACTGCAAAATAACGAGCTGCGAGTCTTTTGGGGTATAGGGAATGAGCAGCATCCAATCAAAGAATAAGAGAGAGTAGGCTACGTACAGTAACCTGAGCACAGGAGGCTCCAATGAGGTTTGATGTCTATTTATGTGCAAAGGATTCAGCAAAATGTTCAGGTTGTTTTCTTATGACACAATACATTGATCAGATCTCCCACGCACGTTAGTTTCAAAGGAGCTATTTTCTCTGACTATAGCAGGCACAGTGCAAAGAGCTCAGCCCTGAACAAAGTGAGCAGGGACACTGACACATGGCCTGAGGCAAAGTGTCCTAAAAAGAGCGCTGCTATATATTTGGCCTTTAGTGAAAAAGGCTCTCAAGCTCCTTGGCTATACCCAAACTAACAATATGGGACGGATGCTCACTTCACTTCCCTCAACAAAAAAAAAAGAGGAAAGAAGGATGGACATGAGTTTGCGTGTGTGGACACAGAGAAAGCTAAGGCAAAGAGAGAGAGAGAGAGAGATGCAGACGAACAGTATTGCTGTTGTAATCACTTTTTCACGGAGTGGGTGGGGTGGGGGGAGTGAAAGTTGATAAACAAGCATTTTGCAGAGTGCTGGCGAGGTTTGCATGTAATGGGGGAAAGTAGGGATGGGCTTGGAGGGGTGTGTGTGTGTGTGTGTGTGTGTGGGAGGGGGTGGTTTAGGGCTGGTCCACTCTGGGACCCTCTGATGCCGGACGCGGGCGGCCCTTTTGTTGTCTCGCAGAGGGTTTGCTCTCTTCAGATTGGCTTTGCTTTTAGCGTGCACTCTGCATGCACTATGTGGGTTCACGCACGGGACAGTGTGTGTGTGCAGAGAGAGAGAGAGAGAGATAGAGAGAGAGAGATAGAGACAGAGTAACTCGCTGCATCTTTGAAAGCAACAAGGAGAGAGATGAAAAGGCAGACACAACAGACAGGGAGGAAATGAGATGGACAGATCTACAAAGGCCAGGGATTCATAACTGCAGATCAAGTGTAAAGAGGGTATGCTTTGGAGCCTCCTTATGCCATCACTGGTTCTTTGTAAGAGCCACATAAACATACATTCAACTTTGTATGTCAACACTTTAACAATATCAAGATTTTGGACTATATATTGCTGCTCCAATTCAATACAGTGGATTCTGGAGTGAAAAGTCTCTCACTCTCAGAGATGTTCTTGAGGACTGACATGTAGGTAGCCCACACACAAGAGCAGTCCGCGCATCTCAAGGGCACTTTCACAACGCAAGTTCTGCTGCCTGCTGCAAAGTCACACAATCCACATAAAGGTGAAAGCTAAAGGGTATACATGTGTATTTATATATGTCTCTGGAAACGCATCAGATTTCACTGTAACAGCTCGGCGGCGCATGAAAAGAAAGAGAGAAAACGAGAGAGAGAGAGAGAGAGAGAGAGCGACGCACGTTTGTTTCGGAAGTCTCTCTCTCTCGGCTGAAGTGTTTGGAACTGCACTAGTTGAGAAGTTTGGCCTTGGGCATTCATCGAGAAATAATACTCCACTCCCTCCCTGAACTTGAAACCGAGCACTGTTAGGAAATCGCTCTGTTTTGTGTTTAACTCTTCCGCCGTCAGCGAAAAAATATACACAGCAGGAAGAGTAGGGGAAAAATAGGTTTGTCCCGGCCGGGCCGATCGGGAAGATGAAGTGAAGAGCTATTACCTTGATGAAAAAAAGAGGGGAGAGAGAGTAGTAGGGGGGGCAGGGAAAAAAGAGGCTTGATTTATGTATGATTCATTATTTACTGACCATTCTTCAGCCCCATCCCCCCTTACTCGCTTATACATGCACCCTGAAAAGCTCGATAAAAATGCGCAAATTTGATTGATTCTAATAGCTGACTGACAGGGACCCCAGCTGGGGCACTTAACTATGCCTATGTGTGTGTGTGTGTGTGTGTGTGTGTGTGTATGCATGCACACTGTTCCTCTAGTTAATAAAGGAGTGTCTACTCTACTGCTGCACCATGCTCTAGTGCCCCGACCTTCCCTCAAAGTAGCAGCACCCCCACCCCACCCTGCTACTTTGCTTCCTTTATCCAAAGCGCTGCCCCACCACCATCCATTGGTGCTGATGCTGTTGATTTAATATGACAACTCTTTTTTTCCCTTTCTCTTTCTTTTCCTTAAAATCTCCCTCCCTCCCTCCCTCCCTCCCTCCTCCCCTCCCTCGCTGTTGCTATCTTCTTTTTTTGAATTTCTAGAAAATGAGTTTCGGGGCGAGCTGGTGAACCAGCGGTGGACACGAGGCGAGAGGACCAGCAGCCGCTGTCAGGCCTCCCAGAGACTGCAGAGCCGTCGACCAATCATGGTGAGTGACAGGGCCCTCAGCCCCTCCCCTCTGAACCCCCTCCCCCCATCCCAACCTGATTCTGCTTCCTGGGCATTTCCCCAATCCCTAACTCAGCGGGAGGATGGAGAAAAAGAGGCAGGCTGTGTGTGCGTGTATGTGTGTGTGTGTGTGTGTGTGTGTGTGTGTGTGTGTGTGTGTGTGTGTGTGTGTGTGTGTGTGTGTGTGTGTGTGTGTGTGTGTGTGTGTGTGTGTGTGTGTGTGTGTGTGTGTGTGTGTGTGTGTGTGTGTGTGTGTGTGTGTGTGTGTGTGTGTGTGTGTGTGTGTGCGCGTGTGTGTGCGTGTGTGTGCGTGTGTGTGTGTGCGTGTGTGTGTGTGTGTGTGTGTATGAGTTGGGGTAAAAGGAGGGGTTAGTGGGGAAGTTGTGGGGGGGGGGGGGGGGGGGTTGATGCCCACACTGGACAGTGGGGGGGAATAAAACATGATTCAAACAGCACATCAAATGTCCCCAGCCCCGCTCAGCTTAGCTCAGTTTAGTTAAGCTCAGCGTGGCACAGCTCAGCGTTTTTCTCCTGCCGCTGAGTTCACTTCACAGGTTTTTTTTTCTGGTTTTGTATGGAGGCACAATACCAGAGAAAAAGAAAAAGTAACTCAAAAGGATGTCCTTGAGCCGCTCATACTACTTTAGTCCATGATATTATCCTCCTTATCAGCAGCAGAGTAGGAAAAAAAGCAAGCTTCCTTTCTATCGCCCCTTTTTTACTCTCTTTCTAACTCCCTTATGTGCCGTCCCAAACCTAAAAACTCTAAAAACTTCTGACTGTCTGCCACCCTTTCAAGGTTATCACTCCATTCTCCATCTTAACCTGCTAAACAGCTGGTCCTCTCTTCCCCCCTGAACGTCACAGCATGGAGAGTGTGGCACTCAACAAAGAGATGGAGGGATTGAGGGGAGATTGAAAGAGAGATGAGTGGGGGGTTGGGGTGGGGCTTGTTTTCCCCTGGGCCCAGTAAAAGTAGTTTTGCTCCCCCCCCCCCCCCCCCCGATGGCTCGGGTTCGTCTGAAGAGATGACTTTTATTGATTCGGTTTGATTTCTGCTGCCGAGGGAGCCGAGGAAGGGAGAGGCGTTTGCTTTTACAAACACTATATCAACCCCCCACCCCTCATCCCCCCCCCACGCCCCCCCCCCCCCCCCCCCCCCCACACACACACACTTATAATACCTGTCACATACAAATCCTTCGTATCATCCTTTTGGACTTGTAGCGGCCTGGTCGTGTGAGTCAGTGGCGTGGACAGTAATGGGCCTGGCTGGGCAGCACTGGCCAACCAGCTTTGATGTTAAATGTTTTGCTAAAAAAAAAACAAAAAAAAACATTTGCATCTGATGTTACGTTTTCACCACAACAATTGGGCAAAGTTATTTAAAATGTCGACCAGACTGTATTTTGCTTTGAAAAAACACACTGTGGAGTCAAAGCGACCCCAAATATGAGACGATAAAACCATTTGATTAATATAATTCGAAAGAAAAAAAAGTTCCAGTGTGAATGCATTATTCTGCTAAGTGGACTTATGTTATTTTATTGTTATTTCCTTTAGTGCAGTTTTTTGTAGTTGGCCCTTTTCCTAATAACATGTTTTTAATAAGTCCCTTATTTCCACTGCTTTGAGTGGCACACCTCTCGCGGCTCACATGCTCACAGCTGATCCGTAATGGGCTCACACATGCTCAGTCTTTCCACATGTACGGAGTGATAAACAGGCCTTCTCCCCCTCCTCCCTCCTCCCTCCTCCCTGCTCCCTGCTCACTGCTCCGCCCTGCCTGGTGTGAATTATTAAAGTGAAACTGTGGAATGGGGCCTTGCCGTGCGCTGATCCAACATGGAGGCCGCGTGGCGTGGTCCTTCTTTGCGCCTCTTGATTGGCAGTGGTTGTCCGCAGCGCAGGTAGTATTTGGAGATGTCAGTCTCCCGATGCTCCATCTCCCTCCATGTCTCCACCCCACCTTAACACCCTCCTCCCTTTCCTCATCTACTCTTGTAAACCTGAGAATGAATAAAAGAGTCATTTATGTGCACCAGGGGACGGAGGGTGACCTTCTCTCTGAAGTCATTGCCCCCA
>NC_137211.1:22492460-22562460 GCF_949987685.1 Ammodytes marinus | reverse complement strand
GCCTTTCCCACCCAGGTGGCAGCCCATTGTCCTCCCCCCTCCTTTCTAAATGATTCTATTCATTCCCTCTCATTTTGTCACACTTCACATCCCGGCATCGACCCATGCTAGACAAAAATAAAAAAATAAAAAAAGCCTGTTTCTGGATTAAGAAAAAAAATAAACAGTTGGGATCACACCTAATTTCGAATGCAAATGCAAGATTTTTCAATAAGTGAAATTAATAATAAGGATAATTGGAGTAATAAAGGGCAATTGCTGGGAGGAAGTTAATGAGAATAGAAATGAGCCGTCCTGAGGGGTCATAGCAACCTGAGAGAGAGAGAGAGAGAGAGAGAGAGAGAGAGAGAGAGCTGATGATAATGACTGGTGAGGAGAGCAGAGCAGGGGGAAATTACAGCAGGTCTCGGCTGATCCTTATCGCTCACACTAACAGGATATAGGCCAGGGTTGATGTACGACACACAATATTGTGTGTGTGTGTGTCCCCCGCCCCCCCCTCGACTTGAAGCCACCTGCATTCATGCATTATGTGTGTCTGCTGGATGAATGGGGAGGGGGGTTGGCTGGGATTCATATCTTTGTGCATGTGCATATGTGTGAAACACTCAGTTTGCATGTATTTGCTTTGCTTTGCACTGTTGTTTTATTTAATTTTTTTATCTTAATTTACTTTGTTTATTGCCTGTGGTTATCATTGCCTCTGCACTGGGACTAAAATGCACTGTGTCTTAAACATATATCTCTAACCTCCATCCATCCCATCCAGCTGCCCCACCCCTGGATGCAATGGCTCTGGCCATATCAGTGGGAGATACTCACGACACAGAAGGTAGGGCAGATGAAAAACCCACCCTCTGTCTGTCCTTCTTCTCTGTCTGTTTGTCCACATTGTCTTTTTTTTACCCAGCTGCATCTGCTTGGTGGAAAAAAAATACCACGTTTCACTTTTTTCATTTTTATTCTTTAAAGTTGCAGTTGGCCATTATGGGAAATCCACTTAAACGCTCTCGTGTCGAGTGTTGCTATGCGAAGATCAATACCACTCTTAGCCTCCGCCATGCAGCCTGATAGCGTAGTGGTAGTGCTCATTTTCTAGCTGAGAAACTTTTTTCATTTGAAAATATTGTGATAATGCAGGATGTAGTAAAGAGCAAAACAGCCAAGACTGAGATCAAAGTAAGTGCTAGTCATAAAAAAAGATTTTAAAGAAGATATGACTACACATTCAGATAGATAATCAATACATCAGACTTGTGGTTCTTTTGGCTTGTGACCCTTTCAAACAAAAGTTGTTGTTTTTCTGTCGGAAAACAATAATTTACTAAATATAATGGAAGTTAGTTGAATAAAAAAAAAGTATTTTAAATTGGGGACCTCTCAGCAATTCAACCTCAATCACATGTTGTAGAGCTTGAGGTGAGACTGTTTCTACCTATTTTATTTCAGCCTAGGGGCCAAAATCTGAAAAAGCACATTCATTTGACCAATTTGAATTATCACATGCGAGTGAGAGTAGCTGTTTCTGATATTACAAAAAAAAAATCCCAAAGCGCCTAAATCCAAACGTGAGCAATGACGTTTTTTTCCGGGCGTGATTTCTTCAGGATTTACTCTCCCCCCTCCCTCCTTCTTCTGAGCCAGCCCGCCCTTAGAGACCATGCGTGGCAGGGACCCGGGGGCAGATCACTGGCTTGTGACTCCCTCTTTATTGAGGGGGCAGGCAGATATTAGCTCTTTGTTTACATGTGTATTCGTTCAGCAGGCAATTTCAGATGCACTTTGTTTATAGATCGTCCCCCCATCTCCCTCGGCGTCTCCCAGGTGAGAGTAAGAGAGGGAGTTTATTGGATTTCACCCTCTGCTGCCTCGGCCGCCCGTCCGCCCGCCCGCCCAGGCCCTCCATACAAGTTGTTCATTAAACGTTCCAGTCAATTGGCTGTGATTGGTGGTGATGTGTGAGCGGGCCTTGCATGGCATCCCTCCCCAGGCCACGCCAATTGACTCCCACTATCTGCTGCAAGAACCGCTACCATCTTTCTTCATGTCAAAACACCCGCACGCACACACCTTCCATCAGGCTGCTTAAAATCACTCACGGACATGATGGGGTGCATGAGAATTTTACTTATTGTAATGTTTTGGGGGATTATCTGATGACATCTCTGCTATGTTGCTACAGGTGCATCTAGAAAAAAAAAAAAAAGGAAAAATCAATTAAAAAGTTCATTTATTTCCGTAATTTTATTCAAAAAGTGAAACTTTCATATATTCTAGATTCCTTACACATGAAGTGAAACAAATTTAGAATAAACATATATAGATGGTCGACATGTCTGTATTAGAAATCCCATTTCTGATTGGTTTGATGTACTATTCATCAAATTGAGATACTGGATGTTTTAGTCCATCAGCTGTTAGCCGTCAACATCAAAATTAGAACAAAAAAAGCACTGACATACAGGATCTGCACTTTTTGTGATGAATATAGAATATATGAAAGTTTCAACTTTTTGACCTTTTTGTACTTTTCCATGATGCGATTGTTTTTTACAGATGCACCTGTATTGATGATTCTTTTCCTCTCTGTTCTCTCTTCCCTTGTCTTCCCTGTATAGCGTTCTGGGTTGCCCCATAGCTAGGAAGCGCCGGATAGAGGAAGCAGAGGCCGAGCAGGAGCAAGATGCAGACTCGGAAGGGCCCGCCTCCAAGAGGAAGTCCAACCCCCTGAAACTGGCCCTGGACGAGGGCTTCAGCGCAGCAGAGAGCGACGCCAGCAGCAGCGACGCCGAGGGAGAGCAGGAGAAAGATGGAGAGAAAGCAGGAGAGAGCAAGAAGGAAGAGAGGGAGGCCGCTGTAGAGGAAATGACAGTAGACCTGATGCAGAATGGACAGATAAATGGACATGAGGATGAGGAGGAGACACAGAAGGAGGAGGAAGAGGAGAGGGAAGAAGAAGAACAAGAGGAGACGTGTCAGAAGGAGGAAAACCGCTTTGCAGCAGGAGAAGGTTGGCTGATGATATCATTCTTGCCTCCACTTTACTGGAGTTTGTTGCAATTAAAGCTCCTTGTCTGGGTCCTTTTAAAATCATCATTAAAGGAAAAAGTCAGTCTTGATAATTAATAAATCATGGGGTGCTGGTTTTCTTCATTCGATAGACTTGTTAATAATTATCTTCGGACTGTTAATCGGTCAGAACAAGACGTTCAACGTTATCACCTTGGGCTCTAGGTAACAATTACAGGTGTTTTTAGACACTTTCTTTAGATTAAATAATTAATCGGGGAAAACAAGTGGTTTTAGTTGAACCACGTCACCTGACAGATAGAGGACACAACTAATATTGCAGGAGGAGAGTTGCCATGCCTCCTAACGACCACTAGGGGCAATGCATCTCTGTCCGTCAATTTGTTTGAGTGCTCTATTGACTCACAGCAGGTGTTTCTTCTTTATTCATTGTGAGTGTACTGTGACTGTCTGAGCTGGCAAGAAGGTGATGTCACCTGATGTCAAGAAGGTGATTAAGATCTTGTAGTGCATGACTAACTCTTGTGTCACCACCTTGACCTCTTTCCTTT
Source organism: Ammodytes marinus (assembly GCF_949987685.1). NCBI lineage: Eukaryota > Metazoa > Chordata > Actinopteri > Uranoscopiformes > Ammodytidae > Ammodytes > Ammodytes marinus. The sequence goes on along the minus strand of NC_137211.1, from coordinate 22,558,879 downwards.
CCACAGAAGAAGAAGAAGAAGAAGAAGAAGAAGAAGAAGAAGAAGAAGAAGAAGAAGAGTGTGTTATCATCGAGCCACCTGCAGCCGCTTGTCAGTCTCCCTCTCAGTGCGCTGAAGAGGTGGCCAACTCTCTGCTGCACCTCGGCCGCGGCTCCAACCACCACGACAACAACAATGCTCCGACAGTGGCCATTCAGCAGCCTGTTGCCATGGAGACGGCAGAGGACGATGTCACTTTGGCAGCAGCAGCAGCAGCAGCCGAACGGGGTGAGGAAGTACAGGAGGGGAAAGAAGAAGAGGAAGAGGAAGTGGTGGCACAAAGCAGAGTTCAAGTGCTGGAAGAATCGTCTATTCAGAAGCTACAGGAGACCGCTGAAGTCGAGGAAGTAGAAGAGGAGCAGGACAGGGAATGCCCAGAAGACATGAGCAACCACGTAAGCCAGGAGAACCACCACCACCAGTACCTGAGCCAAGATGGCCGCCATGAACAGATCAAACATCTAGAGGAGGAGGAAGAGGAGGAGGAAGAGGAGGAGGAGGAGGAGGAGGAGATGGCAGTGCCAACACAGCACACTCACACAGCAGAAGGAGCAGAGGAGGACGAGGGGAAAAAAGACCAAGGAGAGGACCACGGTGAGGTCAACCACCACATCCTGCCCATTGCTGACGCGCCAACCGCCGTCCGCACCATCACCAGCACCGCAGCAGCAGCAGCAGCAGCAGCAGCAGCAGCAGCAGCTCAGGGAACACACACTGAAGAAGACTACCACAGGGCCAGTCCGCTCCACAAATATGACTCTCACCACGACACACTCAGCCCGCTTCAACAACAACAGCTGCACTACAAGGCCTCCAGTCCGCCTCCTTTAAGCTACAGCCCGCTGGAGCACCACTACTTCCCCCACATCAGAGGCCAGAACTTTAAAATCCACCACAAGGCCTCGTCCTCGGCCTCTCCTCATGACATCATCCAGGTGCGGTCAGAGGAGAAAGACTTTGAGGACGCGGACGGGGACGACGAGAGAGAGGACGAGGACAGCCTGTCGCAGCGCTCCACGGACGAGTCGGAGATGTTTGACATCAGCAGAGGGAACCTGGGCCTGCTGGAGCAAGCCATCGCCCTCAAGGCAGAGCAGGTGAAGCCGGCCGGGCACCGAGAGCTGCTCTGCGGCGCCCCGGATATCCACCACCAGCGATACTTCACCATGGATGACAGGCCCAAGCACCTGGACGTCCTCCGCAAGAGCTACTTCAGCAAAGGTAAGGCAGGGGGAGGGGAGATACTGCAGCAAGTACTGTGACCTGGAAGTCGCTTAAGGTGGCGATTCAGGAACGTTTAAAGGTGGAGTCAGTGATTCTGGAGAAATCTTGTTCAGTGGATATCTGCTACCTGTCCATGCTGTGTGTGAACTGAAAAAAAAACTGGTGTTAATGCAGAGCATAGGCTCTGTAAACAAAGGGTATGTTAACAAAGCTCAACATAGCTAGCAAGATTCTCGTTTACAGACCCTAGGCTGTGTATTAACACTGGAAGGTAGGGGGTTGTGAGGAGGTATTCACAGATTTGTGACAAAAAGTGATTATGACAACACGCATTCTCTAGAATCAAATGACTCCACCTTGTTGGCGTCACTTGACACTTCTGCTACTGGTCGGATCAGCACATACTGTAATTGGTAGCAGTGACAACAATACAGGGGACACTGTGATGGAGTGACAAACTCAAGACAGTTTTAAAAGTAAATGGTTGCATCATAATGACATGAATGGAAAGCAATAACCCCCTCTGTTGTTTCCAAAAGGCTGTTGTAAGCTTTGGGAAAGGGGGAGTATATTAAACTCCATTTGTAATCAGTCGATCCAAACATGCTCTGTATAAAGAATAATACATTTGGTCACGCGAAGATAGAACAATTCAGTTCTGTCGTGTGCTGTGCTTAATGTTAGGGAGCAGAGAACACAAATAAACACAGTGTACCAATTAAACAGCGATGAGTCACAGAGCTCTGTTTGGATCCTCCCCTCTCCATTGTGAGGGGGGGATGAAGTGGTTCCAGCTCAATAGACTTCCATGAAGAGCGGCGAGGAAGCGCTCGAGGAGACAGTCAGAAGGGAGAATAGTGAGACAACACGTTGGAGAGAGAGAGAGAGAGATAGAGAGAGATAGAGAGAGAGAGAGAGAGAGAGAGGGACAGAGAGAGAGAGTGTTTGTTTACATGCTGCATGTGTTGTATTTTCGCAGTTGGCACGCTGCCACTTGCCATGCTCCTTGCAGTATAGCGGCGCTGGGTGATTACATGCCTGGTAGTGCTGCCCTCTCCTTGGCCCCAACTCCCTCCTGTGGTGGCGTTCCCGTTCTGCTCAACGCTAATTAGGAGATGCATGTCTCGTTAACATTCAATTTAAGGGCCAATAGAGCATCGCAACCCTCCTCTCGCCCCTTCTTCCTGCTCTCCAGTGCCACCGATACCGAACCAGCCTGCCTCCCCGTAGCAGTGTAGGGACGAGGAGGCATCTTTTAGTCTGTGTGAATTATGAATATCCAGGTGTTATTGTTTTGCGAACGAGAGACGAGAGCGTAGCAAGGGAGCTGAAAATCATCAAAGCGTAGAGGATAAGTAGGTCGACTTTGCTCAGGTTGAACTTTTCGGAAAAGCTGTAATGTATCACGTTATTTGATGAAACATTTACAGAAACACACGAGTCGCATTAAGACTTGTGCATATTAAAACACATTTTGCATCTGCAGAGGTACAGGAGACAGAGGAGGAGCAGATGGGTGTTGCTCTTGTACAGTTGTCTGAAATATGTCTGGATTTCATGCTCAGCCGAGCAGACCGTCTGATGGCATTAACCACTTGCTTTTTTTGCCCTGCCTTATTCATCCCACCTTCCCCTCTCCCTCTCATCTCTCCGTCTCTCTTCCTCCTCTCCTCATCCCTTTGTTCCTTCTCTTTCTCTCTCTTTCCTCCTCTATCCAGAGAGCAGTAGGCCCGAGAAGAGAGAGATCAAGTGTCCCACCCCGGGCTGCGATGGCACGGGTCACGTGACCGGTCTTTACCCCCACCACCGCAGCCTGTCAGGCTGTCCGCACAAAGACAGGATCCCCCCCGAGAGTGAGTTCTCTCAAGCTTTAGAAGATAAATAAAAAGCACGTACGGGAAGGAAAGTGACAGGGCAGGGCATCTGACTACTGCCTCTTCTTACTATGGAGTCAGGCATAACGCTGTATTGTTCTAGTCCAGGCTGCTCAATATGACAATCACATAGTCCCATACACAAATAATAGTAATAATTTACAAAGCAAAAGACGAACAACATAGACATTTATGCATTATTAGACATCATAGTTTTTTTTAACGGTGTATATTATAGTGTGGATTTCTCTGACCATGTGATTGTGTGTGTCCTCTCCTCAGTTCTGGCCATGCACGAGAATGTGCTGAAGTGTCCAACTCCCGGCTGCACCGGTCAGGGCCACGTCAACAGCAACCGTAACACACACCGCAGGTATTAACACACACACTTTAAAGAATAGCACCTGTGTACATCTGTGTATGTGTGTGTGTGTGTGTGTGGGTGTGTGTGTGTGTGTTTCTGCAGATGAGAGCGTCCTACACAAACGTTTGTTTGTTTATTTGCAAGCTCATATATTTTATGCATGCAGGACGAAGCAAATGTGTCAGTCCACATCACACAGTCAGCAAAATGCCATTCCTTTTGATATTCATCTGGTTCATTCTTCCTCTGTCCCTCCAGTCTCTCCGGATGCCCCATTGCTGCTGCAGAGAAGCTGACCAAGGGAACCGACAAGCAGCTTCTCTCTCCGCCGGGCAGCGAGCACCTCAAGGGGAGTCCCAACGACAGAGTCTTAAGGTGGGTGATGATCCTATACTTTGGGCCTTTTTTAAAATTGTCCTTCTTACATTTTATATTGTGTGACATTAGAGCCCCGTTGGTGACAAAAGGCAATCAAATTTATGAGATGGGTCAAAAAACGTGAATTAATAAAGCTGTTAATTGAATAATTAAGATGGAGTGTAAAATGTTAAGCTTTATACATTGCCCTTTAAGCTCACCTCCGACCAGTAGATAAGAGAAAGAAATTGAAGAAACATGTAAGTCTATGTCTGTAAGATCATCTTAGGATCATCTTATTATTACCTTCAATTTTTACTTTCTTTAAATGAAAACTGAAGCGAGCAGGTTTATGGTAGCAATAGCAAATAATCAGAACTTAATCGGCCTCAGATCTACTCCTACCATGTACTGCACTCACTCACACGCACACACACGCACGCACGCACGCTCGCACTCACGCACGCACGCACACACACACTCCTCTCATTTTAATAAAAGCATATTTTAACATGGCAAATGTTTGGCGGGAGAAATCAATAATGATTAGTACACACCTTTCTCCAGGCGCAAAGGAAAACGTATAGAGCTTCTAATTTATTTTTCTCTTCATTTTAATGATTAAACAGTAGTATTAATAATTGATGACCTCGGTTATGTTCGACTCACACCGTAACCCTTCATTGCCTTGCCGGGGCCTTCCATAGATAAGATGGTGAATGACGGCATAGTGAACCTTTCACCTTCTCAAGGTTAGCTGAGTTTTTTTTCTTTTTTACTACCGAGCCGCACAGAAACCATAGAAACCACAGAGAGCATCCCGGCCTTGTCCCTGTGCCCTCACCAGAGATGTAAACGCATCCCTGTGAATGGCTCAATTTAACGAGTAGGTCTCCAAAGCATTCAGTCCGGCGGTCCGATCATTACTGCCCCCTAAGACACCGAGATCTCTTTATCTCCGGGCGTCCTCCCAACTTGTCAGGCACCGTGATCATGGCCAGAAGAATGATAATTAGTGCAAAAAAACCACAGACACACACACACCGTCCGTGCTCTTCCTCGTTGGTATTTTAATTAATAATGCAGCCGATAAGCTAATTATGCAAGTTGTAGGGGCATTGTGGTGGTGGTGGTGGTGGTGGTGGGAGCGGGGGACGAAAGAAAAATAATTGCTTTCCTTTAGGAGGACCTCATCAGTGGTCGGACAAAAGCGTGGAGGATTAAAACATAATAAGGGCTGGCTTTGTTTTCACACTCGCAGATTGCTATTACAATGAGCCTGGCCTGCCCTGTTAATGCGTGGGGTCCGAGAATTCCTCATGCGATCCATGTTCTAAAGGAATTCATGTTGAATAAATAAAGAGAGAGAGGGTGGGGGGTGGGAGGGGGGGGCACCTTTGATCAGTGGTACAAAGTTGTTGTGACCCGATGTGAGCTGGTATTTTTGCTGTCCCCACCCTCCCCCCACCACAGCACTGTCACTACAGCCCAGGTCGTCATGTACCTTATTAATGAACGTATGGTTGGAGAGCATAGGGAGAGAGAGAGAGAGAGAGAGAGAGAGAGAGAGAGAGATGTGGGCCACAGTGAAACAGATGAGGAAGGTGACTCCTCCTGCCTCCTTCTGTCCCGTTCTACCCTTCCTCCTCTCTCTCTCTCTCTCTCTCTCTCTCTCTCTCTCTCTCTCTCTCTCTCTCCACCCGCCCCTCCGCCTCTCCTGGTCTATCAGTGGATTTGAGCCAACAGGTCTGACAAAAGGCCCGGGCTCTCCAGGAAAACGAGAGGGCTTAAAGCTCATAAATTCCATGCTGTACAACATGCAAATGTGCCCTCTGCTGATAAGAGAGCTTTTAATCCTGCTGCACTCCTGCTAAGTACACCGTTGCCCCTATCTTTACTCTCTCTTTTGTCACTCCACCTCCCTCGCTCCAACTCTCTTTTTTTTCCATCCTCTCTGTATTTATTTATTGTTTGGTGGGGGGTGATTTTGAGTCCATCCTCTTTTAGGTCCCATCTCTCCTTTTCAATTCTATTCTATTCTGTTCTACTTTCTGATTTATTTCTTCTTAAACCACCCACGAGGATCTTTAAAATGTTTATGAAACAGTATCATTTTTACTCTCATGGTCATAAATGACCTGTAACAATAAACAAGATCATCAGTCAAAACCACACTATTTATATATAGTTATTTATAATGCCTTATGATTTCCTAGGAACTTTAGACAAATCGATTTACGGCAGGCAGACCAGAACATCCTGTGTTTCCTGAACAGTACTAAATCAAAGTTTATTTTGCTTCACCATCGTCATATTATTGTCACTATTAATCTTACATAGTCACATATATACATTATCCCATGGCAATGCATCCTGCAGTCTCTCTTTCACTCGTTTCCTAAACAAATGATCATGCCCGCCAACACAAAGAACCGCTTTTGTCCAAAGGTGTTGCTTTAATACAACAAAAACTGAAATGTCCTCGAAGCCACTTTAAGCCCTTCTCCCCCTTACCAGTCCTAACCCTAACACCCTCTCTCTCTCTCTCTCTCTCTCTCTCTCTCTCTCTCTCTCTCTCTCTCTCTCTCTCTCTCTCTCTCTCTCTCTCTCCTCACAGGCCCATGTGCTTCGTCAAGCAGCTGGAGGTGCCCCAGTACGGCAGCTACAGGCCCAGCATGGGACCCTCCACGCCGCGGGCCAACCTGGCCAGGGAGCTGGAGAAGTACTCCAAGGTGTCTTTCGATTACGCAAGCTTCGACGCCCAAGTGTTTGGGCAGCGCATGCTTGCTCCAAAGATGCTCACCAGCGAACTTTCACCCAAAGCCTTCAAAAGTAAGAGAGGACACCTTGTCTCTTTTCTGTCCCGCCAGGTGGCATAATGCCTAATATGTCACTCATAAAGGCTGAATTGATTTTGAAATTAATTACTTACTTTTTTGGTTTATCTGTGCAAAACCCAAAGTGTAAATACAACAAGTCTCAATTTCATACCTTTCTGTTTGTCCTCCCCTCTGTTGGATAGTACTTACGGAATATATTTGATCTATAGTTGACTTAATTTTTTATTTGTTTTTACAGCTAAACCCTCATTCCCCAAGTCATCGTCGCCCAGCCTCAGTCTTCACGGTTTCGGGAAGAGCGCCGCCTTGGCCTACGACTACTCCCATGATGCTGAGGCTGCTCACATGGCCGCCACTGCCATCCTCAACCTGTCTACACGCTGCTGGGAGAAACCAGAGAACCTCAGCACCAAACCCCAGAACAAGGTAAACACCGAGGATCCACTTGTGAATGATCAATGTGTATGTTCTTAGGGATTGTATTTAAAGACTCAAAAAGGTGAAATACATCCTTCCTCCCAAGTCCTTAGCTGTTCCAAAAATACTAAACACTTTACAACAGAAGGAAATGATCAGAGTTTATGGTGAACACGGTTACGTTATTAGCTGATTGAAACGTTCGGGCCACAGCTGGAGAGAGGAGAGGATGGAGCAGTGGGTATGCCTCTCCACTCCTCTCCTCTCCTCCTCCCTCCTCCCCCCATCATCAACTCTGCATGAATATATCATCTGGAGCCATTGGCTTAGAGCAACAGGGTAGTGTTGAGATGCAGTTGCATCACCTCTCCCGTCCTCTTTATATCCTTTCATCCCTCCATCCCACACACTTTTCATGTTGTTATTGAATTTGGCTGACTGCCAGTTCCCTGGATTACTTTTCCACCAGGTAGCCTTTTTTCATTATCTTCCGGATGGATCTCCCACTCTCTTTCTCCACCCCCGCCACTCTTTCTTTCTTTTTTCTTTCAAGTCTCATTCTACTCTCTTTTATCTCGATCTCTCTCTCTCCCTCCCAATGCAACTCTCGCTGTTTGTCTCTCTACCTATAGCTCTCTATCTCTCACTCACTTGCTCCCTCTATCTATCACCACTCTGTGCACAGGAGGAGTAATTGGAGCACCACTTTCCCCCATATTGTGATTTTTAAAAAGGCCCTTTTGCCTCTCAGAGGAAAGAAAGTGACCGCTTCATCACTTTCTTTCGATTTTATCCGACATGGTTTTAGGAAGATAACAAGTGAAGATTAATGTCTGTGGCAGCCCCGGCAGTGCTAGGTGTTGTTGGGCGAGGCAGCGATCCAAAGAGCAGGCCTTATAGCCTTATAGCCTTGGCAGTGCGGCATTACAGTGCTAAATGAGCCCGGGACTGATCTGGAATCAGAGTCGAGGCCAGTTGAAATCCAATATTGTAACATTTGAAACACTGAGCTCATCTAAGCCAGGGCCCATTCTGGGAACTGTTCCCGTTTTTCCCTCCTCTCCTCATAACCCTCTTTCTGGCCGCTGACCAGCCCCATACGAGCGCCATTTTAGATGAATGCTTAAAAACAGGGCTCAGCTCTCACCCTCTCTGTCTCTGTTCACTTGCCAGCACTAGAATGGAGCGCGGAGAGATTAACAGTGGTGTTGGTGCTGTTGGCAAAGCATTACTGGAGTGCATCAGATATCATTACTTGATTTGCCTAAGCGATGCCGGTAGCGTTTCTAACCCAAAGGCGAATGGCGTCGCTGCATGACTGTATACAGGCTAGAGGGAGAGGTTTACAACATCGTTTACATTTTTTCACCAAGTGAAAGTTTAGTTTAGTCTTGATTTTTTCCGCTGAATGCGACTGTATGAAGTTATGTTGTGTAAGTTAAGTTCTGTATATAAAATGTGGGTAGGTTAATGGCTGCAATTTGTTGGAGAGGGTAATTAAATGAAACGCAATTATCATCATACAGGACTGCTTCTCATATACTCTTGAGTGCATAAGTGATTTGCACTTTAGAGTACTTCATTAGATGTGTTATGTAGCTATGTTTCTCTATTCATTTTCCCTCAGTTACCAAGTGTGGAGCACTACAATTTTAAATATAGAAATAACCAATCCAATTACCAGATATAGTGAAATAAATAAACGTATTTTACTAAATTGTGAAATAATTTTAATCATATCATTTTATTGTATTGTTTTTTTATTTCCCTGAGAATGATTTTAAATTATCTCACCGAGTTGTCTTCACATGCCCCCAGCCTTTGTCATCAGCCTCAGCCACAGCTAGCCGCTGTTACCTTATGCATACATATCACCTTCTTATTTCATAATATCCTATTTATTCATTTAATATCGAATACTTTGGAAGTTAAAAAAAGCCCTCAGAATACATGAGTGGCTCACCGTGGGAGTGTGCGCACCATTTAGGCCTGGGCTGTTTACTGCATGTCTGTTCTCTCTCTCTCTCTCTCTCTCGCTCTCTCTCTCTCTCCCCCCATTTCTACTCTTTACTTTAAAATAAATACCTTATGGGTTCTCTCCAGGAGTTGGACATTGAGGTAGATGAGAACGGCACTCTGGACCTGAGCATGAAGAAGCCCATCAAAAGTGAGGGCAGCCTGTCCGGAGTGCGCTCCCCAGACCCTTCCTCCTCCTCTTCCTCACTCCACCACGGGAGCAGTGGGATGACATCGCCCAACCTGCTGGCCTACAAGCAGGAGGAGTGGGAGGGCCCTCTGGATTACACCAAACCCAACCGCCAGAGGGAGGAGGAAATGGACGAGGTTAGGACCAAATTAAGACTCAAACGAGCCATGTTTCCTGAGCTTTTTAGTCACAGAGGAAGTGTTGCAACATAAATAACAACAGACCCAAAATTTCCCCCTTGAGCTTTTTTGAATCAGAAAAACTCCTGCTTGTTTACATCACTTTGTCTTTCTCAGATCCCCCTTGCCCTTATTTCCTGTCCCCTTTTTCCTCTTTCTATTATTCATTTCTTATTTCTCCGAAAATGCGAGAGTTACTGTACAGTTAAGACATTGCACTGTGTAACAGAGGTGGTGTGTCAGGTGCATTGCACCATCCTGATTTTGGCATATGCTAATTTTCACTCCTTTGAACTTTTTCAAAAGAAATATAAAGGGCTTTGAGTCTAAATTTTTTATGAGGACACTCTGCATCAGTTGTCTACAAAATAATTAAAAAGGGGATCAGAGTCGAGACTTGTGCACATGGTGGTCTGTAAAGTTTCGTTTGCTTGTATACTAATATACAAGTTATTGCGAGAAAGCCATCACTCAACAAAGCCAACACATCCACACAACACCACGTGTATAATTTAAGTAATACAAGTATTACATTTCTTCTCCTTTCTTGTTGTTTCAGATGGAGCACACAGGCCACTCGTATGTCTCGTCTGACCAAGAGGACTGTGACATGATGCAGGACTGTCTGGAGGACAGGAAGTACCCAGGAGAGGTTACCACCCCAAGCTTCAAGGTCAAGTTCCAGCCCAAGCCAGATAGCAAGAAAGACCTGCTCGCGTAAGTAACAAGACAAGAGCTGTGCAGCTTCGGTCAGCTAAAAGCCAATGCCAGCTTGCTATCATGCTGATGTTAAGCATCTATTATGTTTACAGTGTTGGCTATCTTTAGTTGAGTCAGTTGGTTGTGTATGCCATTCGCTTATTTTAATTAGTAGTAAACACTAAGGCTTAAGAATGAATTTGGACTGGCTGACATTGCCATCGATGTAGCCACAGCGCTTGCAAAAAAAATGTAAAATAAATGTTACTCTTTTTTAGTTGAATTATCTCTGTCCTTTCTAACATCTCTGTCTCATTTACCCTAACCCTCTCCAGCTGCCCTACACCTGGCTGTGATGGCAGCGGCCACATCACTGGAAACTACGCATCCCATCGCAGGTAAGCACCATGGCAGACTTTGTTTGGATGATACAGCATGCTGCTGCTCTCTCTGTATATATATATATATATTAACTCTTATGTGAAATGTTGGCTCTGCTGAGACTCAAGAGTCCAAAGCGGGCACACACCATGAGTAATTCAAATATTTTATTTGATCCTAACATGCCAGAGGCAATAATGTAGCGTGAGGCCGGGAAGCAGGAGACGGTCATTGGCTTTGATATGCATCAGTAATTTACTTCTTGCCGTCTGTCCTCTTCTTCCTAAATGACCTTGGTATGCCTTGCATTCTTGATTTTCCTTCACTCACGTCTTTTTATTCCTCTCTCCTTTCAATCCCCTCACACTTGCTTTCCTCGCCCCCCTTTTTTCCTCCTTCCCCCTTTTTCTCCGTCCGCCCTTCCTTCCTTGGCTCCTTCTCCTCCCTCTCAGTCTGTCTGGGTGTCCTCTCGCTGATAAGAGCCTTCGGTCCCTCATGGCGGCACACACCCCTGAACTCAAGTATGTTTGCTCTACTACACCTTCACTGCCTTCTCCACTGCCACTTCAATGCACCGCTACTGACGCTACTGACGCTACTGACACCACTGTCCGACGCCACAGTGCTTTCATTCTGCTGACGTTAACTTATCTTTTGTTGCTGCCGCTGCATCTCATGTCATGCGTTTAGTTTTGTCTGCAGCCGGCTTGGACTCTGTTTCGCTCTCATCAGTTCATTTAAATGTGAAATGAATATAATGAAATTGCAATTCTGTAGAGTACACAGCTCTTTAATTGGAAAGTCAGCAATTCTGGAGAAGGCTTGTTGTCAAAATCAGTGAATATCTCCTGATGATCTGTTACCTGTACTAACAAAATCTGGTTTTAATACACAGCCTATGCTCTGTGAATGGGTATATGTACCAAAGGGCGCCCACCGCAGATAGCAACATGTCAGTTTACCGAGCCTAGGCTGTGTATTCACACTGGCTTTCAGCGCACGCACACACACACAGTACGGTTAAGTAGCGGATAATGAGGAGATATTGATTACAACAAGCATTCTTCAGAATTACTGAATCCACCTTTAAAGGCCCACTATACTGTACTGTAGACCGACACAATAAGTGTATCTAGATAAAAGAGCCTGAATGAGTTTAACCAACTATTGCTCACAAGAAAGAATAAGAAAAGGTATTAATCGGAATGAATGAGCAGACCATTTCACTCATTTGCATAAAACTATCTTCCACTATGAAACATCTAAGTGTTGTGTCTCTGCTTACCTTGCTGCACTCTTTTCCCAGATGCCCCACCCTAGGATGCGACGGCTCAGGTCACATCACGGGGAACTACACCTCCCACAGAAGGTAACACACAAACAACACAAATGCACTCGCAAAAAAAAACAAAAAAAACACACACACACACACACGCACACGTGGACACCCATACAAAGAGAGGCCTAGTGACAGTCCATGGTAGAATTAGACAGGGATCACATACTCACACATTTGTACACCTTTCCAATATCCTATCTATTTTTCAGCCGTTGTTAGGTGTTCTGAGTTGATTTGGTTTTGTAATTTGGTTGAACGACCTCTGTAAAAAAAGAAAATCGTATTGTTCTCTCCCTTTATCAAGCAATCACTTCACCAGAAAGCTTTTTTTCAACCCTATGTTATCAACTCCATACTTTCTGTTTTCAGTCTCTCTGGGTGCCCGCGTGCCAAGAAAAGTGGAATTAAAACTCCTACCAAGGACAACCAGGAGGACTCCGAGCTTTTAAAGTTCGTACCGCTCAGAAAGCCATAATGTCTGCTTTTAGCGAGACTGACGGTAACAGTAAAATGCAATAAAAAAGGGAAAGAGAGAGAGAGATAGAGAGATAGAGAGAGAGGACAGTCACTGTGAATCATATGCAGAGGTAGTGCCCTGGCCCCCCCGTAACTGAATCAAACAATCAGCCCATTACTGATGGGAAAATACACTTAGTGCTGATACTGATTCTGAATGTAGCTTACGGTAGAGACAGTATCGTAGAGTAGCTTATCAATACATAAGAAATACATGGGCTTCATATTGCATTTACACACAAAAAATAAAACAGTTAATTTTACTGCATGTTGATAAACCGCATGTGCTAAACTTTGATAGATCTTGCATCAGTGATATTATATAATTGCATGAATAATATGTCAAACACCACAGATGTAAGACAATGAATTTGGCCCAGTAGAGAAAATATATAATTTAAATATGTTTTTTTCTAATATTCTCAACTTTCTCTACAGTTGATCTGTTTGGATTCTCCTTATCTAACCTGTTTCCTTTCTTTCCTTTCCTTGCAGGTGCCCGGTTCCGGGTTGCGACAGTCTGGGTCACATCAGTGGGAAGTACGCCACGCACCGTAGCGCCTATGGGTGCCCACTGGCCGCCCGCAGACAGAAAGAGGGTGTATTGAACGGCACACCTTTCAACTGGAAGGCCTTCAAGACAGAGGGGCCCAGTTGTCCCACCCCGGGTTGTGACGGCTCCGGACACTCTAACGGGAGCTTCCTCACACACCGCAGGTTACTATCACAATTGGTTTTTGTGCCTGTTATTTGGAGTCTCCATAATGAGAAAGCTGTAGTGGGGATTGGGGAACAACTTTGGGCTTTTTGGAACTTCCACATCTATGTTTTTTTGTATTAAAACATGTCCATTGAAAGAAAAAGTTCAACATTTAATAATAATAATTAATAATTGATAGGATATAGCGCTTTTTTGGAGGTCACTCAAAGACGCTTTACATCACATAGAATATACATAAGGAAAATAAAAAAACGGAAAGCAAGAGGTTTATTTAAGGAGGTCTTATTTGTTTTCTGTTCTGAAAACTAGAAGAGAGTATCGATTACACTCTCATGTCCGTACACTAAGTATGGAGCTACAGATGGTTAGCCTAGCCTAGCCTAGACATGAGGAACACAGCTAGACAGCTAGTCTGGCTCTGTTCGATGTTGAGAAGTATTCTGACCATTGCCTCCAGAGCTCACTAATTAACATATATCTCTTTTATAATGTTTTATTTGATAGCAAGAGGTGGTTGAAGGAAGTTTACAACAAGCAACTGCAGTCATTATGCTAGGCTAAGCTAACTACCTCCCGGCCCGGCTCTTGCATGTTACAGTGTCCTTTATGTGTGTCAATTTTGGTTGCTCAGGCTACATATTAGTAGATATAGTGTACGTGGGATATTTTAGAATAGCTCAATAACCCCTCTCCCTCTGTGTCTGCAGTCTCTCAGGATGCCCCAGAGCCTTGTTCGCCAAGAAGAAGGCCAAGTTCCCCAGCGAGGAATACCTGAGCACCAAGTTCAGAGCCAGTGATGGTAAGATCTATTGCCTAATCTATAAATCAATTTGTACGTGAGCCTGTTGTTTGTGTTTTGTGTTGGAACACATCCTTAAGTGGCCATCCTTAAGTGGGCTAAGATTCACATGATTAGAATTAATTCTGTTATCATAATTAGATGTGCAATAGAAAGTGCACTGGGTTGCTGAAAACATACGGGCCTACAGACCAGACACGACTCTTTTCTATTCTAATGGATCTGGCTTCTCCTTTTTTAGTTTTGGACAACGACGAGGACATCAAGCAGCTCAACAAAGAGATCAACGACCTCAACGAATCCAACAATGAGATGGAGACGGACATGGTCAACCTGCAGACTCAGGTGTGTGTGTGTGTGTGTGTGTGTGTCTATGTCTATGTCTATGATGTGTTATTTTTACCTATACATTTGATACAGAATATTGTTGTTTAGCTCAACAAAACCTTTTTTTTAGTCCCTGAAAAATCCCTCCTGAAAAGAGTCATTCAGCTTTTGACAGAAGAAATATCTAACTAGCTGTCTGTAGCGATAACATATAGGATATCAGCAGATCACTAACTCTTTTAAGTGTTGTGAAAGTGAAAGTAACACTTTAAAAACCCTGTTGCCGTGTGTTGCAGATCTCCTCCATGGAGAAGAACCTGAAGAGCATCGAGCACGAGAACAAGATGATCGAGTCGCAGAACGAGGCTCTGTTCATGGAGCTGTCTGGTCTGAGCCGCGCGCTGATCCGCAGCCTGGCAAACATACGCCTGCCACACATGGTAAGTTATTGTCCACATTACACACTCAGGGATGGACCTGCTCACACACACACACACACACACACACACACACACACACACACACACACACACACACACACACACACACACACACACACACACACACACACACACACACACACACACACACACACACACACACACACACACACACACATTTGCGATGGATTTGATGTCTTAGCCGTAGCCGCTAGTGTCCCCCGCTCTTCCTCAGTTGAGATTGGTTGTTGTTTTTACCACAGCAGGAGCCTATCACCGAGCAGAACTTCGACAGCTACGTGAGCACCCTCACCGACATGTACACCAACAAGGACTGCTTCCAGAGCCCTGAGAACAAGGCCCTATTGGAGAGCATCAACAAAGCTGTGAAGGGCATCAAAGTCTGACGTCTCGACACACACTCACACAGAAAACAAACACATATACACACACCACTTGGAGGGGAAAGCATAAATGTCCTGAAGCGCAGTAGCGCGAAGGAGGCGGAGATTGGGAAGATGTTGAAATACTCTACAATACATTGAAATATGATTCACAAAACAAAAAGGGAATTCAGGTTATTTAAGTAACTGGCAACTTTAAAGAAAAATCAAACCCAGGGAGCACTCTGTCAGAAGAAAAAGTGACGCGGACCAAAATCCACACCATGCTGCTGCTGGCGGTCAGAAGGAGGAAGCAGTTCCTTCAGCCAGCATGGATGGAAAAGAAGAATAATGTTACTAGAAAACTGTATCTGGGTTTTTTTTTAATATGCTGTGTATTTTACCTGTTGTCTCCCATGTGTCCCCGGATGTTTTTAGGAGTGGAGTTTTCACTGCTGCGCAGTTGATCTTTTTTTTCCCCGTGCGTCATGTGGACAAACTCACGAAGAGGAGGACACGGACTAAATTCTCAGCACTGTCCTGTAGCATACACTGTGGCGAGCTCTGACTCATGACCGTACACACACACACACACACACACAGCCCTGGGTATACGAAGCATGCACTGAACTGAATTTGTGTTTTGCTTTGTGGTTTTACTGCGGCCAAGATGTCAACAGTGCAATGTTGACTCAGTTTAGCAGGGGGGAAAGTATTCTTCAAGCAAGGTCATGAGACAGATCCGGGAACGGTGTAGGTTTTTTTTTTTTTTTTTTTTTTTTTTTTCATCATGGGACAGCTGATTTAAAAAGCAGCAGATGAATCCTGTTTTTTTTTTTTACTTTTTTTTTTTTTTTTTTTTTTTTACTGAAATGATTATAGTAATAGTGTGCACACATTTTCAAATTCAGTTAGTCATATCAATAGTATTTATCAACATAGACTTGCACTTAATTTCAACGAATAGTTTTGTGGTACAATAATTATTGTTATATATGAATTATTTAAAATTGTGAACTTTTAAATTGTAACTTATTGCCATTTATGTTATTGAGGTCTATTTATTTGAAGCAATCTATTTATTAACTTTGTTTTGTAACACACACTTAAAAAAAATGCATCTCTACTGATTATCACGGTCAAAGCGATTTTGCAGATGTCTTACGTCAATATTTTAAGAAAGCTATATAGATAACTGACAAGGCATATTTTCATTTTGAGTACTTTTTTGAAAAACCTTTTTAAGTGCAGATGTTTTATAACTGACAAAAGTTTTTTGATAATATTTCAAAAAATAACGTTATTTTTTTTAGTTGTCCTTGTTTTATCTCCATTTTGTTTCTGTTTTTGTTTCTGTTAACTGCTACTTTCAGAAACCCCACTGCTGAGAAAAAAAAGAAATAATGTATTTATTATTTATTTAATATGAAATGAGAAATTGACTGATATGGCTGTATATTTATTTTGTTATTTATATGCGTGATGTGATGGTTGAGTCTGAGTAGTCTTAAAGATCCACTGCTAATATTTAAATAAAGAAACAAAATCAATACAAATACTGTTTGATCACTTAGGCTTATACCTAGACATACCAGCAGCTGATTGTAAAGACAAAAAAATGAACCCAACAAAAGCAATCACTGTTGTGTTGCTATCTGGTCTCTGTGTGATTGCTTTTGTCAGGTGAAAGAAAAAGCAAGAAAAGTAAAAAAAAGAAAAACAGAGTTCAAAAAAAGTTACCTCTCCTAAGCGCTTTGTAGCGGCCAGCACTGGCTCACCCAGAACTTCTGTAATGTACCATAGATGCTTAACTAATGTTTTTGGTTTTGTTTTCATCATACAATGGTACAAATATAGAGCTCTTCTCCAGCAGTGGTTTAGGCTGGATGTGTGGGTCTAAAACACACACAGACAAACACACACACACACACACATACACAGCAACATATCCAACCCTCGAGGGCACTGTAGGAAGGCCTCCTTTTGACAAACTTCTATCAGATAAACATACACACCCTTGTAGCCTTACTCTAGATTTTAATTTTTTGATGCACAAAGTGCCACTAAAAAAAGAAAAGAAGAAAAAAAGAGAACTCACTTTCTTTCCTGATTCTTCGCATTTCTGCAATGTAACATGTCTGGTCCCGGGAAGACCACGGCATCAAGAGAGTGGTGATTGTTTCAGATGCCTTTATTTCTCTGCCAAGATGGCCATTAGTACACTATATATACATTCTGTATAAATAGATTTTAAAGATGCTATATATATGAATATAAACATACATATATTTTTCCAGTGTAATTGTTGACTTGCTCTTCTTCTTCTCTTGTATTACCTTATCCAAGGATCACTCGCTGTCTAGAAGAGATGTGAGGGCCGTTATCAATAGGAAGCAGTTACACCCTATTTAATATCACTAAGACCTGCTGAACTGTGGCTTTAAAACATACCATTCAGTCAAGCTGAAGGCAAAGTAGGCATTGATGATATAGTACAATACTTTGGAAGTGTTTTCATAGGTTTGTTTGTTTTTCTTTCCATTATTTGTCTGTCCTTGATCCAGAAATGTCAAAAAACCATCTACTGTATGTTGTACTACTGAATCTGAGAAATGACTGTCAATTTGAAACTCCATGGTTGGCTCTTTGTACCTTAGTGTCATGTGAGTGAGTTCATGTATAGTAAAAAAGAAAAGAAAAAAAAGATGATGCCTCTGAATAATGTTCTGCACATAGTGTTTGCCGACATTGTGCAGTTATTGTATTGTTACTGGTAAGGCCTGCTCGCTATGAGCCCATTCTCTGTAATGTTGAAACAAGCAAGTAGGAGACTTTAGTGTAACCTGCCTTTTGAGTGAGTCTGTTGCAGCTGCTGTGGTGTACAGTATGATACCCTTGTGTAACTCCGATGTCAAAGGCATGTTGTAAATGTGCTTTTAGCCAATGTAGAATGAAACTCCTTTGTGCACTTTCTGAATAATCGTTTGAAAATGCCAGCATTTGAGTCTCGACTTGTAAGAATGCCAATAGATCACGAGCAATAGCAAGTATTCACCCCCCAACTGGAGGGCGCATTACAGTACAAAGCATTGCCACACCTGTTTGTTGCTGTTCACATAGAAAAACAACCTCTGCGTTATGTCGGATAGAGACGCCTCTTTGATTCAGGGGGTTCAGCCGGCGCTGTCAAAGCTCGAAAAAAAAAATGTATTTTAAAAAGAAGGAAGAGTTCCTTTCTTTTTCCAAACAAAAACCAAAAGAGACTGACAGGAAGCAGAGTTTGGTTCTCAGGTGACGGGGGAGAGCTGCTGAAGCAGAACAGAGCAATGCCATAGGTCAGCCAGTCAGCTGAGGCTAGAGGCAATAGCAGCGGCTGGATCAAGGCCTCGTGTGAGATGAGATGAGTGTGTGGGAGTGGGAAATTGATTTGCCGGGCTACACAATCTCCCCCTTGTTTTAGGAGGAGGCGTTTGTTGCATAAAGATGTGTCTATCACTCAAAAGAATGTCAAAGCTTTTTATGACTTTTAACCCCCCACCCATCCCCCCCTCCTTTCTTCATGTCTTGTGTAACCTTTCCTTCAGGAAAAATAGTTCTGATTCATTTGGTTAACAAAGTAGCTTATTCTTCCCCCTCTTGAAATGCACGAGAATACTTCCCCCGAGAGTGTTAAGACTGTGAATATTCTCCTAACTTATTTGATATGGCATGACCCCTTTTAAACTGCTTGATGAAATTGTCTACTGAGGTATGTAAATGAATAACACTGAGGCCATGAAAGCAGCATAGCATTTTCAAAACATGTCAGCTGAGAAAGCAAATGCAGCCTACGGTTGGTCCTGTGCCCACGCACTGTATGTTTTTTTTCTCTTATTTACATAAAAGTATTGAGTGATGGAGTTATTATATTATTCTAAATAGCAAAGGAAATTGAAAATACGAAACGGTCAGGGCCCAGTTTCCCTAGAGCACCTGGAATGAAAATGAATTTACCATGATGATGACACTTTCAGGGAAACCAGCCCAGACCAAAACCCAGCTGTGTGTTTGAGAAGGGGGGAGGCACACCCTGCACCCCAGGTTCATGTTAGGTACGCACACACCACGTAGAAATTGACTCCTAAGAAAGAAAATGTCTACTTGAGTGGCACTTTTCACCAAGCTGAGCAAAACCAAAAGCCCAACCCCTCCTCCTCCTCGTCCCCCTCCTGCCCGCTGTAGTTACAAACTGTGTGGTCTTATCATGTGTGCCTTTCTCACTCCACTCATTTCAAGATATGGGATGTTTACACTCGGCAAACCTGGTTTAAATATACTGTTTAAGACATTTTGGTCTGGATGTAGATCTCTTAACCAATACTTATGGGGGGGAACTTGTTTGTGTGGGGGGAGGGAGGTTACTATGTATATGGAAACAAAAATAAATGTGTCTTTTACATGCAGGTAGAGGCCATTTTTGTGACAGAGACACTAAACAACAAGTTTTTGTTAGGCTCAAGAAACTGTGATCTCATTGTGTCGATTCAGGTACCAAACTGCATGGACAGTTTCTGTGAAGGAATCTGAAGATCACCGTCATAATCATCCCTAGATAATGCATCAGTGTGCAGGGCATTATTTTGAAACCAGTGGAAGTCTCTGTACATATTTGTATTAAGAAGAAACAGTGTTATCGTTGTTGTATTTAAGACAAGTTGAAAATGGTTAAAAAAAAAAGTTTGTGACAAAGACAAAAAAAAAATAATCCACAGCCAAGGGTTGTCCTGCTAGCACATTTTTACAGAGATGAGCTATTTTTACTGGTGATTTTCTAGGCATTGATATTGATATCCTTTTAAAAAAAGTACAACACTTCCAGACTTACAAGCACTTCCACAAACGATAGATTGTATGGTAATTTTTGTTACTTTTGTAGATGTGGTCGTTCCTTTGCTACTGCACCATTTTGTAAAGTGGGACAGGCCTTGGCTGTGTGTACTCGGGGTCTCATGTTTTTGATGATTGATTTTAATTTTTTCGTTTGGGAAGTAAAACACTGTAGATGGGCCGAATTTGTGACTGTGTGTTTCTGTACTTGTGTACATGTTCCCCTGTTTCTGTGTCAGTGTTATAAAGCAGAAAAGTGATGTCAGTTATTGTGGGGGTATGAACCATTTTAAATGTTCTCTATGAAAAACACAAATAAAGAATCATAGACAAGTGTGACTCTGTCAAATTGATGTGTGTGTGTGTGTGTGTGTGTGTGTGTGTGTGTGTGTGTGTGTGTGTGTGTGTGTGTGTGTGTGTGTGTGTGTGAGGACCAACACCAGTTTAAAACCTTGGGAGAGAGGAAATTATAGAAAGTGAGGACATTTTGGTAGGTCCTCAATTTGGGTAGCGCTGTCAAGGTTTAAAACTTGGTTAAGGTTAGAATAAGGTTTAGGTTAGGGGTTCGGATAAGGCATTCAGTTGTAGCAGTCCCAGATTAGCTGGGGAATGCATGACATCAACGTTGGTCCTCACAGAAAGACACGCGTGTGTGTGTGTGTGTGTGTGTGTGTGTGTGTGTGTGTGCGTGTGTGCGTGTGTGCGTGTGTGTGTGTGTGTTTGTTTGTTAAGAAAAGTAATCTTGTATTGCAATAACACCAGAGCTGGTGTATGAGTTTACTGAAGAGCAGTGAGCATCATGTGAATGGCCAAGCAGTCACATGACACTGTCAGGCCTACTGGGGAACAAAATGGGGGACGTCATTGCTGCTAACGTGTGGTTACATGTAGTTTGTATGTTGAACAGCACTGACATCTGGTGGCTCATACAGTGAATTAACATAGGCCCAAAACGAGTGGTCCTATTCATCATAGGAATATAGCCTATGATTATATGTTTTATGACAATCCTTGACATCAAACCTTCAGTTCGTTTTCTCAAAACAGTGTTTGCATTTCACATCGAATCAAAATGTTCAAGTTGAAAATATTTTACCACTGACTGACCCAGTGAGGCATTCGGTAAAGTCATGCTGCTTAAAATGAGATACACACATTTTTCATTCAGTGTGCAAATCCTCATGTGCAAAATATTGAAGGCAACAGCAATGTTTCATAGTGATTATTTAATTAGATGGTCATCCTCAGCCTCTGTGTTTTGACATGTGGCCTGCTGAATACGATACACCTTGCACACAGACTGATTTTTTTTTCATTGGGGCCCAGGAGCTCGGGTTAATCTGGCCCAGATTAGTGGAGACTATTATTTCAATGTTCGAGACATACTATTCCTGTGTAATAATCTGAGGACAAACAAGTGAACAGAACAAAATGTAGGCCTACATGTTCACAATGTATATGCAGTATGTAATGTGCACTTTGTTAACATATAAAACCCTAACCCTAACCTAAGAGAAAACATTCTTAGAATAAAACACTGTACAATATGCACTGAATGCCTTAAAATGACCAGATAACTAGTAGCATCTAAGGAAGTTAGCCTAACAAAAGTGAGTTGATTTGGAAGTGTAGGCCTATGTGAAGTTAGTCCATGGGAAATTAGACAATTGGCAATTGGTTTACAGTTGGTAGGAAGTTGGCCTATAGGAAATCAGACGAAAGACTACCTGAAGTTAAGCCTAAATCAATACGAAGAACGCCTGGAAAATGTTTCCTTTGACTATAGAAGATAAATTACATGACCAGGCTATTTTTCATACATAAAAATAGATTCATGAAATCAAATCCTAATTTCAATGGTTTTCATAAGATTTGTCATTAGGCCTATAGGCTACTTCGAAATATATGAAGAAAAAGAATGTAATTATAGGCTTCTTTTTAACTTAGTAGGCCTATGCTTGTCTGTTCTCTTGTTAGACTATACATTTTATACTACAATGCAAATTGGCATAATTCAGTGTTTTATACTAAAAAACACTATGAACTGAACTATGCCAATTTGCACTGTAAATTTGCCAATAAAAAAAATATAAACAAAAAAAGGAAGCATTTTGGAAGAAAGCCTGTAGGAAATTAGCCAACAGTAAGAATGCCTTTTGGAAGTTAATGTAGCCTATGGGAAGTGAGCTTTAAAAAAAAGTTACTAGCCAAAACACTGACATAGTGTGGGACATTGGTTGACGCAGTGAAGTCCCATTAGAAGACACAGTAACGGGCTTATTCAATTAAAACTGAGACGGATAAAGACGCTGTAATTGGCTCATTGAGTCAGGTGGCTATACTAAGTGTAATTCACTCATTCAAAGTTAGCATTCGTTCACGTTTACACGTTGAGTGACAGAAAATCTCTGAACTGTGCTGCCTGCCTGATGGACAAGTGATGGCTGAATGATGAAAGAGTGCCGCACGAGCGCAGGCTGTAGGCCGACGTCCTCCCCGGCCGTTATTTTGCGTATCACGTCTGACGTCAGAGCGTCAGCTGGCTGAATGTTTACATCCAGCAGCAACGGTGTGTCTGACTGGAGCTCCCCAAACAAAAGGCTGAACTGAGGGAAACCCGCCGAACAGAGACCCCCCACTCTCACTCGGTCATTTCACCAGGTACAGGCTCAGTGTCCGCGGGCTCAGCTGGGCTCTCTACTGTCCTTGTCTCGGGCTTACTTCTCTTGCAGCGGAGACGAGACGCGGGTATTTGTGTTTGTTTTGACTAGCCGTAACTTGACAGTCTGTTGTAGATGCAATGTTTTGCTCTTGTAGTTTATGTTCGGTGATTGTTAGACAAACATAACTTGAGTTTTTGAGTGTTTACTCGAGCAGCTGGATGGCGCAAATAGCACCCTTATAGCACCACAGCACTGTGCGGGCAGTGTATGTCTGCAATGAAATACATTAAAGCTGCTAGTTAACGGCCCTGTCGTGACAGTTGACGCCCCTAAAGAAGGCTGCAAGGGAAAAAGTGGACTTGATAGTTAATTCAAGGAATCTGTGAACGGACATCATAGCTGTTGTGCAGGAAGTGTGCACCCTACTAGCCTAAACCACTTTAAATATGTTGCCCCGGGATCACAGCGCCCCCCTGTGGTCATTTTCGCAGTTTCTGATAACCGTTTAACATAACATAACAGAAACTCCGTCTCGTTCTGGATTCTCCTCGGTGATTTTTTTCTTTTATTTTAATATTGTTGCAACAACTGCTGTTTGCCGCTTTCTTTTATCAGTGCCAACATCCTCTTCACCTCAACTCAAGTGGCATCAAAGGCAGGAGCTCCGGGAACATTTAAAGGCCTTTTGTTCTTTTATAGCCTCATGACTATGGCCAGCATTTGGCAGCTAGTGTGCACCCTGTGATCTCTTGTCCTTTGGCAGGGCTCTTTGGTGTTGTTTTTAACACTACCCTGAACCATCACAGCAGCAGCAGCAGCAGCAGTAGCACTCGTACCCGCACCAACTCTGACCACTAGTTTGTGCTGTAAAATCAGACATGTTGTGATGATCTAGGAGCTTATGCACATTTTGCGCAAGTTATCACAGAAGGACGGACGTTAGTTTTTTAATAAAATAAGTTTTCTGTAACTCTGAGGCCTAAACTAGGCTACAGATGGTTTTCAATATTGAATAGTATGCTGATTACTCTCTAAATCAATTCACTTAACAACAATAACATCCTCACATATGAGAAGTTTGCACCAGAGAATGTTTGACACTTTATATTCTGACAAATCGGTCGATGTATTGATTAATTGTTTCAGATACAGTTCATTATGACTATGAGGGATTTGTGAAGATTTACCTTACCACTTTCTTTTATATTGCTCATGAAAGAATGTACACTGCAGGATTTACATGTTTGATTGTAAGTGCTGTACAGAGCAGGTTGTAGTGCGCACATGTATCCAAGTGTGAAGTTTCTTCACCCTAAAATATCCCATCAGCAGAAATTGAATAAACTGAAAAGCATAAACAAGATAAACAAAAAAAATTAAACTTTATTATGAGGATGGATGTGTCAACAAAAGGACTTCATTACTCCATTAATCCTGATGACATGACCTTAAGCGTGTAGCTCTCTATACATGTGTAATATTAAACGACCTGTTTCTCTTTGCCTTTCAGTCAAGATGGGTGGAGCTGTGAGTGCCGGTGAGGACAACGACGACTTGATTGACAACCTGAAGGAGGCCTACTACATCCGCTCGTACCTGGTAGAGCGAGCTTTTCGAGCCATCGACCGGGCCGACTATTACCTGGATGAATACCGGGATAACGCATACAAGGTGAGCAAAATAGGGAAAACTGTGAAGTTGCCCAAACAAACAGAATACAAAGACAATCACAGCAATCCATGATGATAAGGAATAGTTGCTGAATAGTTTACCATGGCACAGTCTGTAGTGTGTATGGTGTCATGGTGTTGTTGTTGTTGTTGTTGTCAGGACTTGGCGTGGCGGCATGGAAACATCCACCTGTCTGCCCCGTGTATCTACTCTGAGGTGATGGAGGCTTTGAACCTCCAGCCTGGCCTCTCCTTCCTCAACCTGGGCAGTGGGACCGGCTACCTCAGCACCATGGTCGGCCTCATTTTGGGTATGTGTTCATTCCAAAATCCTTAACCAGTTATTGTGAATAGCAATTGTTTTGGCCAGGGAAATCATGATATAACATTTTCCTATCGTCCCATGCCTGAAGTGAAAACACAAAGGCAAGTCTGAAATATAGAAATATATATATGTTAACTGGCAAAAAAACATGGTTGCACACGTTAAAAGAAATGTAAATGTCAAGGTGCAGAGAGTCTGTTGTATATAGAACATGGGAGGAAATGGGATTGATGTTGAGATTGATCTACTATAAAGCAGTCACAGTAGAATAATCACAGTTTTTTGTTGACACCTTACTGGCTTTACCAACACGTCATTGTGTTTATGTTAATGTGGCCCATTTAAAGCGGTGAACTATGCTGTGTGTGTGCTGACCATTTCAGGACCCTTTGGCGTGAATCACGGAATCGAGTTACATGCGGACGTGATTGAGTATGCCTACCAGAAACTCGACTCCTTCATCAAAACCAGCGACAGTTTTGACAAGTAGGTGTCCCAATGGCTCTGTGACATTCAATGACTTCTTCCTCTGTCCCGAACCTTGTTTTTTTTTACATCTCCCCCTGTGTGTCTTCAGGTTTGAGTTCTGTGAGCCCTCCTTTGTGGTGGGGAACTGCCTGGAGATGCCTCCAGAGAGCCGGCAGTATGACCGGGTGTACTGTGGGGCCGGGGTGCAGAAGGAGCACGAGGACTACATGAAGAACCTGCTCAAGGTGGGGGGCGTCCTGGTCATGCCCCTGGAGGAAAAGGTTGGTTCTTAATAACATTTATACTTCAAGTCCTCATATTAGCATTTATACATTTATGTACTGTATTTATACATGTTAGAAATGGTTTATAACAGACTATAGTCTAGTTGTAAGTAAATATAAGTGATTATGAGGATGATTATGCTTTTTAAAAAAACTAGAACTCCTCCTGTTGACACCAACAGACAATGAACGACTATAGTTATATTATAAAGTATGTGTTTATAGAAGGTAACATTCAAGACAAATATGGTACATTAACATTTAACAATGTCATATCTGATTACAACTAGTGTGTTCTAAACCATTTATTCAATGATAATATTACTGTAACTGTGGGTTTTAATCTTAGTGTATTTGATATCTTTTATACACAGCAGTACAAGCATATTTTTGTTGTTGGATGAATTCATGTATAATATTAACTTGAAGCACATTGTACTCACTCTTTGGACTATAAACAACAAGCATCTTGTTGAAGTTACTGAATATAATTTGGCGAAAAAAGAATACATCACACAAACAGTACATAGAGATGTGAATTGTGACGTGATCCTGATCATCCTGCTATTTTATTTTTTTCGCAGTTGACCAAGATCACCCGAACAGGGACCAACAGCTGGGAGATCAAAAAGATCATCTCTGTGTCCTTCGCTCCTCTGGTGCTGCCTAAACATAGCACCAATGGCAAACCCAAGACTATCCCACTACGTGAGTCTCAATCCATACACACACCTAATATATATATACTGTATATATTATAGTATATATGGCTGGATAGTAGGGGTGGGAATCTCTTGGCACCTCACGATTCGATTCCGATTCAGAGGTCAACGATTCGATTCAAAATCAATTCTCAATGCATCTCGATGAGTTTGCTACTCAGAGTTTGCTAATCACTTCCTACTTTTGTGATGATCATTAGATACAATCAACAGATGAATTACCTTCTCTAATATTGTTTTAGAGAAAAAGCTTTTCTTGTCACAAATATGACTTTCTATGAACAATGCAATAATCAATGCAGCTTGCATTTCAACACAATATGGAAGTGTGTAAAAACTAAACCGATTCAGTTTAATTTTCTTTCTGCTCTTGTAAATCATGTTCCTATAGGATTTCTATTCTATTATTTTCTATGTCATTTATGTCATTTCAACACATTGTGCAAAAAGTATGGCTTGGAATTCAGCTCTCATACAAAAACGTAAACGGAAATAAAGCCAGTGCAGGTATGGGTTTGCTGCTCTCAGCCCTTTTGTCACCACTTTTGTTAAGAACTTGCACGTGTGTGGTGTGCATGCGCAGTGGCACAGGAAGTACTACTATTCACAAATCGGATTACATTTTTTATTTATTTATTTTTATTTTATCTTTTATTTTTTAATTCCGATTATTAATTTATCTGAATCGATTCGGAATCGTTCGAGAGACAATCGCGATGCATCGGAGAATCAATTTTTTTTCCCACCCCTACTGGATAGTAGATGATACCACACCGACTTTTGGTAAGGGAAATCAGGGTTCGACTGCCGGTTAGTTTCGGGGCAAGACTAGACAGGGTCCTTAAGCAAGACCCTTAACTGTAACGGCGTATTTCCAGTTGTAAGTCACTTTGGATAAAAGTGTCTGCTGCTAAGTGACATGTAACATAATATAATATGTGTAGTTTGCCTCTGATCCTTCACCTTTGTCGTCTTTCTTCTCATTATTTTCCTTTCAGCCAAGTACGAGGTGCGAACGTTACAGGAGCTGACTCGCATCTGCATCCGGCACACCCTACGAGTGAACACGGACGGGCCCGACAACCCCTCGCGGGGCCGCGGCTCCTCCTTCAGTGTGGGGAGGGGTCTGGCCGTGGCCGGGCTGCACAAATACGGCCCACGCTTTAAACGCCGGCGCGTCCACCGCCAGCGCCACTGCAACGCCCTGGTGCTGGCCACCAGGCAGGTGGTGGCTAACAGCGGCATCGGCACCGCACCACTGGACAGCAACAACAACCAGGGAGCCAGGTCAGCAGCAGAGGAGATAGAGGAGGAGGAGGCAGAGCTGGCAGCAGGACAGAGGAGGGCCAGGAGGATGATGAGAGGCAGCAGGAGCACGGGGAGGGGAGCGGGGGCTGTGGTGGTGGAGGAGGAAGAGGAGACAGTGGAGGAAGAGGACGAGGACGAAGAAGAGCAGCAGCATGGGTGTATGATGCAGAATGTGAGTACTATGAGTGAATGGAATTGTTCTCGCTTTCAACATACATTTAAAGGTGTGTATGTTGAAATTAAAGGTGGATTCAGTGATTCTGGAGATTGGAGAACACTTGTTGGCAGTCCACTTTTGTCATTGTGGTTGTTAATGCACGGCCTATAGGCACTGTAAACTGGTATGTAAACAAAAGGGGGACCCACCGTAGCTAGCAACATGGCTGTTTCTTTTTGCTGTTCGATGAGTTTGATTGCAGATCTCGTTTGAGATGAATGAATGATTATATCTCCCATCTTAGTGTTATATTGCTGGCTAATGTTCATTTCAAATCAAAAGGGCTTAACATGCGTAAAAACAAAAATAACTCTAAACGTTGAAAGTATCAAAGAAAAAACTTAAATCAATCTAATCGTCAAGAAAATAAAGAGAGTGCGTTGAAAACTATTTCTCTGTGGTGTTCTCGAACACCTGTCCTAATTAACCTCTATTCAAAATGTGACGAGTGACATTTTTAATAATATTACAGCTCAGTTGACTGTAATATTATTATTATTATTATTATATAAAAAAAAAAAAGTTCCAACCGGAATTGATACATTAGTTATTTACTATATTTTTTTATTGCGTCTGTTAGTCCTTGCAAGGTTCAAGGTTCAAGGTTTTTATTAAATGTCCCACGAGGGCAAATTTGTGTACATGCATGCCCCTGCATTTCATTGTATGCTTTGTACAATACAAAAAACTATCTTATCTTATCTTAGGAGGAGGAAGAGGAAGAGGAGGAGGAAAAGGAGACCGGGGAGCTGCTCCCTCGAGCCCAGCCGGCAGTCAACGTGCTGCGAGAGAGGATACTGGGCCTGCCTCTGCCCGAGCCCCTCAAGATGTACCTGCTGTACTACAGAGAGAAATGAGCCCTGGAGCTGAGGCCTCTCTCACAGCCACCACCACCGCCACCACTACCTTGCACAGCCCCCCCCCCCCCAATCTCCATCATCCATTCACTTTCCAGCTCCCTCTGTTTGCCTGCTACTGTCCCTGTACTTCATACCTTTTCCTGACCCTGTAAATTTGTCAATTTACACTACTCTTTCTTGTCAGACAAAACCGAAAAATCCCAAGACAGTCCCCTGATATAAAGGTGCAACAACGTAGATATCGGCACGTCATGCATACCCACTTTATCATATGCACCATACCGTATAACCAACCTGCAAATTCAGCATTGCCCTAAAGCAGCAAGCTCGGCAGCAAACACATTTAGCCGAGCATCCAAAGGCAACTTATGAAGAGAACCGTCATCGTTTTGTGGACGAATTACACACTGGCAGGTGAAGTCATGCAAAATACACTAGTCGGTGAGTGTTGTCATCGCATAGGGATGGAAGACTGGAATGGGGTTGTTGGCCCCAAAGCTCAACTTTGGCGAGCAAAAGAAAAATGTGCATCGAGAGATTTCGGCGACGTAAGTTCCATCTCCTCTTTCACTTTATCGTATTTAATGATATTGTAGCTACAGCTGGTGACCAACGTGGTGAGGTGTGGGCGTGATTGTACCCACTGATTTCCAAATGAAAAAAAATTAGCTTTGTGTTGAGCCCTATAGTCGATTTTTAATAGGTTTCTTTTTTTTCTGGTTTTCTATGCATATGTTTGGTTTTTCGAGTCGGTCTCCTGACTTATGGTGAAACTGAACCCAAATCCTTCCATGTGTCTCCAAAGGGCAGTCCTCACTGTGTCTCTCTACATCCCATCATATTCTCTTTAACCAAAAGAGAATGACCATAAAAGAACACATACTTACTAATATTCCAACTTATAAATAAACCAGCATGATAAAAAAAAAACAACAACACATAACTGATGTTTTTTTGATGATTGACACTTCTCTCATTTGTTTTTGGTCTTGTAATATTTTGATTTTTTTGAACGTTTTCTGAGCCTTGAAGTGGTGTGTACATATGAAAAATTGGTGTAGCCTATGATTTTGTTTTTTGTGAATCATAAAAAAACAAAACACGAAGATGCTTTGATGAAGTACAAGTCGGTTGTAGTTTTCGGTCAGGCATTATTCCTTTGTACTTTTTTGCTTTTTTGTACCAGACTTTCTGCTCTCTTCTGTGCCAAACGTCAGTTGCATGGACTCAAAGTCTCAAGAGGAAAAAAACAGCAGATCAACAGCAAGTCGCTCATATGAAGAATAAAAAAAAAATGGACATTTGTTTTTCTTTCCAGAAACTGGTCCACTATAGAACAGACACTTTGTATTAGGTTTTATCATGTGAAGCTTAACATTTCTCCCATTCGACAGTTTGTATCTGAAGAATATCGTAGATTAACAGGTGGATTGATCTTTGCGCGAAGGCAAATCAGTTAATAGTTAGATAAATGACAGATGTGGTCCACTGGAACATGAATATGCAGCTTTTATTGGTGATGTATTCAGCAGTGAATGGGAGGATGCAGTCTAGCTGAGTGTAACATGTTGTGTGTAGGCTAATAGACCTACTGGATCTAGCTCGGAGTATTGTGCGCAACGTTCCATTAGTCCATATGATAATTTTTTTTTCAGGTTGTTGTGATGCTCTGCTTGAATGTGTGTGATGATCAGGATGTTTTTTTTTGGAACTTAACATTAAAGACCTACTTCACCGGTGGGAATATGAAGGTGTATTGGACTCTGAGATCCTATGTAGTATACAGTCAAGTGCGAAAGTTTGTGAACCCCTTGAACATTTTGGAATTTTATTTATTGTAACCATCATTAATTCATTTTTATCAATACCAGTATTTTTTATATGAAATAACAGATGTTTGTTTATCAATTCAACATTTTTCTTTTCCAGAAATCAATTGTTAAAACAGATAAAACAAATTATTTGACGAATGTTGTATGTGCAAAAGTTTGTGAACCCTGAGCTGCATTGCTTAAATGGAGCAGGTAAACACAATCAGATGGGCCAAATTGAGTCATGAAATGGACCAATGTAGTGAGAGATCTTTAGGGAAGAAATTGGGCGGCACTAGATACAACAGAGATAAAACCAGGTCAGTTTAGGCTCACCAAAGTGAACCCATACAGGTCAGACATGCTAAAAGGGGAAACAATCTCAGAGGATCTCAGGAATAGAGTTGTGATGCTGCACATTTGTCTGGGGACAGCTATAAATTATTTTAAAAAAAGTTTGAGCTCCATCGGTCCACCGTGAGGCAAATCATCTACAAATGAAGAGCTTTAAGAGTGACTGAACATCTGCCTAGAAGTGGACTTCCTTCAAAAATATCCACAAGCGCCACAAGATAAGTGATTTTTCAGTTAAAAGCCAACCCAAACATTACATCTGGTGATTTGCAGACCTCTCTTGCAGCATCTGGGACAGATGTGCATGGTTCCACAATAAGAAGAAAACTCAGTCAACATGGCTTTCATGGGATGGTTGCTGAAGAAGCCTCTGCTCTCAAAAAAGAACAAAACTGCTTGTCACAACTTTGCCAGAGAGCACCTGGAGATACCTGAAGTCTTATTCTGTGGACAGATTAGTCAAAAATTGAACTGTTTGGTCATAACCAAAACCGCCATGTTTGGGCAAAAACGCAATTCTGCCTACCACCTAGAGAACCTTCTCCCAAGTGAATAATGGTGGTTTCAAATTGTCTGCAAATCTCCAGGTGTAATGTTTGGGTTGGCTTTTACCTGAAAAATCACTTTTCTTGTGGCGCTTGAGGATATTTTTGAAGGAAGTCCACTTCTAGGCAGATGTTAAGTCACTCTTAAAGCTCTCCATTTGTAGATGATTTGCCTCACGGTGGACCGATTGAGCTCAAATTTTTTTTTATGAATTTATAACTGTCCCCAGACAAATGTGTAACATCAAAACTCTATTCCTGAGATCTTCTGAGATTTGTTTCCCTTTTAGCATGTCTGACCTGTATGGGTTCACTTTGGTGAGCCTAAACTGACCTGGTTTTATCTCTGTTTTATCTAGTGCCGCCCAATTTCTTTCCTAAAGATCTCTCATTACATTGGTCTATTTCATCAACCAATTTGGCCAACCTGATTGTGTTTACCTTGCTCGATTTAAGCAATGCAGCTCAGGGTTCACAAACTTTTGCACATACAACATTCGTCAAATAATTTGTTTTATCTGTTTTAACAATTGATTTCTGGAAAATAAAAATGTTGAATTGATAAACAAACATCTGTTATTTCATATAAAAAATACTGGTATTGATAAAAATGAATTAATAATGGTTAAAATAAATAAAATTCCAAAAGGCTCAAGGGGTTCACAAACTTTCGCACTTGACTGTAAATGTGCAAACATTTTTGAAATCCGTTCATCCTAGCCTGAAAAAAAGGCAGAAAGAGTGTTTTATGGTCTCACTGTCTAACCCTACATTTTACTAGTGTGACATCACGCTAGTAAAAATGTAGGGTTAGGATTGGCCAAGGGAAGACTGAGGAAAGGCTGAGGGAAGAAAAACCTCATTCATGATATTATAATAGCGATTTTATGATAGAACGACGGTTCCGTATGGGTGAAGTATTCCTTTAGGTTTTGGTGAGAATGACTTGCTTGTTTTTAAAGATTGAGCTGTATTGTTGACTGCTGTTAATAAAGACCATTGTACAAAATAAAAGTCCAGTTGCAGATCATTTGATAAGATGAGATATTACAAAATATAACTCCATACATCACAACTCAAAATATATATATCATTTCATTGTCTTTAATAATCAAAAGAAACTAAACAAGTAAAAGACGAAGCCAGCAAGTGGGCCAGCAGAATCCTCATTTGGCTGTAAAAACAATACCAGCACATACACATTGGTCACAAGAGCCTTAGATACTAAAGTGTGGATCCAGTGATGTTGCAATGGGACTCAGACGCAAAGGTTTTTCAATGAGGATTAAGACATTCACATTTTGCTTACCGAATTCCTATGAATGATGAATACTCACACACTTACTAAAATCATGCGGCAGGTATACAGCAATGCAATGTTAGTTACAACAATCAGGCCTTATTCTACAGATTAGGTTTGTGTTTATGAGGTTAAATGTACAGTGGACATGTAAATACTTAAAAGCGGTCTCACACACACACACACAAACACACACTCAGCCTGTACCTTGCCTAGTACAAAAGAAGACACATAGTACATGTATGGTGCAAAAAATAAAATTTCAACATTAAATTACAAAGCTCAAAAAATAAATCTATTTTAAAGGAAAAAACTTAATAAAAATGTATATCTACATCTGTATATAAAAATGAAACGTTATAATAAGTTAGATTTGTTTAATATGGAAACCCATTTTTGTATTTTTTTTTTATATATATCTGCAAAAGTGACTGAGGATTGCCTATCAACATGTCTATAATCATTGTAACATACATACATAAGGTGTGCAGGCATGGGCCTGCTGAAATGTCACAGTGGGTAGTGTAAACCCTACACAGTAGCAGCGAGCGGACAGCACACCCTCACAGTTAAGAGCATGGGGAACAGAGAGCAGCAGAGAGGCAGGGGTGAACCACTGCATGGTATACATCTGGATGGATACACATTGGATTGGTGTGTGTATTCAGATCCTTTGAAGTCTGTAGTGTTTTTGACTGAGGTTTGAGGCTTCCCTGGGGGCGTTTAGTGTTCTGTAAGACCAATCACTGCTTCCAAGGATTCAATAGAAAAGGTAGATGTTTTGAAAATAAAAAATAAAAAATGGGGGTTGATGAATGCTGTGTCCAAATGCTCTACCTCTCAATATAAGGAGTGCACCCCAATACTGGAATGATCAATTTGATGATGGGGTGGAAGAAGAAAAACGTGTGCACACTTTAAATGAAGGGGCAGAGACTAAGGATACAGGTTAAGGCACCT
This sequence comes from Ammodytes marinus, assembly GCF_949987685.1. NCBI lineage: Eukaryota > Metazoa > Chordata > Actinopteri > Uranoscopiformes > Ammodytidae > Ammodytes > Ammodytes marinus. The sequence goes on along the minus strand of NC_137211.1, from coordinate 22,525,421 downwards.
CGGAACCCTGATGAATCTGAGGCACATTCTGAAGGGACCCAGTGTGTGGTTAAGCCCCTCCTGCGTGCTCACAAAGCCTAGCATGTGTCCATCATTAGACAGGATGTGTTGAGCTCTCTCCCATCGTTCCCCACCTCCATCCCATACGCTCCAGGAAGAACAGCATCTACTGATTACAGCAACGTGTGACCGAGGCCAAGTCTGTGCTTTACTTTCAGACCTGTGCATTTACAATCATACACAGTTAAAGGACTAGTTTCGGCATTTAAGGAAATACACTTATCTTTTACTGTGCTAAAATATGAAGAGGGGATGAGCAGTTAACTTCCAATTCATTCATGAACAATTTACATCTTGTCTGTCTAGTTCATAAACAAACATAAATGTGAAAACACATTGTGGTGGTTCTCCAGGAGTCCTTAAGTGCAGAGCGGAGACTACTGTACATAGATCAGCAAATTGCCTCTAGCTTCATATTTAGCACAAGAAAGTGGCGTTGATCTTCTTATCCAGCTCAATGCAACAATATGAATGAGCTTATTTCCCAAAATGTCAAAGTAGTCCTTTAAGACACAAGACAAGACACCTGCACAGAAGACTTAAAGCTAAAAAAACAGCGCAGTTTGACACAAACCCAAAAGTTCAATTATCTGACAAAAAGACACACCGATATTTTGCCAAACGCACACACACACACACACTGCAGGTGACACAGAGCTGCCACATCATTGCGCCCCTCCCCCCCGATGTCCACATTTACAGTAAGAGAGGACTACAACACCCAACACACACACCTGGGAAGATAGGAAGAAGTGCATTGTGGATACTGCAGTCCATCAAGGCGGGGGTTCTAAGCCCACCTTCAGTTTTTTCTGTACATTAAGAACATTGTGACACACACATATATAAGACATCAGTAGCGTTTAGCCGAACGTAGGGGAAGGTAACAGCAGTGCCGGGTGATATGAGGCTTCATGCGTGTTTTACCGATTCACTCTCAGGATGACGGGGTTCCAGAGCTCCAAAATTCAAAGCTCATGACATACAGTTCATAGTGGTGCGGTAACAGTTTAGACCTACGAAGCAGCATCAGTCTTAAGAAGTTTTCTATCGCTTGTCATCAGACAATCGCAAAAGCCATTCTGTCTCAAAGTGGCAAGGTGCACAAGAGAGGTTGGTGGTGATAGATCAGTGGTGGGCGCCGTTCACTTGGGCACCAGGCCGCGGGATTGTGGGTAGAGTGGGGATCCTGGACTGGGCAGGCTGAACGGAGAGGTCGGGGTGCTCGACTTCTTGCCTGTTCTCGGTCGACTGAGTGACAGAAAAGCAGTGACTGTGATTGTGGGAAATGAATGTTATGAGCCAACACAGTTTAAAGCTATAGTGCGTAACTTCTGTGGGCCCCACAAGGAATTCTGAGTAATTGCAACAACACTGTCGGCGCATCGATATGAGGTAGGCCTTCGGTGATCGCGCATGGATTTTATACCTTCCGCTGTACGTCCAGGTAATTTCTTAGCAGTGGAATAACAACAACTGAAACATGTCTTGGGCGCTTCTTAAGATTTTTTCATGAGCTGTATCAGGGGGTGACACCAGTTTGCAAACACTGCCACATTGAGAAATTCAGAGAGAGTTTTGAGGAGCCGATAGGCTTGATCAACTTTGTGTGTACTCATTTGGCGACGGCTTGAATGTAACTGACATTCACTCGTATGAAAAAGTTACACACTATTGCTTTAAGGTGTGTGATATATGATTTCCTTTCTTCCTGACCAAATGCACATAATCAAAGCAGCGACTTAACCACCCACTACATAGTATTGACAGCAAGCGTGAAAGCTCCAGGTGGTAGCTTTGCCTTACCCAGACTTTGGTTTCTTGAGGCTGCTGCTGGCGCTGGCGGGCGGGGTTGGTCCTGAGCTGCTGTGGAAGCCCGAGGCGTCCACCTGGATCTCATCCTCGTCCCTCAGAGCGTCCTCCAGAGCCGCCGCCACCTTTGGGGCGATAACCGGCTCCTGATACTCTGTAGTGGTGCGGGCTGGCAGGTCCATATCCAGCATTATGATGTTTTCAGCCTACAAAAAAAATCAATCAATCCAGGTTCATTTGTTATGTGTTAGCAAAGAAAGTCAACGTATATTGACAACAGCCTCCAGACTAGGATATACTGTGATTTTAGTATTTTAAAAATATTGCATGTTGTTGACATTGCAGTTGTGAAATTGTTTGACTTGATATGCACACTCCTGACTCCTGTGTGCAGCTTATAATCCTTGCTGATGAATATCAATTTACCCAATTGAGAGTCACTTATACTAACCTAAACTGTTCATACAAAAACCAAACTATGCAACGCAGTTCTTTGTGTGTGAAGAGTGTTATGTGTTAAACTGTGAGGAGGGACGTGCAGCTTACTTTGTATCTCATGTCAGGCCTCATCATCATGGCCATACGAGCGTGGTGACTGAGAGGCCTCCTGTAGCCCACCGCAGACAAAGGCCTGCTCATCATCTGATGGTCACTGAAGCAGACACAGAGCCAAACAGAGCATCAATATAATGCCACTATAAAAAGGAAAGAACACTGAACACTGCATTGAATGTTCTATAACTAAAGCCGTGAATACTGCCTTAGAGGATGTTAATACTCGGGTCAGAAGCCTGCCTATGGTTTGGAAATGAATATGTATGTATTGAAGCTCGATGGAGGAGAACAGCACGTTGTGAAACACAGTGTATTGCTACAGGGTATAGATAGCCTATATAGCCTATTGACAACCTCGAAATCCTTGGTACGGTTAGCTACCTGAGAATATCATTTTAACAATAATGGTTTAATGTTGAACAGGAAGTGGTGTGTTAACAGCAGCTTAATAAGACACACATGACATTGTGGGACTTACTCCTCCATACGTGTGATGGGCTTGGTCTTCCAGTATTCATCCTCCTCATCAAAGTAAGCCCTGTTGACTATCTTGTTCTTCTCCTCTGAAGGAATGAAGTTCTCGATGATCAGATGCCTGAAAGACATGCAGACCAACACTCAGATAGAGAAATGATAGCAACGTAGAAACAGTTGATGAGCCTGAATTAATAAAAGAAACAAGCAGACCCACAGTCCAATACCACACCCTGCTGTATCTTATTTATTATATTATATCTGCAGAAATATGTTGATGACAGGAGACAGAGTGCAGGGAACTGGTGAATGGCTTTGTGGCACAGTGTGGGAACAACCACTTCCTCTTATAAGTAACCAAGACGGGGTTAAACAGGTCACAAATACTCGACTTCTTGAGGAAGCTCCAATCCTTCCATCTGTGAAAAAATACACTGCCTATCTTCGACCAGTCTGATGTGGGGAAGTGCAATTGTCTTTCAAGCAATCTGTTGGGACAGCAAGTAAGCAAGTATGCATGCGTTTTGCGAGTACCATTTTAGATACTTTTCATTGCATAAAGTTAGGAAGAACCCTCAATTATTCCACCGTGTCAGTGTCTTAGTCTGAACGGTTTGCACATCATTATAGTAAATGTTCCCTCCTCTGTCTTGGCAGATGGTGTTCATAATAGATATGATATGGCCTATAACAGTTTTATGCGGCCGTCTTACTTGAGTTTGAGGTCCCTGGTGAGCTCATTTTGGGTCTGTTCCATCTCCTGCCGTTTGTTGATGTGCTCCTCCTGGAGATCCTGGATTTCTGCCTTCACGGCCTGCAGCTTGGCAAACAGCTAGAAAGAGAGAAGAAAACCAGGGTTACCATGATGAAAAAAAAATCACTTTTTAGAATATTATTCGGCCTAGTGGAAGTTGGCATAGTAGAGACACCTGAGTACTGTGAGAATCAACTGACTATTTTGCATGTAGACAAACGTGTATTACCTGATTTGAAATGAGTACCTGACCTACTTAATTGCAAGAGAGCTTCACAAAGTATTGCACATCAGACTCTTAAAATGAAATAGTCATTCTGTAATCTGTGTACCTATTCTTTCACAAGTGATCAAATATATATATATGTATGACAGCAGCAGTGTATTTTTATATGTACCCAAAATATATTCATTGATTACAGCAGCCAGGACTGGAATGACAAGCAGAGAAACAGTGTTGATGGAGGACAAATGGGAGCAGCCATGACATTAAAAACAGCCACCTACCTTTTTCAGCTTCTTGGTTTTGATGTCGACCTCCTGCTGCAGAGAGCTGTAGGTCTCCTTCAGCTCCAGCGTCTCTTCATCTCGACTTTCCACCTGCTGCTGCATCTCCCGCTCTCGCCGTTTCTGGAGAAAAAAAACACAAACGCATCATTTATTTAGAGATTTATCAGTTAGATCGCAGTTATCTGGTTGGAATGAAACTACACAGATGTCACAAACTAGAATTGATGTATGCGTGTTGGTACAATCAAGACAAGTATGGGATAATGTAAAGCAAAAAACTGGTCGTCATCAAAAACAATGTACCACAGTTTAAAATGGAGGAGTGAGGAGAATAATGCTTTCTAATGAACTCTCTGAATACACGAGGGATTTAAAGCTGCTACTTATAAAGACAAATGCTTGCAAATTAGAGTTAAGTGTGTTAACTATAGGTGTGTTTTTAGTATAGCAAACAACACCTGCAACTTGCCTTTGCAACAGGGCTGCACGATATCAGGAGAACGCCTATCATTGTTGAATATTGCGATGACAATATCACTTGCGATAATTAGATACTTAATACAAATACTTAATACAGTTTCCTGCCAATATAGACCCCTGCTAGTGCTATTAAGTAGCCTATGCAGACACTGAAACAAAAAAACTATTGAAATGCATTACTTCCATTCAAAGCAACATGATTTTATTGTTTATTATTCATTATTGAAAACATCTTCATGCCCCCCCCATAACATCATTTTCTTGTAGATTTTTATCTGATTGGCCAATTACTGTATATTGACATGCAGAGCGTGAATAAGATACCATTTATCACTGTTCAAACAATCTTGCGCGATACGTATTTCTGAAATGCTCATATTGTGATAATGATACATTTTCGATATATTGTGCAGCCCTACTGTGCATTTGAATCTGCTTCATCTTGAACCCAGCTTCACTGACTTTCTGACCACATTCACTGACTCATAATGGCTAATCATATTAATAATAATAACTATTGAAATGTAGACGCATTACTGTGTCACTTACAACGCAGGAATAAACATAAGCTTATGTCCACGGATTTCCTGCCTCAGTGCATGCTGGGAGGCTTTTTAACACCTACGTTGCATACCTGCGATCATCATCACATGGTCAGAGCTCAGTCCACATAGTGAGCATCATATGGATATCTAGAGAGCTGAAAGCTACAAAACTACACTGAAAACAGACGGAGGAAGTATTTTGATAAACCCAGAGTTTGACTTCAATTCAAATTGAATGTAAAATCCCCACTTGCTGCAGCTGCACTCTCTTCACCCCATGTCATCCTTGCTACATCCAAAACAACATACATGACATTTGAATGGTGAACTTTATCTTCACTCTTATAAGAGCGAGGCGAGGTTGATTTTGCACATGTGTGGTGGTGTATTAACCTGTTCAGCGATCTCCTGCCTCTTCAGCTCCAGCATTTTCTGTTGCTCGTTGGTGTGATCCACAATGTTCTTCCCCCCGACTAGGAGCTTACTCTCCATCGCCTGTGGAATAAAGAAATAAAAAGGATGAAGCCAGTTCACGTCACGCAGGGGAGAAAGACAGTTACAACTGACTGAAATACATTTCACAAGCTGGGTGACTGGCTCACATGAAGATTTGGACACAACAACTACACAGTCTATTGACTTATGAGAACACTCTGGCGTGGACACATGGTTTGTTGAATCCAACCCAAAGTTACCCGAATTGGCGTTTTCACCTTTATTGGATAGTTCTTAAGCAAGAAAATGCAATGAATGGACTAGGCCAATCAAGGACTTAGTCTAATGGTACAGTATGTGCTGTGAGTCACCAGGGTGCCCCACATGATCTGAAAGTTGAGCCTTTAGTCCACCCTATCTTTGAATGAAATCAATCAGATAAAACTGGATGTACAGAAACTCTTGCTTACCTTGACTTTGGCTGTGAGCATCTCCCCGGCTTCCCTCTCCCTCTTGAGATCTTCCATCTTCTTCTCCTTCTCTTTGAGCAGCCGGACCTTGTCGTCGGCCACCAGACTGTGATCCTCCATGATGGCCTTCCTCTCTCTCTCCAGCTTCTCCTGCTGCTCCCTCCAGTAGTTCTCCTGCTGCTCTCCTCTGTCCTCCCCGGCCTCTTCATCATCGTCCTCCGTCTCTCCTTCCTCCAGATCCTCTCCATCACTCCCTTCTCCACCCCTCCTCCGTCTCCTCCTCTTCTTCTTCCCCGAGCGCTTCTGCAGCTGCTCCTTGAGCCGGGCAATCTCCTCCTGAAACTCCCTGAGCAAGGCATCTTTGGGGTCTTCGTTGATACGTGGTTTGTTCTTGATGTTTTTAGCCCTGTTGGAGTAGCGTAAGGTGGTCAAGGTCTCCTCCACATTGTAGGAGGCCGGCCCGATGTTGGCCACCATGACGGTGCGGGCGTTGCCCCCCAGAGAGTCCTGCAGCAGACGGGTGAGTTTGGAGTCTCTATAGGGGATGTGGCTGCTCCTGCCGTCCACCAGAGCTGATATGACGTTACCCAGAGCAGACAGCGACAGATTGATCTTGGTGGCTTCTTTGAGCCTCTCTCCCTGAGCGCCGGTTTTGCTCTGCCGTTCGCTGCCGGCTAAATCCACCAGGTTGAGTTTCCCCACTCTGATATGGTTCTCTCCGTCCACGCCCAGCTCACTGCACTCCACGGTGATGACAAAGATGGCGTGTGAGCGGGAGCTGTGTTCGTTCATGTTGGTGGAGCCCACAGAGCGGTTCTGGTTGCCCACGTTCATGACGTGTTCTATCTCGCGCACGCTCTTGGTGACAAAGGAGGAAAGGTCTTTGACGTACACGCCCGTGTCAGGCCTCTCCCTGAGCTCCAGGCGACGTGATTGGTCCTTGGAGAGCAAGTCTCTGATCTCCTCTTGGTAAATCTCTAGATAGGACGCTCTCACCAGGTACTGCTGATTCTGGGAGCGGGATATGTGAGTGAAGATGTGCTCAAAGGAGTTAGGGATCACCCCTCTCCTCTCTGGATCGTTTCTCACCCCCTCCATGGTGTATGTTTTCCCCGTACCCGTCTGCCCGTAGGCAAAGATGGTCCCGTTGAAGCCCAGGAGAACTGAATCCACCAGGGGCCTGAAGGTTTCATCGTACAGGTCCAGCTGTTTGGAGTTCCAGTCGTAGACGGAATCAAAGGTGAAGACTTTGCGCAGTTCGCTGGCTGAGGCTTCCCTGGGGTTCTTCACCATAATTTGGCCCGATTTGACATCGACGGCAACAACCAGGTCAAACTTGGCTGCCTTCTCTTTCTCATTCATAGGGCGGCAGCGGACCACCACCTTCACAGTCTCGGCGCTCTTGCTCTTGGACATGATGCAGAGCGGCTGCCAACCCACACGGCTGGCACTTGTACGCTCTGTCTTCCAAGTGCAGCTTCAGGATCAGTTTACCAGTACCAGTGCCCACATCAGAACCTGTATGGAGGAGACACATTCATTCAACGATTGGTACCAAATTGCCATGGCAACTATCATGGCGATGCACAATCCTAATGGTTAATGCAATACACACGTTATTACGTGCACTGCACACTGGAAGACTCATTCAAACTCAGTGTAACACGAAGCTTATTGCAATTACGCTACAATATAGCCGTTCGCCTTCCTGACACCGACAGCTGTGCAGCACTCAATGGGGATGAGATGTTTGCAAATGCAACAACTCAGAATTTAATAATAACGTAGACACTGCTCAAAATGTTAGTACACCAGGGCCACTAACTAGTCCAGTTTAGCTAACTAACTAAAGGCAGGATGTCACAACGGATTATATAAACTCGTGGGTTAATCGGTGATCTAATAATAGCGATTATCATTGTTAGACCTCAAGGCTGTGAAGTGACAGTCGTTGAGAAGACTGATAGAGGAGCAAATAGTGGTGAAAGTTCAATTAATGATAGCAAAGATTCGTTAAGTAGCGGGACAGCTAACCAGCGGTAGCTTGTGTAAAAAGCAGCCCATAAAAGAGACCAAGAGACCGGCCTAGCAACGCCAAACACACTGGTAACCTAAGCTAAAAGTCTGTTAGCATTACCTGGCTAACGCTGGCAGCGATGACTGTACTAATTGAATATCGCACAACAAAAAATTAAATTCACATTAGACACATAAACCCCTTTTACAAAACCACAAAGTCCCACCAGACCACATAAACGCCGTTAGAGACTTACCGGTGGCGAACGTTAGCTGGTAGAAAACTCCCAGTCAGCCATTAGCCGCTGCTGCTCATCCCTGCAACAGTCCGGGGTGGGGTTGCCAGATTCAAGCACTACATCCCCCGAATGAGATAAGTAAAACATTTTCCTTTTTTTAAACTAGCCCGTATAAATATCGTGATTATGAGTAAGCATGAAACTGTCAGACATAAATTATTCGCAAACAACTTTAAAAATGTATTTAACTGTAGATTAATCGCCCACATACGTGCATAATGAGGAATACAAATTCAAGGTATCCGGGCATAGGGGCATACTTGGCAACCAAGTCTCTCCAAGCTCCCCAGCATAGTTTAGTTAGTTTATCAGCTGATTCAACTGTCCTCACTGCTAAGCCTCCCATAAGAGGAAACAGAGGGGAGGAGGCTACTGCTTCTTGAAACATGTGTGTATCACTTTATTGGTGGAAAAACATGATAGAAAACATTTCACTTCAAAATTACTGCGTTCACTGCTCCAACACAAATAAAAGCAGTAAGCCTGCCTGTCACACATCCCCACTTGCATTTAATCAATTCAACCAGTGCAAATCAGCTCATTTGTCTCTTCCAAAACATCCCTGAAACAGGATGTCATATTCACTCAGAAACGATACTGTCCACACAACATTCAGCGCAGGGTTCTACACATTTCATCAGCTTTTTGGCCCCGGTAAAACGAGAGGTCTCCTTCGTCCTCCCTATAATTAGTATGTACAGGAGGATCAGTTACTGTGCTCTCCTTGGAATGGAGGGCAGTGAGGAAAGAAAAGAGCCTGCTGGAAGGGCATGGAGGGGTTGAAAGGTAGGAAGGGAGAGCGAGAGAAAAGGAAGAGGGAGAACATGATTACTGACACTGCCATCAGTTTTTTTTCCCCCAGGGTTCACCGAGGTCACAAGAGGTCCCTCGCCCGGATGCCAAAACATGGATGCAGCTACAGAATACAGCAGCAGCTAAATGAAACATTTGGGAATTGGTTTGGTTCCCAGACATAAAGAAAAACTGCTTTTAGTATAGTCAACAAAAGTATGTAGATGCTTGTTATAGCCCAAAATGTAACAACGACCCAAAATGTAATAACTGGTTGATAATGTAACACAATGCCTAGCCCAAAACTTAATCACCTTTTTCCCATAATGCAACAACTTATTACATTTTGGGCCACTTATTACATTATGGAGCGGGCACATATTATTTCTCCCAATAGTGTAATAATTGTATTATATTATACTGTGAGTCAATCATTTGTGGATTATGGCTAATTCCTTCAGTGTAGAGTTGATTTTATTAAAAGCATTCTTTCAATAGTTTTAATGTAATTCTAGGCTCAAACGTCAATATTAACTATTGAAACGAGGAATATATTGATACTACATTCTACATTGAAGCAATTAGTCCTTAAATCCATAAATTATTGACTCACTCTATAAGAAGGAGAAACATATTTTGCTTGCTCCATAATGTAACAAGTGACCCAAGTTTTTAAAAGGCCAAAACATAAAAATATTGGATTTTTCTTTAAAGCAGGAAACAGACAAAAAAATAAAGTGTTTCTTGATTACAGCAGTGTCCGTGTTGTTACATTCCACATCCATTACAGCGCTAACCTTCTCCATCCTAATACCTTTGCCATCCCTTCTTCCTCAGATTAAAAGCCATTTTAAAATAGGAGCGGCCATCGCACACCATGAAACCATTACGTCACATCTAAATGTCCTCTCTGCTCTGTCAACCTCCTCATGACAGTAATCCAGCGTAAGTGCCCAGTGGACGACCATGTGACCTGAATGCCTCACAGTTCTTCTGTGTGACTCAATTTCCCAGGCGTGTCCATGCCGAAGAAGGAGGATGGAAGGCCCTGTACATCGCGCTCCCTCTTCACAAAGGCAGAAAAGGAGGAGACGCAGTTGCCGATGAAGTGGTCAGCTCGGCCTAAGATGTACAGGTCTGTTTGGGCCCAGTCTGGCTGAAGAGTCACCACTTTCACCTGAAAAGAGTGAAATGAACAAATTAACAACCTGGTGGGGCAAAAACAGAATTGTAACAGTAACCTATTCAGAGTATTTCTCAATTCTTATGGTGTAAAAAACAACCTGCTTGTTTTCAGACAAACTACATTACTATTAGGTGTATCACAAGAAATTTGAATATCATGGAAAGGTCCATTCAAAAAGGGAAACTTTCATATATTCTAGATTCATTACACAAAGTGAGATATGTAAGGCCTTTTTGTTTTAATTTTGATGATTACGGTTTACAGCTTGTGTGGAATAAAAAATCCAGTTTCTCCGAATATTAGAATATTACATAAAACCAATCAAAAAAGGATTTATAATATAGAAATATCCATCTTATTAAAATTATGTTTATTCTGGATTAATTTAAATGTATGTGTAATGAAATCAAGAACATATGAAAGTTTCACATTTTTGATAAAATTACCGAAAACATAAACTTTTTATTGATATTCAATTATTTTTTTAGGTGCACCTGTACTGTATACCATAAAACATGCAGGCCTGGATTCTGACAGGAGCCATTAATGTGCCTCTGTAAGGTCCGGTTACATTTATGGGTCACACACACACATATGACAGAAACAAAAGGGGCCAGAACATTTAAAGCAGAGGACACAAACCCACCTTGCCATTGAAGAACTTTTCGATTTCTTTACTGTGAGATTCTGAGTCTGTGGCGATGTAGATGGAGCGGGCAGAGGTCTTCTTCACCCACAGCTTGACGGCCCTGCGGATCTCTGCCAGGTCAGGGAGGCACATGGGCATGGTGAGAGGTAAGGCTGTCTGACGGCTGTGGCCCACACACTGAGGAGAGGCCATGAAGTGAGGCCCTGCATCGCCACTCTTCAGCATTTTGCAGGCATTTTGCTGTAAAGATGGATAAAAAAAAGAAAATATTTAGATGACTGTATAATGTACATCCCCACAGACTGTAAAGGTCAAAATGTACCCTGATGCTGAACTGTGTCATAAAATATATACCTGGTGATTATCTTAAAGACCTACTTCACCGGTGGAAATATGAAGGAGTACTGAACTCTGAGATCCTATGTAGTATACAGTAAATGTGCAAAATTTTGAGAGATCGGTTCATCCTAGCCTGAGAAAAGGCAGAAAGAGTGTTTTATGGTCTCGCCGTCTTAACCCTACATTTTCCCATGTGTGACATCACACATGGTAAAATGTAGGGTATGGGTTAAAAGGACAGCTGGGCCAAGGGAACACTGGGGGGGAAGAAAAACCTCCTTCATTATATTATAATAGTGATTTTATAATGATAGAACGCTGGTTCCCTATGGGTGAAGTATTCCTTTAATGTCAACAAATCTATATCTTCTTCCTCTGAGCCATAGAGTTCCATTATAAACACATCAGTGAACCACGCTGTTGCACTTGGTGACATGTTCTGTCTTCACATGAACACACACTCTGTATTTTATTTTGACCACATACACCGTCCTGCTGCCCCAAATACTCACTAGACTAGAGCACTGAATCTGTAGCTCAAAATACTCCCGTTGAAATGCTCCATTTACTCTGTTTTGGTAACATTTGCTTTAACATATTGAATGCTACACATTATGGAGTAGATACTAGGCTTGTATAAGAGTTGCCCCGGGGGAATTCAACTTGCAGAAGTAGTGTTGAAAATTGTACATCAAGACATGGAAAGTGATACACATCAGTAGTAGGCTCCTTGGAAAACAGCACACAAAATAATCAGAATAACAGCTATTTTATAATCTGAGAAAGGACAAAAGAAGCATTTGCATTCTTCGTTGCTGGTTAAGTGGATGATGCAATAGAAATCCCAACATTATTTTTTTGGGGATCGGCATGATAGATGCGCACAACATCGGTGCTATGCATGTTTATCATTTTATTTCATTATATCTTGTTGCAATTATTGTACAACCAGAAATCCCAATTCTCAGACTATGTGTACCGATTAATTGTAGGAATTTAGTTAAACCTTAAAGTATAAAGCAATGACACATCACTACAAATGAATGTGACTCAAGTGTCTGTTCATTATAAAAACAAATCAGTACTGGTGGTTAGAGACCGCATGTAAAAAGCAGAACCGCTTAGAACTTTTCCAAACAATGGCGGTCATTGGTCTTGACCAGTTTGCCTCTATGAAGAATGCACAAATGCATGAAATTGTTCATTTCAGAAATGGTCTCATTAAATAAATGTTTACCGCATAAGTTCATAAAGATAAACATAGTGGAATAATGATGAACATGTATAATGAAAGGGCCATCATTTTCATTGTTAGTGGTGTGGTCAAACTTTTGTGGAGCAAATTGGAGAATGTTATCAAACTTCTTCTCACCCAGTCAATACCAATCCTCAGGTGTATGCCGACATATGGCCTGCTCAGCAGTGTAGAAATGTGCTCTTCTCCCTCTTTCACCATCTTCTCTGACCACTGCACATAGCGCTGCAGGCCCACATGCTCCTCTATCACTGGGAACTGGGCAGGAGCCCCGGGCAGAGCCAGCACAGGGTGCTCAGACGGAGGGAACCTATTCCAACAGGAGAAACATGAGGAGAAAAGACTTCAGAGGAGGCACTACCTTTGTCATTAAAATGTATAGAACCTCATCTGTCAGTCACGCTTTAGAGGAAGGTCCAGTGAGGCTGCTCCAACATGTACTCACTTTTTCATCCACTGAGGTTGATGATAGGCACTAAAAGAAAGACCACCAAACAAAACAGATTGGTCAAATTCCACCTTGACGTTATCCCAGAATGGACCAAACGGATTCCCATCCTGAAAAAGGAATCATAACCATTCGTCCATGTCAGAGCAATGAAACCGTACTGTCACAAATATGAGCTTATGAGTCATCCTCTCTGTGGCCACCAGAGGGCAGCATTTCACCATCATCATCATTTATTTGACCAAGAGGCTTTGAGTAATGCTGGGGTCCTTTTCTACTCACCTTGAGACTGATTATTTAGAATATTTCAGGAAAGAGAAATTACACATTGGGGCTATCTGCAGTATTAACCAACAACATCACTCAATAATTCAGATTATATTATCTCCTCCCCTGGCCTCTCACCTTCATAGGGCAGGATTTCTTGTCTGCGCTCCGCTGTGCAGCGGTCTCAAAGCAGTAGGCTTTCCTCTGTCCTGTGGGCCAGTATTTAGGAGCCAGCTTCTCCATGAAGTCCTCCAAACTGAGCACGCGGTGGTAGGCAGACAGGGCCTCCAGCTGGAAGAACTCACTGTAGGGCACATGAACCTGGAAAGGATTCAGGATTAAAGGTTAATAATAGGATGTTGTTGTACATTGGAGTGACTTTCAACAATCCCAGGAAAAGGCCAGGTAATGCAAGTGTGTGTCAATCTATTGATGCTGTCTGACTTCCTGTCTGTGGCCCATTGCTTGTGTACTACTGAAGATGCAACTCTTACTTATACTTAATAAGATGGTGACTTTACTATTTCTACTTGATTTTCACTCATGTACAGCACATTATCCTTGTGTTTGGTATCTAGTATATCTTCTTTGGGATTTAAGAGAAGGAAGCCTACTTTGACTGTACTCACATTGATGTACGGGTAGGTGTTGTGGCGGTATACTATCCAGGGAGGGACTGCCAGGGTTCGGTTCAACATCTTTGCAAAGGCCAGGGATCCCAGGAAGTGGTCTGCCTGGTTTCCAAAGCGACCTAAAATACAACATGTACAGTCTGACTGTCACCAGTAAACTTTTAAAACTCATTCTCCTGGGAAATGTCGTGACAGGAAGGACATGCTGGTTACCTCCGTGTATCTATCACTACATATACTGAGTGTAGAGACACCTCTATCACTTTATTAGTTATTACTACACTCATTAAAGCTCACATGCATCCCTATCTGCACACAGTTAGCTAACTAGCTACCACTGCTAAATGTTACTCAATTGAGCTAAATAGCGGTTAAAAACAGTAGCCTATATTGAGCCGGAGAATAGCACCCAGCAGAGTTCAAGAAATGCCTGGGGTTTATATCATTGCAACTTAGTATCTCATAACTTTCTGAGTGAGTGAAGTTTAGCGAGGACAGAAAGCAGAGATGAGTCACCAACAGAGGCACTTTACCCATGCACGGGCAGTACAACACGTATCCATTCTCATCCCACTTCACTTCTCCCGCAGAGGTCCGAACAGTTTGGAGGAGAAGGGCTGAAAGCAAACATGTTACTGAGAAAGCACGACATGTTTGTTGTTTAACCGCCATTGTTGTGATTCATTTCACATCCCAAAGCATACCGACTGCTGCTTCTTCTTCTTCTTGGACTCTTATTGGAGACTTGATACGTGTGCTGCCGCCTGCTGACCGGAGGAGGTAGGCGCTTATTATTACACCACAAAACATAACTTTTTTTTCTTCTTTTCTTTTTTTTTCTCCGTGTAGCTTTGACACAAACACAATGCTCTCCAAAGCACCTGAAAAAATAAGTCATGCGTTTTTCAAAACAAAAATTAGCTTTAAGTGACTAAATAAGTAGCCTAACAAAAAAAGTTAAAGTTAGAAAAATAATCAAAAAACATTTGACTGAGTGTGTGGTTTGATCCAAGGCCGTAACCAATGTATAGATGATATGGGAGGGGGTGGGGGCGGGTACACAACATACATAGTAAGTCTATTATAAAAGCAATGAAAATTATAAAAGTCCATGGTTGTTCTCCCTCGGTGGCTCAGTCCATGTGATGTAACTTGTTTATGTCCATGTGTGGAGAAAACAGATTTGTCTTCAAGCTGCGTTTATTGATAAAATAACTTCCATTTTTAGACAATATAGATTGCAATTACTGGAGCAGGACTCGGAAGATTATAGACGTATTCTATATAGGAAATTAAAAAAACTAATGAGGTTATTCGACACTATTGATCAATACAGACAATTTCATACAGTCCTTAAAGCAGCATGTGTAATTTAGTGGACAAAGTGGGAAAAGTCTCAATCCAGACTAAGACACCAACTGTTCAAAAACCAAACACAGCTCTTTCAAAAAGAGGATGTGAGAGCACCCGTCAGTTTCTTTCTGACATTAAGTGTTGATTTATTTTCTGACAACGGAAAAGAAGGCAGTGGACACTTTATACATTTCCAGTTTTATAGCCTTCCTGTTGTAGTACACAATAACACTCATTTAGTGTATTTAACGACTCAAAGTCAAATCTGGTTTTACGGGAACAACATGCACTCGAAATGATGAAGTAACTTTTTTTTTTTGATCAAGGTCTTTTTATTGGTTTTTACATTGTACAGAGAAACAAACTCAAACAACCCCCCCCCCCCCACCCAGATACCAGACATATGCATACAAATATTACATAACCAGACATCCGTAAAGAAAAATACAAAAAATAAACTGGATAAAGTAAATAGAAATTATACAAATGAAATTGTTTACATTGTCATATTGTCAGCTTCCATTCCCTCAACAAAAGTAAAAAAAGGCTGCCAGATATTATAAAATGTCTCAGTAGACCCTCTAACTGTATATCTGATTTTTCTCCAATTTTAGATGGCACATGACCTCCCTGATCCAATGACTATGTGTCGGTGGAATAGGGTCTTTCCATTTAAACAGTATCAGCCTCCTAGCTAGAAGCGAACAGAAGGCCAACATGTTGACTTCCCTTTTACTAAGAGAGGCATCTTCGGGGGCTACACCGAACAATGCAATTAGTGGGGATGGCTCGACTACCTTTCCAAGTATCCCAGAGAAGGTCTGAAAAATATTAAGCCAGAACATGTAAATTCTTGGACATGTCCAGAACATATGCAGCAGAGTGGCGGGATCCTGCCTACGTCGATCACATGTGGGGTCTATATCAGTAATCTTAGAGAGTCTAACTTTAGACCAGTGCAGACGATGAACAATTTTAAATTGTATGAAGTAACTTTTAACATAAATTATGATGGTGACATGACAGACAGACAGACAGACAAACGAACAAACAAGGTTCACATGATGTTCAAAGAGAAATAGTTGCGTTAGGCCTTCCTACTTCAGTGATAAAGGCGTTCCCTGAGCATGTCTTCAGAGGGTCTTCAGTATAGATGTTCACATGTGTGCTCAACATGCCCAAACCCAGTATGGCAACATGTGGCCTGCTGCAGGGTGCGGTCCCAAAAACCTGTGGACTGTCTGCCAGCCTGCCTGGTTTGACTGAATCAACTGATGATTGTTTAAATATGTCCCATTAAGAGAGCTCATTGGGGCTGGGGGGTGGGGGGGATGCAATGTGGACTACTGAATGTACGCAGCTCAAATGTGGTAATCCATCATCTCATCTCATCACATAGAACAAAAATTATCACACATATATCATCACTTTTAACCAAAACCGTGACTTTTTTTGCCTTCATTGTGAGCAGTGGGAGATTGTTTTCGAGTTGAGGCTGTGACTTTGAAGGGATACTTAATCCCCTCCACATCCTCCAGTTCAGCCAAGCCAGTCTAAACGTATTCTCTCTTTGTATTCAGTCACTCTCGTTTTTCTTTTCTTCTGATGCTCGACAGCTGGCTGTTCTTTCCCTCTTTTCCTGTGTCGTTCTCTGCTGTCGTCTAGCTGCTCCTCCCCCCATCCCTCTAACCTCACACTGTTTCTCATTGTTGGAGATGACAAGCGGTGATAACAATGCAAAAAAGAACCACAACTCGCAAAACCCCGTGTGCAAGATGGAGACTTCCTTCAGGTGAACGAGTGACATGAATGGCAACAACTAAATGAAACCAAGTGGGAAATGTTAACGTATTTTACTCAGTTCTTATTGGATATTTATGTGCAGCCTGATTTTTTTTCAATCGTCATCTTAATCAATAGATGGTGCATTAGTTAAAGGTGCATTACGTAAATTAGGGTGTGACAAAGAAGTGAACATTTTCTAAGATATATTGTCAATAAATCAACTTTCCTCACAGGAAAATTGGATCCTTGGAACACTGTTTGAAGTTAGAAAAGCAACTCGAAAAGTTACTCTTTTATTGTTGTTGTTTACAGCAGCAGGGCCCACAGTTTAAAAATAAAAAACATATTCTAGTCTTACATATTTGGTTCCAGGTGACTCAAAATTATAATTTTTTGATTTATTATGATAGAATTATTCAATACTAAGAATTACATGTAGAGTAAGTATGTTTTGTTAACTCACTGTAGGCTCTGCAAATGTAAACAAATCCCCCTCCACTGAAACCGTTGTGCACCTTTAATATAGGATGATATTTTTACGTTTAGTTTTCGATGTGTCTTTGACAATTTCATTTCCCGTTTTGAATGTATAAGTTCCTCAGACACATACTACGTTGGCATTTCATGAAACATCTAAAAACATGTCACCCAAACCTCCCCCTCCCTTTCCTCTCTCTCCGTCTTCGGCTCTGCCTCTTTCTCACTCACTGCTGATACAGAATAACAGGCGCAGCGCTTTGCCTTTCACAAGAGGAAAAATAAGGTAGTCAACCTCAAACAACCCGCCTCCTGTTGACCTTTCTGTGTTGTTACTGACAACCCTAGCTTTCAATTTCAGCTGAAAGCTGTGACTAGCATGCGTGCAGTAATTTCCCAGATGCCAGTATAAATGTACCACTAAGCCACTGTTAAATCAAACTCAGCTACACTTTCCCCACCAAGTAGGTATTTAAAACTAAAACTCAATCCAACAAGAAAGTAACAAAAAAAGTAACTCCGAACACAAAATGCAGATTTTTATTTGCCCTTCCAGCAAAGATCTTCCGTTTGGCA
Organism: Ammodytes marinus; assembly: GCF_949987685.1. Lineage (NCBI taxonomy): Eukaryota > Metazoa > Chordata > Actinopteri > Uranoscopiformes > Ammodytidae > Ammodytes > Ammodytes marinus. Next base: position 22,507,252 of record NC_137211.1, on the reverse strand, counting down.
GCTGTATGCTTTTTTTGAGCGATTTGCACACAAACTGTATTCAAAATTAATTATAGAAAAGTGAAAATTAAATAAAAACTCAATACTGCTCTACAGGTTCTTTGGTGGGATTTTTAGGTGTTAAGAAAACTAGTCAATAGTCAGTCTACTCTCTAAACTTAACCACAATCCTTAGTGTTGTATAGAACAAATTAATATCGCATGAAAATGACAAAATAACATCTAAGTTTAAAAGGTGAAAACTTTCAATACAAACATAAGACTGTTGACAAAATGCCTGTTTTATATTTAATTAAAAACCAACAAACTTTACAAAGAGTTTATTCAAATTCTTCCCCGAAAATGGCCAAAGGTAACAAAACCTTGTTGACAAAATGTCTATTTTAACTTTTGCTCCCAGCTAAGACCCCCTGTAGGTCAGCCTTAGTGACATTTAACTGAATCTAACATAGAGGCAACAACATTGTAACAAACTCATTTGATTTAGAGATATAGAGATTACTTTCCCAAACTAACAAAACGCCCTTCTGACGTGGATGTGTAGCTGCCCAACACTGGTTCCACCCTCCTATACCTTATCAACCTGCTGCAGACCTCTGCTGCCGGCTGTCTGGCCCCTGATACCTCCGCTAATTACAGAGAAGTCAGTCCCTTCTCACATAGAACGCTTCCCCACCTTTGGATGACACTCACAGAGATTAGACATGATCACCAGCATCTTCCAGTGCTCAACAACCTCCTAATAGCTGCTGCGTAACATTTGTGTTGTGAGCATTGATCACATGTTTAGGGTGTGAGAGGTGTCTTGAATCCAACCCTGGATGTTGGCTGTGTTGAGTCACTTGATATTCATAGTTGAATGACACCCATGTATTACCAAAAAGCCCAATACAAGTGGTACAACCCAAAAATCCTGTCTAAATCAATGAGTTTTGAGTCTTTTCAGTTCAGGAACCAAACCCGGATACATGCATCACACCCTCATTAAAACACACTACAGTAAACTATTTTTACACAACTGCAATTAAAGAAAGTCTGGCAAAAACAAAAGCCAATGAGGGAATCACGCGTGTCCTCCACAGGCGTTGGGGATTTCGGCATCCCTCTCTTTAGAGTCCCGGTGGTTTCCCCCCCAGTCCCTTTTTGTTTATCGCCCATCTCCGCTAATGTAAACCGCCCATCTGTTTTAAACAAAACACATAAAAACACACACATAGTCATTTCCCACCACTCCAAACCCTGAAAGAGGGGATTGCTGTATTCTGGTGGCGGGAAAATACAGTCCAGATGTGAACAAATTGTCCCCCCTCTTGCTAATTGCCATTGTGTTCACTGAGGCTGATTTTGGATCTGTTATATGGGCTTGCGTTGAATGGGGCTGTGGGGAAGGATTTGTTTGGAAGCTTGGCTGTGTGATTATAGAACTGCCGCTGCTAAAAAGAAAAGAGCTGAAGAAATCAAGAATGTTCAAGCCTCTGGAAACCTGCTCTAAAATAGTTACAAATCAATAAATGATATCAAAGTTTGGTGTCTCGATAATATTTTACAAATATTGGATTGAAAATAAATGTTAAAAAATATTATAAAACTTAGCCTGTAGTTTAAAAAAAAAAGTTTTTACTATCTGTTTGACAGGACTATGTGGGCGTGGTCGTAACAAACAGTCTCCTTGGCAACAGTCATTGTTTTTATAGAATGTTCAGGCAGATAACTGCCGTGATTGGTTGAAAATACTTATTGTGTAATAACAATCAGGAGGATGGCCCGCTTCATCTAAACTAACATTTCTGTTCAATCTTAAATGAAAATATCTTTCATTTGGATTGATAAATATGCCTAACTCTTTTCAGATGCTTATTATTGTGCAATTAACTCCGCAAATGACATAGTTAGAAGGTTTTTGAGGATTTGGGTTAACAGGGGCTTTAAAGGTTGTCTCCTGAACCTGCGAAAAAGGACTGTCTTCCTCATCCCGTACAGTGCAAACCCAATCAGGACTGATGAGGTGTGTGGTCGGCCGAGGCATGTGTGAGGATAAGAGAGAGAGAGAGAGAGAGAGAGAGAGAGAGAGAGAGAGAGAGAGAGAGAGAGAGAGAGAGAGAGAGAGAGATCAGAAGGGAGGAAGTGGCATGACGTGGCGTTTCACAGGATAGTTAAAACTCACTCCACGGCTCTAAATAACAGACTGCCACGCAACTGCAATCAACCTGACAGCGACCACACTGTAATCCAAATAAACAAACAGTGGCATAATGAAAGAAGTCTCCCTCTTATAGTGCCGGGAAATGGCTTCACCTCATCCATCTTCCGCCTCCTCCGTTTCTCCATCATCTATTCTGGTCCAGTGTGTGTGTTTGTTTGTTATACTGCATCCTCACGTCACCAACAATGAACCAAAAACAGCAGACCAATCTAGAGAGGATGAAAGCTTCACTGTTAAAATGATTGGCATTAACACATTGTGATAACACACAAGCAGCCTGTAGAACTGTGATGCCGACCACACAGATGGTCATTTGATTGTGATGATGTCAGAAAGGTTTATTTGATGTTACTCCTGTACCACATGGCCACCTCCTGTCTTTCCTCACACAATGTCTTCCTTCATCAAATTATTAAATGACCAATAGTCATTGTTTTAAATGTGTTCCTCTACAAATTGTTTATATTGTGTTTCAATAAAAAATTTTTTTTCCAGATATTACTGGGTAGAAACGCAACTATATTTAGTGTGATAATTGTACAACAAAAGGAAATCAAATAATTGCATCAATTTGGTCAAATATCTAAGAGTCTTGTCTGTTTTGTGTCATCTGGGCCGACAAAGTCTCACATTAGGATGTCATTTATTTAAATGCATAGTGGTGGAATGTGTTTTGGGAATAGCTCCACATTAAAATTATTTCAACATTTTAAACCCGCTCCCATTATGAGTAAGATATTTGGGTCACATAATATGTACACATTAATGTGTAGATTAATTGATTTCAAATTATAATGGCCTTAACTGAGCCCACACAAAGTGGTGCACTTCTTATTTTTGAAAACATTGGAACCAATTTCTAATTGTGATTGAATGACTATATGATTTTATAACTTCAATGAATATAACTTTGTCTTGTTGTTGTGTTTTAATATAGGCTATTATATACTGATGTATTGACCTGCGTGTCTGACATAAAGTTTAATTGACTTGAATGATTTGATCCTTCTCATTTTAAATAGGCCTAGTTCATGATTTAACTGTCTTGAATGAATCATGACTAACAAAAAGTACAATAATGTTAAAAATCGATAAAAATAAGGTTATTGTTGAATCAGCCTTCATTTTTCATTTATGACATTTTTATACAAAATATTAGTGAGCAAATAATTAATCTTTTGTTGCAAAACAAAAACATATTGCTTGTTTTTTCTGTTAGTGCTTTTTCTTTCATTTTTCAGTTGCTGAAATAAATGCTTCTTGAGGACAAAACTTACTTGAATTGACTATTTTTATATAAGAAAAAACTAAAAAAACTAAAACAACAACTTTTAAGGCCTATAGCCTAATCGAACGCGACCCCCCACCCTGGTCTGAACCTTCTGACTTTAACGCTTTACCGTCTCCGGGACTGAACGACTAGACACCGGGACCGTGACTCCACAGAATGTGCACCCTGCAGGGTCCGGATAATAATAGGCTACCCGTCTCATATCTGTCCGCACACCGCCGTAGGTTTTGGAGGCATTTCTCCCTCAACAATTGTCATTTTTTTGTCACTGCATGCTCTGTATTGAACACGCCAAAAGGCTTTGGATGCTTTCAAGTTCTGTGGGAAATGTCGCAGTCCTGAGGCAGCGGTGGATTACAAAACAAAATGTGAATCAAACAAAACTGGACACCTCTATGATGCCGCAGCTCATTTTTGATCAGAAAAGAAGCTGAAGTATTATTTTGACAAAGTTAATAGGATAATTGGACTAAAACAACAAGCAAGACAGGGCTACCTGTGAACCTAAATGCATGTTTCAGGCTCAGGTCATTTGTGATACAAATCAACATGCATTAAAATGGAACCTTGTTTTGTTTGCATTCATCCGACTGTTAGTTCGACGGACTTAAACACACAATCGAACACCCAATTTTATTGATTATTTGTATTGCTTTGGAGAAGGATTTTTTTTCAGACGGGTAGCACTTGAAGGCAGCATTATTGAAGACTCTCGCTCCCCCACCCCCCATACTCTCTCTCTCTCTCTCTCTCTCTCTCTCTCTCTCTCTCTCTCTGCACAAACACATTGACCCTGCGGGCTTGTTGGGGCTGCTGGGGAGATGGTGGGGGGCTAGGATGATGAGGAAACGAGTTGATGTGCCCTGGAAGTAATTCTTTCACCCACTCCCCCTAAAAAGAGACAAGGTGGGAGAAACAGGACCATGCAGCAGCACCACCAGGCAGACCTCAGCACGTGGGACCCGGGCGTCCACATTCCTGTTGATGGCCTGCATGTCCATGTTGTCTAATGCTCAAAATAATACATAAAAAATAAATAAATTAAAGCATAGTAAGGGCACGTGCTGTCTTTTCTCAGTCTGAAACAAATTTAGATGTTTGCAAGACAAGTACAAAAATAAATAACACAAAAAATAAAACCTCACTCTTCAGTTAAAGTGATGAAAGAGATTTCCTCTGTTGACAGTTTGAAAGTCAGTCAATACTAAACACTTTGCCTGGGTAGCTTCAGTTTCAAGTCAACACTTACAAGTCACATTTCATGACAGGAATATAAATAGTTTATGTTGCAGTTTAAATTCGACTTTTTTTAGTCTGATAAAATAAATAAAACAAAAAACAAGAAAATGAACAAGTCTCATTCTATTATATGTTCAATATTAAAGAACTGCATTAATCCAGAGAAGCAAAGAGTCACATATTGTGAAACAGTGCTTAATTCAACTCCAAGCATGGAATGCAGTCACACATTAGATGTTGAGTTAGACGTGGAATTTGGAAATGTGTTTATTTCGAGTAGGTCTAAAGAAAAAAGGAAAAACAAACCAAAAGAAAATGATGAAACGTAAAAAGGTAGACTAATATTTACAGACAATCAAAAGCATTAAAGCAAAATAAACTGTCTTACAAACACACTTGTAACGTTTGGCCTACAGGAAATAATAAGCGATTATGATGTTTATAAATGTGTAGTATATAATTCAGCAGGTGCATCAGGTGACTGTTAGGACTGGCTGCGTGCCGCCGAACCAGTAAACTGCCCTGGTTAAAAAAAAAAAAAAAAAAAAGTTTGTGAAAGTGGCCTGACGTCACACTCCCACAATGCTTACCGCCCCATAACTCCGCTGCAGCCTGAGGGGAGCCACACACTCTCAGGCCCCGAATATAGAAAAATTACTGGAAAAAATAATAAAACGACCCATCGAGGGGAGATAAGAGCGGGGAGCGGCGGCGTGGGCTCTCCCGCGGCGGGTTTCAGGTCCGGTGAGGGATGGAAGGTTACCGGGACTCCATGTGAAATTGACTAATGCGGTGCTGGAAACTTTCTGGTGGGTAAACTGCTCGTTTTTTCTCTCTCTCTCACTAAGACCTCATAATGTGTCTGCACGTCCTGGTGTGTGCATGTAGTGCTTTCTTAACTACTTTTTACAGGAGCTCACTTTGCTGACTGACACATCGACCGTGCGCTACGCTTGGATTGTTGTGAACGTGTTTGTTTCTGTCGTGCAGTCGGACCTTGCGTAACTTAGCCACTTTTTTAGCGGCAGCGTGTTGACGGATCCGGGGGATTTAATTTGTAATTACTGCGATCTGCCTGCGCTGCCCTGGCGACGAGGGGCTTGCTCGGTCGCTCGATAAATATGTTGCAAATGAGGATCTGTAAAGTTGTTGGCCACGGTGTACTTTGTCCAGCAGTGGCCCCTCGCTGCTGACGCTTGATGTTCTTTGCAAGTTTGCGGCGATCTGGTGAGTTTTGAGCACTTTTTCCGAATGTTTATCAAGTATGGCATGCAGAGGCGAGCCGAGCCAAAGGGAGACGGAGGGGACGTCCCGTGGTGTGTTTGTTAAAAGCTGCTGTTTTTCTGTTGCATCAAACTGTTCCCTTCTGATATCCATGCGTCCACGAACACTTGGAGCCATTGTTGCCGTCCCAAATGTGTTTGTGGCCCCTCCACCAGGTTATCTACACGGCTTCTGTCATGTTTGTGGCTGGTCGGATGTTTTGTGTCTTTGCCTTCGTGTGTGTGTGTGTGTGTGTGTGTGTGTGTGTGTGTGTGTGTGTGTGTGTGTGTGTGTGTGTGTGTGCTTTTCCTTGGGAGTGGGTAAATAAAAAACAGGACCCAACCAAAAGGGGGGTTGGGGTCAGAATGTGGAGGTTCGGTTTATGCACTTGTTGACCTGGCTGCAGGCTCACACTTTCTGCACATTTGTTGTCAAGCAGGATTGTGGAAATAATAACACACAGTACCTTTGGGGGAAGCAAAATATAACTTGCAGAAAGCAACAAAGTATCTAAGTAGCTTATTGCATTGCGTTGTTTCAGGCTTTCACTATTTGTTGCATTTGTTTTTGTTATTACAGCATTTGTACCTGTTGATTATTTATCAGTTTCTTACACCCAGAAGGCACTTCGAACTGGAGTCAAGAATCTCCATAACCAAACAGGAGGAGAGAGTCCACATTGGCTGAAACTTATAATTATTTTCATCAATAATTAATAATAATTTTCATCATCATTCATCTGCTATTTAAGATTATTCTTTCAAATGTTTTAAAAAAAGAGAAAACTACTTGTTTCCATTTCCGTATGCCCAAAAAACACATTAACAACATTATTGACAAGATAAAAACAGACTCATTAGGAACCATTTTTTTCAAAACATTTTCTTTAGGTCGACTAATCGAAAAATCCACTGTTTCTGCCGTATAGATTCCAGCTGCGCGTCCAACACCAACATTACCACCTGGTTTGAGTGACATATACAGACAGAGTGATTTACCGTAATTATCCTAATGGTTTGTGTGGAAAAAAAGTTTTCAGTTATTTTGTGGTAAATAAAAAGGATGTGAGTTACAATAATTGTATGGCTGCAGCAGCAATAATAAAACACATACAACACATTTATATCTAGTGCTATAGTATAAGCCTTCAAAAAGTCCCACAGTACCTCCAGAAAGATGAATGCCAAAGTTGCAGTAAAGAGCCTGCAGCAGATCTGAGAGCAGCTTGTATGGCATCAAGGCCTCCGGCTACATAATAAGGAAATGGAAGTGAGGTTGTCACGAGACAATGCCTTTGCTGCTGCCAGCCGCCGTGCAAGTTGAGACCCATGTGTTGATGTTTGCTGCTACTCTCTGTTGGCGATGGAGCCGCTCCATGGCCTTTAGCAGATTTAATTTCCGCCAGAGATTTCTCAAACGTTCGGGACGCGAGGCGAGGTTGTGCCTGCTCCGATGCACCTGTCTTTTAAGATGCAGCGACCTGTGGAATAGGCATTTATATATTTAAAAAAAACACAAAGTTAGAAAGCTTAGAATTAGATTGCAAACTTTTTTTTAAATGCAAAGCAAAATACTTAAGAATGATTTTTTCTGTATGTTGAGTACAGCGTTAAAGCTATAGTGCGTAACTTCTTTTGCCCCCATGAGGAATTCTTAGTAATTACAACAACACTGTTGGCGCATCTACATAAGGTAAGCCTTTGTGATCTTGCATGGATTTTATTCCTTTGTGCTTTGTGCCAGGTTTTTTTCTAAGCAGTAGAATCAACCACTGAATGATGCCTTGGGTGCTTCTTGTGAGTTTTCTGAGCTCCTGCGCCAGTGTCAGGGGGTGACACTAGTTTGTAAACGCTGCCACACTGAGAAATACAGAGAGTGTTTTGCGAAACTGATAGGATCAATAAACTTTGTGTCAATTCGTTTGGCGATGGCTTAAATGTAACCGTCAAAGTTATGAAAAAGTTACACACTATTACTTTAAAGTCAGTCACAAAGAGTATATACTTTAACATTTTTGAAGTTACTGGTGTCATTGTGGTGAGCGTGCATTGCGTCACCTTCCACTCATTAACTTCCACGCATTGCTCCTCCACTACTTTCATGCCCCTGTGGTCGGAGGCAGCACGTTTCATGTTTGCCTTTGTGATGGACATGAATGTGTTTGCCTGGGAGAGCGCGCGTGCACACGCCTGTTTGTGAGACGCGCGCGTGCACGTCGTGAACCCGTGGTGCGTGCTTGTGTGTTTGCGAGAGCTGTTTTTCTGAGTCGGTCGGAGGGGAGGTCTTACACTCTCGAAAAAAATAAATACCCCACAATTCCTTGCACCTCTGCGGGCAGCGGTGGCCGTGGCGGCGGCAGCAACAGCAGGCTGATTTCCATGAGAAAAGAGCATCAGTTGGGTTAATGGGAGGGACAGCCCTCTGAGGGGACAAACGGTAGTTAATAACCAGGGAAGAATCGGAAAAGCTCTGATCCCTTTCTTTGTACTTCTTCACCTTCTTGGAGGCAGAGATGGGATGGGGTGGGTGGGTGGGGGGTGTATAGTAAATGGGTGAGGGGACAAGGGACACTGGGTTCATGCTAGAATGGATGTGTTTTCGCTGAAGGGGCTGCCTGCAATAAGATTGAACTATTTGTTATTTTCTCGGAGCAGTGTGAGAAAAAAAAAGCAGAGAGCCCGAGAACGCCGTTTGTGTGTGTGTGCGCAATCCCATGTACGTGTGTTTACATGCTCATGTGTTGGGTGTTATGGGATGGGGCAGGGAAAAGTTTATTTATTTGTGATGTGTGAGGCTGCACACATGCTGTAGCCACTGGGGAAGAGGAGATGCTGGATACACTGCGTTAGATTAGAGTGAGGAGTACAGATGGACGGACAAGGAGGACAGAAGAAGGAAGAATATCCATGCTTGCATATCTCCATTTGATCTACTGATTTGATTCATAGTTTAGCCATATTCAGACTTTATTTTATATTATGGCAAGGTTCTTGTGACGCTGCTTGTTCAACCTTTGAGACAAATGTGGGTTCCTTTGTTAATGTTGAATATTCCTCAAAGGTGTCAAAAAGAGTATTGTTTTTGTGTGAGTGCTGAAAATCGGTCAGCATACGAGTGCTAAGCATGGATTGTTTATTTGTAATTGAAGCGCTATCATCAATCTTTCTTAGTCTTAGTTTCCTTCATCTCCGACTGTGGAAGAATGTTTCTAAGAACACATTTCCTCCGTAACAAATGAAAAGCGGTGAAATTTAGCTTGGTACTCTCATGTTGTGCTGCTGCTGTAGGTCTGATGTGATCACTAACTTATCATGGTGGGCTAATGTGGTAGCCAAAGTTAGCTTATGTTAGCTCACTTTAATAGGCTGAATAGAAGTTAATTAGTGACCATGGCAATGGTGTACATATATTTATCCAAATAATCTTGTCTTAAGGTCTAATTCCTGTACAATCATTTCACTGGATTTACGCCTAGAGGTTGATTTGGCTGGATTTGGATCTGGTGTTGTGAATTGTTTGAAGCTCAGTAGAAAGCGCTGATGCCCCTTCTTTACTTGTTCAATACATTTTGTGAAATTGGACTCCGATGACAGCAGTTGTAAGCTAATGTTACACTTGCTCAATCTGTTCAGAGGAAGACATATCTGTCTTTTAAGCTAACAGGGTTTTTATTTGGTATAAAGTTTCCCTGCATGTCCGTCTTGCCTTCTCTTTAGTAAATGTAGCACTACATACATACATGAATTACGTGTAGTTGGCAGCCGCGACAGAGAGAGAGGAACGATGCTTTGCTGTGTGTGATCGACTGATTGAAAACAGACATACAAATGTGCAGTGCAGCACACACTCACACACTCACAGATCTTTACAAGGCCAATTAAAGCCAAAAAAACCAAAACACATTTCATTTTTTATTATGCATAGGCACAAAAGCTAATAATACAAGCACACATGCTCTCATTTACTCTCCATGCGGAGGCTCTGACGGGTCCTGCAGAATGCCGGTCAGAAATAGTAAGAGGATGCTAGATGCTTGAACCGCATACTGCCACTTTTCCTTGTGGATCTTTTTCTAGGAAGAGCGGGGCAGCTGTGGCTTTTCAGAACCTAGATCCATCCATCAAGCAGCAGCACCCATGATCTACAACATACACACACACACACACACAAACGCACGCACGCACGCGCACACACACACACACACACACACACACACACACACACGCACACACACACACACACACACACACACACACACACACACACACACACACACACACACACACACACACACACTTTTCCCTCCCCTCTCCGTTTCAGTGTATCTTCATTTCTTGCCGTCCCCTCTTTTCTTCTCTCTCTCTGTCTTCTTCCCCCCTTTCTCTCCCTCTCTCTCTGTCCATCCGTTTGGCCCTTCATCCATCCATCCATCCATCCTCCTCCTCCTCCCAGACTGAGTTTACAGCCCCCGGGCCACTTCCGCCAGGCTGTCTGCAACAGATTTATTAATAGGCTTTCTCTCTGTGCAGTAAACACACTGCGTTGGTTTAGGGGGTCGTCGCTCAGACACTGATAGACTTGTACTTAACCTCGGGCACCGACGGGACTTGTTGGGAATAGAGGAGAGTCTGTTGCTTTCAGAGATGATCCACGGCAGATGAAGTCACAACAAAACAGAGGGGCTGCTGGGAGGAAACATGTTGTGGAAACACAAACTAAAAAATGCAGCGAAAGAGGCCAAAAATAAAAGTTGCTGCGCCATTTCTCAGGTGGATTCTGGTGCAGCGAGCAGAGGAGATGTAGTGTCACGAAGGTCGTTGGGTGGTCTAAACTATTATCTGGTTGCAAAATGTGCAGGGCTAGCCAGCCGCAGCTTTTGCCTCAGTGGTCATGAAACTGTAGATGTTAAATATATTTGTCCAGGCAACACTCCTGGTCCAGGAGATTGAAAAACAATCTTAACTTGCTGCTCACTAAGCCCAGACCACCTCTACTTAGTAGGTATAGCGTCAAATGTCAAACAGTCGGTTTGTCGATCTTAAGCGTGTAACCCGTTACCCGACAAAATAATTTAGTGTGAAATGCCCCTTCTCTTGGTCAGTTCGCTATACAGCATGTTGTTTAAACTCATACATTCACAGGTAAATCTTTGGTTCTTATGACTTTGATTTTGGAAAGACAAAAGGAAAACACCAGCACCCTCCAAACATTTCAGAACCAGAATATTTGTTCCAAGAGTTTGATAAAGTCACCGTTGAGCTATAAATCCTTCAAGTCCGTGTTGGGGGCACAACCATCTGCACCAGACGTTTATTGAATTTGCCGGAGCCATTCCAGAAGCAGTAGGGAAGCTCTAGATCTGCTGGTCGGTCGTCTACAGACATACCCCCCCCCCCCTCTCTCCCCACCAAACCCCCTGCAATGAAACATGACCTGGTGCTCTGCTGGCCTGTCACCATGCTCACAGAAAGGATTTACTGACGTGTCCTCACGGATTGTGTCAAGGTGAGGGAGACGGAGACGTTGGACAGACAAGAGGGTTTGAGGCCTCGTGTATGAATGATGACACTGATGCTGCAGTCTGATGAAGTGGAGCTTTTTGTTGCCTGGTTTGCCTTTCCGTCTTAAAAACGGTCTCCCAATGTCTCTTGGGAAGTTTGATGAAGATAACTTTTATGCTTTGGCAGGCCACGGTTTCCTACATAGTGTGTGTTTTAGCTGCAACTGACGTCAAGTTTGGATTATTCATATAATAAATAATGGTTTAGTTACTAAAAAGTGAAAATATCCCTTAAAACGTGGTGCTGTAAAAGCATGTAAGAAATTTCAACAGTAAGCAGTTGGCTCAATTTAGGCTGAAAAATAGGCTGTATAATTTATAAAGCTGATTTTTGGTTATTTGTGAAATAATTGTAATTTTAAATAGTAATTTTTCTGTTTTTGTGTTGTTGTATGATTGTTGGTTTTTGAATTGTGCGGTGTGTTGCAGAGAACCAGAAATATAGATTTATAGCTATAGATTTCACTTAATACATAATAATTACAGCTTTCATACAACGTTTTTCACAAGATTAAAAAAGTATTCAAAATAAATAGATAAGTAAATAAAACCAAAAAAAAAAACATACAAACCATCAAAACAAAACCTACAAGGCTGAGTAAAAATGTAAATAAAAAAGAATGAGAAACGTCCAACAACAGGCAACATGGGACTCCATATGAAAAACACATAAGAAACAAATCAAAGAGCATACATTGCGGTGAGACAAAGGCCAATTTAAAAAGACGGGTCTTCAGTTGCTTTTTAAAAATATCGTCAGAGACCACAGGCCATATGTCTAGAGGAAAAGAGTTCCATAGTGTTGGAGCCACATTTCCCCTAAAGCTTTTCCAGAGCTCACTGTGACATTCATGTAGTTTTTTTTAGGGCGCTCAAAAACAGCAAATTGTCACAGAGGATAAACTTGAATCAGCAAGAATTTGGCATTATATGTGAAACATTTATTCAAATGATTAATTAATTATCAAAACTGTTAAACAATGAACTTTCTTTCAGTTGAGTTTGATTAATTGACTGATTTCCTGGGCTTTAGTGTCATTTGGGATATTTCTATTAATCATCTGGTATTTATTACCAATTCAACCAACCAGTTTTTGAGCTTTTAACCTTGTGTCCTTCTCTCCTCTTATTCTTGTGTGTGTGTTTATTGATCTATGCAGCAAGCAGCTGCATGTTGCATATAATATCTATTTTTGTATTATTATGCTCCCTCTGTTGGAGCCAGTTAAACAGGCAGCCAATGAGTAGACTGTGTCACACAAACACATGGCTATACGTTCTTAACGATGGCTAAAAGATTGCGACTAACAATAGTTTTCGTTATCAACTAATTTGCAGATTATTTTCCTAAACAAATGATTCATCGTTTTGTCCGTAAAAAATGTCAGAAAATTCTCAGAAGTTCTACATAGCGTCAGTTATAACATTCAAATTGTTTGTTTTGTCTGAACAACCGATAGTACAGACAAAGATATGCATTATACACTAAAGAAAAAAACACAATAAAAAAGGCCGATTTGATTTTCAAAATTGTTGCTCGCTTAATTTTTTTCAATGAACGACTAATCAATTAATCTTTAACTCCAAATGCTGAAAAAGACTGTTTGTAATCTGGATTTTGTAGCTGAAAAAGAATCATAAAAACAATTAAATGTAATGCTTATTAATCCACAAAAATTAATTGAGGACATTTCTGATCCATTAAAAATGAATTCATGTCCTTTTCAAATGTGAGGATTTTTCTTTTCATAATTTCAGACGTTGCTAATTGAATACTTTCACTATCTTAACATTATGTCAAATGTTTTCCCTGTCAAAATAACTCAATACTTCTCATATGAAAAAAGAATGTGTTGCTATGTTTGACATTTCTTCTTTTTTTTATTCAAAAAGAGAATGACCAGTAGATGTTCCTCTCTCCTTTGACAGGGTCTATAAATGAATGGTACTGACATGTGGAGCTTAGCAGGTCTTTACCTCTAACAATGGAGACCCATTATCAAGAACTGGGTCGCCCAAAAGCATCTGCACCAAACAGTGGCCAGAGATGTATCACCTGTTGCCATAGTGCAACTGATAAAGTCAATCCTGATTTAGTTCAATTGTAGGATTTTCACCCTGGTTTTGAAACAGATCTAAATACACCCCCAGTCCAGTCTAAAGAATAAAACTGATTTAGGATCAGCAGCAGCCCTCCTGTTCTTATCTATTCACATTACATTGCGGTGCACCGGCATCGTGCGCTGCTGTGTAGCCGGCAGGAATGCACCGGTACTAGACAGTCTAGTATGCACATGCAGAGAGAGAGAGAGAAAGGACTGGTGCATGCCAAAGTGTTGTTGAGATTCAACATGTGACTCAGCACTGAGTTATGTGTGTGTGTGTGTGTGTGTGTGTGTGTGTGTGTGTGTGTGTGTGTGTGAGTGTGCGTTAGCGGCACACAGTCATAGTCCAGTGTAGGGATGCCGAATAGTGAGTCAGCGAATGGGACACAACCCGATCCAGCAGAGAAGAAGAGAGAGAGAGAGAGGGAGAGAGACTATCAGCTATAGTGGCAGTGACAGAGGGCTGCGCTGGTTCACAGTCAGTGAGAGAGCGGCGTGCAGCCACAGTGTCTGATGACACATCCCCTCTTCCTTCCTCTGAATTGATTTTTAATTATGCCTCCGCCATCCCCGCCCTGCTGCTCACTAAATGATGCCAAGCTCCAGAAGAAAGTTCTTCACAGCTCTGAGTCAACAGAGGGAGATGGAGAGAGTTTGTTGTAATATATGAGCAGGGATTTAAAGAAAATGAGTTGATTGATTGGCTGACACTGGAGATTTTTCTTCGAGAAAAAAAGTCTTAAAGTAATGGGAGAGAGCACAGAAATAGAGGAGAGAGAGAGTCAATTATTCTCTACCAGCAAACCCATGCAAAAGGACTGTTACACATCATCTCTGCCATTACTGAGTCCGGTTTCAGTCCATCCAAGATGAGATAAATACTGTCACGAGTCCTACATCAACACATTACTCATTAACTTCAAGTACATATTTATGCACGTTTAAAAGTAAACGTGCTCATGATAAAGAATGACCTCTGTCAGTGTTAAAATAAGTACATATGAGTTATTGCTTGGTGCTGCCCAAGGTGGAGCTCATTAAACCACTCATTTAATTGTTCAGAATGGAAGAATAATCCATCACATTTTCTGAAGTGATCACGTTATGTGTGTTATGTTAATTTGTTCCTGC
>NC_137211.1:22387460-22487460 GCF_949987685.1 Ammodytes marinus | reverse complement strand
AGCTTTAATAAAGCCCTGTACAGTTGCTTCCTCAGTTTGTATTGTACACCGACTTTGGTAGCTTCCCTCTGATCAGGTTCAATGTGCTTGGATACAAAGACTCATCTGTGAGCGGCAACAGGTGACGGTGATACTGGCGGAGCTGTGCGTGTGTAGTAATACGATTCAGTCATATTACGCTGTAAGTTTCTCATTCAAACGTAACAAAAGCTGCTTGTAAAAGAGTCCATTCTTCTCTCCAACTGTCACACCGCTGCTCTGAGCTGAAATAACCCTGAACGTCTGAGTTATCTGTCTTTTCCTCTGTCGCTCCCTTCAGTCAGCTGGTCTCGTTCTCTTCCTTCCCTTCATCTAGTTCTTGTGATGTTGTTATGTTTTCTCTCTGTCTCTCTCTCTCTCTCTCTTTCTCTGCTTCCCTCATGCTCGCCTGTCGCACGCCCGTCATCCGCCTGAAGGTGCCTGCAGCCTCTCTCTTATACTCCGAACCTGATCGAGTTTCAAAAAAATTCAAGGAATGCAGGCTGCCCACTGCCCATTTTTCAAGGTCCTGCCTGTTTATGCAAGAATGTTATTTTTACAAGTCTCTACCTTTAACCCACCCCACACACACACACACACACACACACACACACACACACACACACACACACACACACACACACACACACACACACACACACACACACACACACACACACGCGCTACTTCCCTCCTTTTTCCCTTCCATTACCCCAAACATGCTTTAAAAATACACACGGAGGGCGGATAAAGAGGGGAGGTGGGGGGTTGGGCGCGGGGGCGTTCAGCAAACAAGAAACAAAACAGAGGAAAGTTAGCAGAAGGAAAGGGAGAAAAATGGAAAAGGCCGTGGGACCTATTCAAACCTGTAGATTTCTGTAAACAAAAGCCTGTTTAACAATGCCTGTTGTTTTAAGCCCAGCTGACGTTGCCAAACTTAGAGATTGTTTGTTGCTGACCCCATCTGAATCAGAGAGAGAGAGAGAGAGAGAGAGAGAGAGAGAGAGAGAGAGAGAGAGAGAGAGCCGGTGGCAGCCCAGGAAACAAAAGTGTCCGAGTGCCATGGTGGCTGGATGGAGCGGCTCAGACCTACAGGCTGCGTGTGTTTTAACCAGTACAACTTCATTTCACTCATAGATATCCTTGGTTTTTAAAACAGCTGCGAAGCACATACCGGACTACGTCAATCTTCAGGTCATTTTGTCAGCACTCAGTAGTCTAATGGCTTTGGACAATGATCCGTAGAGCCTTTCAGGGCTGACACTGTAGGGGCGATTTCACGTCTGAATGAGCAGCTTCACCAGGTCTGTCAGTCACATTTCCCCATCACCAGCCAGCCTGCACAAGGCTCATTTGAACGCTGTTGTTTTCATATAACCGGATACCAGGTTTTGTGATTTGTTGAAAAAGCAACATGGCGCCCTGTCCTATAGTCAACAATGGAAAATAAACTCTCTGACAGTCAGGATCTCTTAACACATGGAGGAGTCAGTGTTGTGTCCAGTGGCAAAAGACATCCATATGAACAAGTTGGTATCTTTTTGGAATAATCTGTGACCTGCTGTCAATCCACTTAACTGTTAATGAGTTTTTTCCAGTCTTTTTTGACTATTCATAAAGAGGGGGCTACGTTTTTCTCGTGCTCACTTGTCATTATTGTTAAAAGAAATGGAGTGATTAATTTGTAAATATTTACAAACTCAGAACTAGAACTTGGACTGACTGAGTCATATCTTCTTTAGCAAATCCCCCCCTGATATTAAAGGTCGCTTGATCTGTAATTTAAAGCTGGGGGGTCTGCTTAATCTGATGCCACCATCATGCACATGTCATCAGTGAAATGTCTTCACTATTACATATGCTTTAATATTCATATTTGGACTATTTTTTAGTGTGTGACATGGGAAAGGGGTCGTCAATAGTGACAAACCCACAGAGCATTATATCAAGCCCAGCAGTTCCCCTCGGCTCTCAGCAGCTGCTTTCAGTGTACACTGTACAAGCTCAAAAAAAAAAAAAAAAAAAAAAAAAAACGCTGTACACTGCCCGCTCAGTGGTTGTAAAGTGTGCATGTTTGTTGTGTCCGCTAAGGCTCTGCTCTTTAAACATGTCGGAGAGAGAGAGAGAGAGAGAGTGGGAGGGCGAGAGGGAGGGCGACTGGCGCGAAGCCCACTGGCACCGAGCCCACATCTCCGGCTGCTGTGGAGCTCTGTGTCACGGCCAGGACTCCCTGCCAGAAGGGCTTTCCCCACAATCACCTCTGCATGCACACACACACACACACACACACACACACACACACACACACACACACACACACACACACACACACACACACACACACACACACACACACACACACACACACACACACACACACACACACACACACGCGCGCGCTCTGATCTGCCAGGTAAACAGCACCTGCTGAAAAAACGAGAACACGTTTCAACTGGTCTAAAGCAAATATACTTAATAAGTTTATTTAGGTACAATTGTTTTAGTTTTTTCTGTTCATTACTTGTTCACACCAATAGTTACTCCTCTACACTTATCGGACAACTTTGAATACCTTTAAAAAAGCCTAATTTTTCCTCTGATAATCATAACTTACCTTTAACAGCAAACGTAGCCTATTCCTCAAGGTAGGAGAAGGGGAGTCTTGTTTGAGACAGTTATTTTGTCGTCATAATGGCTGATAACGGGGCAGAACCATCAAAGAAAAAGAGAAAATTCAATGAAGAAAAGCTAAAAGGGAGAGTGATAGACGGGCGGGAGGAGGGCGTTGCCAAGCAATGTGTTAACAATTTAACGGGAGTGAACTAGTGCTGCAGTGTTTACTCCTAAGTTATGGACTGTACTAAAATACATTTTACTTTGATTCATCATCATCATCATCAGATGACCATTATTCATCTCAAATAGTCATTATTTACAACAACATTTAACATTGCCTCATCGTGATGCATACTGCCGTCTCTCTTTCATTCGCTTTCTGTAAGGGCACGGAATCTTTCAGCTCCGTGAGAGTGGTGGTTAGTGACACTGCATCAACTCATTGCAATCAGGTGTGTGTGGCACTGACTGGCATTGAGTTGATGCATTGTCACTCACTAACCACTCTCACGGAGCCGAAAAGATTCCGTAACCTCACACTTTCAACACAGACATGCACTATATTGTGTCCTAATCATTTGACAGTCGTACCGGCCGGCAAGCGCTAGAAAACAGCTTTACGTAAAAATACTACCGCTTTTGTCCAAAGGGGCCGCCAGCCGCCAAAGTTCCTTGTAGCCACTTTAAGCTTTAGTTACTTTACACAATCAAATTTTACATGTGAAACTTATACAATGCATTGTTAAAAGTGAAACACAATAACAGCATTATCATGCTTCTGATAATACTGTATGTGAAGCCTACGTAGTTTCTATGTATGTACAGTATGTATGTATGTATCTATGTATGTATGTGTGTGTACTTTCACCTTGTAAATATGAAAGTAAATATCCAACCAATGCAGTACTGCATTGTTTTTACACTGTGGATGTCCGCACTACTCATTAACATTCACCCTTTAAAAAGATGATTTTAGGGGGCTGCACATGGTGTAGTGGTTAATGCTCCCACCCCTTGAGGCTCAGTCCTCTTAGCAGCAGACTCGGGTTTGAGTGCGGCCCGGGTCATTCTCAGCATGTCCTCCCCTCTTTGCCCCATTTCAACTCTGTCTCTCCAAATCTGTCTAAAAACGCTAAAAAGCACAATTTCAACAGACCGTGATAAAAGAAGTACGTTTAGGTAATGTGATATATCATCACATAGGAATGTCGTGCCGGACGTTTTTGGGAAATCACGCTTGAAACGTCTTGATATGCTAGGAATGTGTCCACATGGGTATCTGTTTCATTTTCAAAACTATCTGATAAGGCCTTCGCTAAACAACAAAAACTATGTGATGGAGAGAAAATGGATCGATGCATTTCAAACGAAAACAAGAGAATGCATCATTCCTCATATTGTATGAGATGGTTGTGTGGGATTTTTTAAATAATATTTAGATATTAGACGTATTGAGTAAACTCTGTTAGGGCTTTTCTGGCACACACCTGTTTACACGCATTCATCTATTCAATCATTTGAGCTCACGCCACACATCCACCCCCGACTGTTTTCTTCACAAATTAGCGCAGAGAGAGTGACGCCCTTTTAGTGTTTGTTTGTGCAGCCAGTTAACTTTCTAATTAGTCTCCACCAAACCCCAACCGTCGTTAAAGGAAGGATGTGTGTTACCCAGATGTGTGTGTGTGTGTCTGATGATGGTACCAGCCAGTTCTGAGAGTTCAACAGAAGAGAAAGAGACGGCTCGAGAAAGATATTGATGATGATCGAGACGGTTGTGTGGCAGTGATGACGATAATGATGATGATACTGTTTTGCATCTCCGCTCACATGGCATCCTTGATGTGGTCGGTGTTTGCCATAAGATGTCTTGCAGTGTGTGTGTGTGCCAGCTGTTACGCTCACACATATACATACTGGATGACTTGGAGCTAGACTGCTTATTTTGATAGGTGCCTCCCAAGCGCGTCTGCCGTGACCACAGCATGAGTCCAATGGAGGGAAACGATTGGAGGAAAGAGGAGATGATGAGGCTCCTAACGAGCGTAGGCTGATTTCTGGGTGTTTGAACTGGCATGCAGGACAGAAAGGAGAGATGGAGTGAGGGGTGGATGGAGGGAGGATGAAGAGATGAAGGAAGAGGAGGAGGCTAATGGGCAGATGGAGCCAAGGGAGGAGGAGGAGGAGGAGGAGGTCAAAACAAATGCAAGATGAAAGCGAAAGGAAGTTGGTGCCTGTACTTTATGGTAGTCTTTCTGTAAAACAAATGAACGTGTTCATAATATACATAGTGGGGGCGGCTGTGGCTAAGCAGGTTAGGGCGGTCGACCACAGATTGCAGGGTGGTTTGATCCCCCGCCACCTGCCACATGTCCAAGTGTCCCTGGGCAAGAAACTGAACCAATGAATTGTTCCCGACTTTAGCTTACATCATGTGTAGTAGGTGTTGCTATCTGTGTATGAGTGCGTTTGTGAATGGAGGAAGAGGCAAAACAATGTAAAAGTTTATCCATTTTGCCATATATGAAGGGTTCTTGCTCTGACTTACAGCGAGTCAGCAGCTACACAACACAAGAGCCACACAGTCTGAATAACAACCACCTAAGTCTCCTTCTTATCTACCTCACAAACATGAACACACCTCTTGTTCTGAACCTCAGCTTGTTCAAACAAACATTCACCAGGGGAAAACGTGCCCTGCTAAAGTCAGTCTGCTCTGCAGGCTAGGCGGATAGCTAATCAGCCATCACAAGCTGTTCTTGTGTATCTGTTTTTCAATCTTACAGTAGTACAAACATTTGTTTGTCGTTTGATGAACCAGTGATTCCATGGCAGATGTTTTTAGCGGCATCCTCTTATGTCTTCTTCTGTTGTGGAGTGATTGATGCTTATTGTTGGTGACCGTACAACCTCCGTAGATGAAGAAGTGTTTTCTGTTCAAGCCTGTAGCGTTGTATCCTTTGTTCTTTGTAATACAGTTGGCATGTCACAAGTTCTTATTGATTTATCACATCTTTGGTTCATGAATTGTGGCTGTGGGCTTTGCAGAGATCATTTGCCCACAGTGGAGTATTACAGTGTATATTTTATTTGGAGGAACTGTGTCTCCTTATCCAGTTCCTACAAAAAACACAGGCCACAAAAAGCTTGCTTTCTAAAACAGGACACTTAACGATAGGGCTTTAGAGATGGAAGTGTTGGTTGTTCGGTCAGTCCACTTGACTTTTTATGTAACATCTACATCTGCTCAAACCTTTGATTTGTCCAATCATTTTTCCAAATAACTGCAAAAGTAATGTCATTTTCATCAGCCTTAGCTGTCCTTTGGCGTTAAGGGCAAACTAGCAAAGTTTAGCATGCTATCTGGCCAAACTAACCCTGGGTTTTAAAATTCATATACCTTTCCTTTTTTCTTTTTATAATACTGCATACTGCAACTTCCATTTAAAAAGTGTGTACTTAGCATGCAGTATGCATACAATTGGGACACACTATTTCGTCATAACATTGTGCCTAAACTCTTTTGCTTGCAGAACAACCTAAAGAGCATGCTTGTTTGCATATTGAAAAATGCAACCCAATGTTATAGGACATACTGTATGTTGTGTATTAATGAAAGTCGCTTTGGATAAAAGTGTCAGATAAATTAAATGTTATGTATTTTTGATATACTACAATTGTTATTCATGTATTTGGACTCTTTCTGGCATGCTAACTAGTATGGAAGTATTGGTATTGGAATGCACCCTAAGACTGCGAATATGGCAAATATTACCTGCTATCAGCATATTACCATTGTCACTGAGCATGTTAGCATGCTGACATTAGCATTAAGCTTGAAGCCCCATTGTGCCTTACAGCCTCACACGGCTGCAGACTCTCAGTCTGGTTCCTAATCCTTCAAAGAGAATAACTCATCAGAAATGAACTGAATCCCCTATATCATATTATAATTAACCTAACTCACAAAGCAAACTAAGGATTTTCTGTTCAGTTAGTTCATAACTAACAAAACTGTTATGTACCTGAACATAACTTTGGGTCACATAGGACACTTCACTGTTCCCGTTTCCCATGAGACAGTATGTTCACAAGTGAGGTTTGCACCAACCATCAGCAAACCCTTTTTCATTATACAACAGGAACAATATGTGCTGAGCATCATGAGTATTACACAGTAACCTAAAGAGGACAATAACAAAGAAATGAGTAATACAAAATAATGATTTCACCTCAGTAGGCTGATCCATGTTAATGGAAAAAATGTCCATTCAGGTGATCTCTGTCTGCTCATTCTAAAGTCGTACCCCCTCACACATGTGTGTAATGTTTGGAAGTTTTTATCCGATTCCATTTCTGATGGCCAGACTAAATCTATAATTGACAGTCTTCACTGTACCCTCAAATGCACAAAGCATATATCTTTCATTTTATTTATTTAAAAATTGCGCAACAGGTGTTTGGATTCGTTAACCTTTTATTTAATTTTTTTCACTGGTTTTAGGTTAAATCCCTTCTGTCTTTTGTGTTTAACAAAAAAGGGAAAATGTGTATTAAATAAAACAAGTAGACGTCAGATAACTACTTCAACAAATCTTTTGAATGAGTGCAAGGACAATGACAGTTGAGGGAAGTGCACACATCTTCTTTCAATGGCTCATAACAGCGGGGTGAAGTCAGGAGAAGTTGGCAGTGCAGTAGTGGTGAAGGTGTTCCTTGGTGACGGTTAGCTGTGCCCTTCCTTTCTCTCCCCCCAGCCAGACCACAGCCTGGAGCTATCTTTAGCCAGGACACCGGAGCAGTGCTGCTGGTTTTTCGGCCACATCCCGGTTGCAGTGTGGCCAGGACTAACTGTCGGGAGATGGGTGAGGGTTTGGCATGGTGGCTCTGACTCTTCCTCACGCCCACACCATGTGTAGAGCTTCCCCCCCTGGCTCACAGAACACTAGCAGGAGAGGAACTGAAACCTGGGGTGTGGGGGCGATAGGAGAGGGAGGGAGCACTGTAGAAACGGAGGAGTGGTTTGAGCAGTGTTCACTCTGCTTTTTTTTTGTTTGCTGCCTCCCAGGGTTTTAATGATAATTCGCCATCAAATAATCCTAATATGTTAAAGATCCTTCGACAACCCACTCTCATCCCTGTTTCCATGAGCCTCAGCCTTGTATACAGACTATGGCTACAACACACACGGTGAAATTATTCAGCTCATTGCTCCATTTTTAAAATCAATTTCTGGTATTTTATATTTTGCATGCGCTTTGAATGAAACCTGTTACAAAAAAAATATTTTATAAATATTTGCAACCAGTTTTTGGAAACTTGAATGATAAGTTGATTAATTGATTGGCCAGGTGACTAGAAATGAATCATCAGCAATTTAGATAATTGATAAATAGTTTTAGTCATTTAAAAGGAACGCTACATTGAACGTGACTGTTTCCTGCTTTTAACTATGTGAGGATAGTCTTTTTCAACATATGAACAATATGATTACTAATATGATTATTACTTTTTTCGATATTCTGAAAAATGATTGCATCCCTATTGGACTGTGAGTATGAATAATTGTTTCAACAAACAAATCTTCCCATTACCCATCACTTACTCTCTGACACTAAACTAAGATATGTTATAAAATGGAGAAAGGAAGTGAATAGTCACATTTACTAAGCGGGAACCAGTGAATTTCCGACAGGTCTGCGTGACAATAATGTTTAATTGAAGTTCCTTCATCTTGAACTGCTGTAGTGTGAAACAGTCACTGAACATGTTTCTCTACACACACATCCACACACCCACACACCCACACACCCACACACCCACACACACACACACACACACACACACACACACACACACACACACACACACACACACACACACACACACACACACACACACACACACACACACACACACACACACACACACACACACACACACACACATTTCCATGTCCTTCTCCTGTTGTTGATTTGATATCGTCATAAGTTGTTGGAGCTGCAAAAATTCATTGATTTATTGGACTAGTGGACCGAAAGAAAACAGCAACAAATCAATTATAAATAAATTTCATTCAGGAATATTTGGGGTGGTTAAGCCATTTTTTACTCAACAAGTCATTGGATGACCTCACTGTTTGTTCTTGATATTGTTATCACTTAATTTTTTTTGATAAATCAATACACCACAACATGTTTTGCTGAATTGGCTGCGATCGTGAACATCCTCAGAAACACAAGATATTGCGATTCAAAATAGGAAAAAAATTGTTTTGTGACATGACTGAAGTGAGCTGATGGCGGCCATGCTTCCTTAATTCTCCCTGGCATGCAGTCATGATCAATGTGGTTAGTAAAGCATGACCCCCCCTAACCCCCATCCCCATCTCTCTCTGTGGAGTCACTTGACTGATGCAAAGACTCCAACGTTTTCCCTCCCTTTTCTCTCATCCTTTATCCCTCTCTGGTTTACTTCTGCCCCCACACTAACTTCCCCGCATACTCTCCATTCTCTCTCTCAGCTGAACTGAGAAGTTCTAATACCACATTATAAAACACTCCACTACAATTCAAATTCCCCTTTTCAAAATGTTACTGAAGTAAAAGCATGTAAATATCATCAGTAAAAAAAAAAAGTACCCATTGTGCTAAAAAGTGTTATCCTACTATATCTGAAGTTTCTGGATTAATATGTCTGATGGAGTGTATGCTGGATATCCCTGCTGTATATAGAAGTATAGGTTGCGCTCCCATTACCTCCTTTATATACAGTTGGATAGTAAAATCTACAGAAATGCATCATGGTCTTATATAATATGTGAGAACCATGTATCAGTAAAAAGTCCACTTTTCATGAGCTCAGCTTTTTTCAGCTTTGTGGGGATGTTTTTTTCCCCCAGCTGATCCAAGGGGGATTTTGAATAGTTTATTTAACTTAAGGAAAATAATTTGTTCTCAGTCCATTAAGGATAATGTCATTCTTCAGTTTATCACAGACACTGACTTGGAGATAAGTGGTTTTCACTGGACAGGATGGGGGATAAAACAATGTAATGTGTAAAGTGACTAGCGCCATAGGATGTCAGACAAATCTAGTGAAGTAAAAATTACAAATATAAAGAAACTTAATATGGAGTCTACTCAAGTTAGGACACGTGCAGTTCTTGGAAGTAAAGTAAATGTACTTTTTTTTACATTCCACCACTGTGGCCAGGTCTTTATCTTTGACATGGATTACTGAAGCTTTCTTTCACTCCTTTATCACTCCTTCTCTCACTGCTATCACTCCTTATTTTCTTTTCAACACATCTTCATTTGGCATGCTCCCGGTCAATTTGCTGTGCATGTTTAACCTGCTTATAATGCTGTTCAATACTTACAGTGTTTTACTATTACACCAAATAATGCCCCAAAATCAGAATCAAAGATATGTTTCTGTTCAAAGATATCACCTCAACGTTGAAAAAGAAGATTCCAAGACAAGATGTGTTATGTGTACTACTTTTCAAATGTCCCTGCTTGTAGGGGAGAGTCTGCTGTTTGAACTTGAACAGCACTGAGACCACCTGTTTTTCATTACATTTCCATACAGCGCATGACATTTCTTGTGTCATTAATAATAATGTTTGTGCAACATGGTGGCCCCCCCTCCCCGCCCCTCCTCCTCTCTCCACGAGTGCGGCTGTTGTCACCTAAGCTCCGGACGGTGAACTCACTTTCTATATTTAGTCTGTTCATATAGTTTAGTCAAGCAGCTTGTGTGGCCGCAGCAGCGTCCTGCTATGTGGATCACGGTTCTGCAGAGGCTAGTATCAGCCATGGCAACAGTCTGGTCCGGTTCTGGCCCTGTCTGGCACTGCAATATGCCGCCAGTACAACAAAGGAAAAAACCCTGAAAACCTTTCGCACATGTTGCTCAGTAGTATGGCTGTGGCAGGCATTGAAGGGGTTAATAGCAGTCACTCAGCATGCGGGAGCCGTGGCGGGCGGGCAGGCAGGCAGTGCAGAGGCTGACCTCTGACCTCTCAGGAAAGGAATGTGGAAGCTCTTTCATCCAGGACAGAAACTAAAGACACCCGGGCGGTTGGAAAGTGGCAGTTCAATTCTGCTTTCAGCGTTTTTTGATTAGGGGAAGTATGCAGTGCCTCATTGTGTGAATGACTGTGCCGCCCGAGTGTTTGTCAAAGTGGCATCTGCCATTTTGGAACGAAGCTCCATCCTGCTGCAGCCGAGTGTTTGTGACTGTGTGGTCGCTGCAGTGTGATCGCTGGTTGGAAATGGCTGCAGCGACGTGCTGGCTATGAGGCACCGTGTGCTCTGAACTACAACCTACCACATGTAAAGTGTGTGTTTGTAGTTATGTGACCAACAATGTGGTCATTATTACTGTCCATTTTGGTCATGATGACATATTGAGCCTGTCATATGTTTCATGGTGATGTGTGACAAACTGTTCAGAGCAAATATGAACAATTCACCATCACAGAAAACATATGTATATAAGTATGAAATCTTTAAATTTCACCAGCTGGAACCAGCTACTTTTAGAAATGTAGATTTTCAAACATTTATCAATTATAAAAATGTTTGTTGATTCATTTTCTGACCATTGACTAATTCATTTACCAATTAATTTGTAATTTTAATCCAACTATAATTTGTTGGTTGAGGAGTCAGTATTACATACATTCCTCTCAATTAAAAAGATTGTTTTACTAAGAGTATCACTATTAGTAGCATTACATTATTTAATAGGATCTGCTGCTACAAGAATTGTGTTTTTAAAGTGACAGTAAATATTATAATATTTTATCACGGATAGTTGGACATTTTAAAGACTTGATGGCAGTCTTATTTTGGTCTTCACAGTTCATGAGCATTAACATAGTTTATTATTTATTAAAATTGAGCGAAACATCCCCAGAACAAAAAGCAAATTTTTGCATTGCGTCACTGGATCAAGACAGGAATTCCGAGTGTCTGTTGTTAGAATCCAGCCTGTGTCTTTCCTGTCCTCAGACGATGAGGAGGAGAGTGCACATACAGTACCTGTTGTTCAAACCACTAGAAAGCACTTGACGGTGAAATAGTCCATTTTCCCTTTCCAAGTGCTTAAAGCACAAGTGCACCACATACTTCTCAAGCATGCATGAAAGCTGAGAACAGGTTTTTGAATCACAGAGAGGAGGAAAAATTTACCTTTTAAAAAAAATATATAAAATAGGGCAATAATAGATGAAAAGGGTGAGGGTCAAATTGAAAGTTTTAAAATCCATGTAGCTAACAACAGTATACTATATACAATGAATGAAACATGAATGATACACGTTTCCAACTTTCTTCTGCACTATATTATCTTTGATTAGCTGT
The DNA here is from genome assembly GCF_949987685.1 of Ammodytes marinus. Taxonomy (NCBI): domain Eukaryota; kingdom Metazoa; phylum Chordata; class Actinopteri; order Uranoscopiformes; family Ammodytidae; genus Ammodytes; species Ammodytes marinus. The sequence continues at coordinate 22,475,455 of NC_137211.1, read as the reverse complement.
GACCAAACTTTATCATCACACAGCTATTATTTCTGCATGTAAGGAACATTCAAAGAAAAGAAGAAGCAATACATGAGGGATATTGTATCATGTCAATTAGTTATTATTTGAACGCAAGTGTTGTGCAATGTTTCAAAGAAAGCATTGTTTGAACATGAGGGCAGGTAGAGCTTGTGCTTTCTGTCCGTCACAGTTACTGCAGATTAACTGCAAAAAAAAAGCAATGAGTTTCATACAACGTGGGTAGTGGGAAAACACCAGAGGAACCTGGGGATTATCATTGATTTGATAGGTAAGGAGACACACTAGTAGCTCCTTTTGACGTTAAGAGCTTTTTGAGTTGCACAAACGTGAGACAGGTTGTTTGGTTATTTAACTGATGGAATATCAATAACAGCGCTGGTTAACTTGGAAAGCGGTGGAGTCCAAATGACCAAGATGTCAGTTCAACAACATATCTGTATTTTAAGGTGATGGCGGGTGAAGGAAAGGAAGTAGATTTTGGTTTAGCTAAGGCTGGCAGTGGCTTTTTTTTCCCAAGCTAGTTTTCACTTGATGTAACCTTCTAGTCTGATGTTGCATTGCTCATGAGAAAAGCATGTAACCTTAAGTTTGTAAACAGGTTTGAGAAGGACTAAATGGTGCTACTGCTACGGCTTTTTTCACAAAAGACATGTCGACAGGTAGCCTCACACAGCCAGAACAAAATACAGCTAGTAGTCGACAGGTGACAGGAGAAGAAACACATGCGTTAATTATCAAATGACTGATGGCTGAATTCCATTTAGCGGCTTCATTTCCAGGGCTGCTTGTATTGTTCATGCTGGTTCACCAAGCATGTCACTGTCATGACTTAATGGGTAAACACTTGAACACAACAGAACCATCTTCCTGGCCTGAGTAACACCTGATTCTATTCTTAGTATTTTACAATAATATAATGAATATATTTCAACACAATAACATGCTATTAAAAGACAATATGTAACTGTACCAAAGTCCATTTGTAGTATTTCACTCTCAAACTTACAACATGAGACATAAACATAGATTAAAATGATATTGTGCAGCAGGGCATCCTTGCTCGAGGTGGTCAAACTGAGTTATTATGAACAGAAACTACATAAATTCCCTGTGCTTTGGTGGGATTTAGGAGGATAGTAATAGTCAGACACATATTAAAGGTGGAATCAGCAATTCTAGAGAACGCTTGTTGTAAAAATCACTTTATGTCAAAATCAGTGTCTCCTCACGACCGCTACCTGTCCATGCTGTGTATGGCTGAATTATTTTCTGGTGTTAATACACAGCCTCGGCTCTGTAAACTGACATGTTGCTAGCTATGGTGGTGGATGGTGTTTGGAGATATTCACAGGTTGTGGATTGTGAGGAGATATTCACTGATTTTGACAAAAAGTGATTTTGATAACAAGCGTTCTGCAGAATCACTGACTACACCTTTAAGTTTTCATGTTGGGAATACATAATGCAAGCATAATGATATCTATTAGGCCAGTGTGAGTCATGTCGGCTAGTTCAGGCCCGAGGGGCATCCATGCGTGAAGTTACCGCTCCACATGGTCTGTCATGGTGTGTCCTTTGTTTTCAAGCTCTATTTGGTTTATTTCTATAACTTGACGGTGTGGATTCTCTTCATTGTACTGTATCTGCCTGTCTGTGTGCCTTTTGTGAGTATGTTTGAGCATGGCGGCTTGGGGGTTGGGGGAGAGAGAGTGTGTGTACATGATGTTGCATTCGGCGTGACCAGAACTCTGTGTGTTGCATGTGCTGTTGTGTGCGGAGGAGAGAGGCAGGCAGGGCGACACGGCATGGTTCAGGCCAGGAATGTGCGACGTGGGTAGGCCGTACAATAGAGCCGGGCTCCCTGAGGGTGGTCAATGGGACGGGTGTCACCCCCCTGCACCCTCCCTGCTGGGTGATGACCACCACACAACGCTACAGCTGTCAGGTCCTCTTATCCACCGCTGTAAACACACATGCATTAGGAGAACAAACACACACACCCGTACTATGCACATGTGCATACGTGCAGAGGAAATGACATGGACAGGCACACGGCTCTCACATGTTCCGACACGCAGATACGCACCGGTGCATATCTGTGTAAACATGTAAATATAAATATCTTCAAAAACACTCCAGGCATGTTTGCCGTCTTTCTTAACTCATTGACCTCTCACACAGAAAGGATGCCTTCACTTTTGGAGTTGTGCGTGCGTGCGTGCGTGCGTGCGTGTGCGTGTGCGCGTCTGTGCTTTCTATCTCATATGCCCACATGTGTTCGAGGTACTTCTAATACTCTTGGCTCACGTGACTCACGCTTTGAGATCAGTGTTTGTCCCCTCAACCTTGGACTTAGCTGCTGTGTTAGCTAGCAGGGGTCACAGAGGTCACTGAGGGTAAATAAGGGAATGCAGAGATGACAGAGAGTTCAGCCCACTCTCTGCTACATCATTTAATGTAGTTTGTCTTTTTTCTTTTAGCCAGTAGCCGCTTTGGTGCATTTCTCAGTTATGTTTTGCCTCCCTTTTCACTTTGTCTGCAAGTGTTTTAGCTGGTGTCAAGATGTTCTTGAGTTCTGGTAGTGCTGGTTCTAGGAAGCACCCCCCTCCCCTCCTCCACAACCCTCTCTCTACTTTGGGGGTTGTGTTTGTTTCTGTGTTTTCCCAAGGATTACAGCACACTTATTCAGTTTCATAACAAGTACATACATGTATACACATTAACGCGCCGCACACACAAAGCTGGATTTGTGCACCTTCCTGTCACCTGAAGTCACACGATGTGGGATGAGGTTACATAGTTACATCCAGTCTACATGTACAGTCGATTATAAAAATAAAAGTATTGTATGACTGTAAATAAGAAAAAATATTCAGCTTGCTTATAATATGCAGCTCCTGTCATGTCAGACTAGTCATTCGGCTCCCCCTAGTGAGCTCACAGGAAACTTATTTTGTGGAATTTTCAATTGGAAAAATTGAGATTCCATTTACGCATATGATTCAAGTCAAGCTTGAATCATATGCGTAAATGGAATCTCTGTTTTTCAGAACAGACTTGGTAGAAATTGATCATGATATTCACAAGTTAGTTTTAGTTAGTGTATAATCGCTTGAAAATAAGCATTGTATATCTCTACATTGGAGCGGTGTGCGCTGCCATGTTGCACCGCCATGTTGCACCGCCATGTTTCTACAGTAGCACAAATCGGACAAATTTAACAGGCTCACGTGTTTTTTAATATGTAGCATGTGTCTGCCAGAAATGCACCTGGTTGGAAGACAAATAATAAGTACTATAGAATACTTAACTGAATACATATTCACCTTATCACTTGATATTGTGGAAAGACTTGTATTGAAGCAGTGGTGGATGACACCATCTTTAGTAACACGCTTCTTTTCCTTGTATTGGAAGCCACTGTAGCTTCTGGAAATTCCCCGAATGAAAAGGGGATAGAGACAGAGCATTGCAATCTAGATGTTTCACCTGAAGATGACGCCAAAATACACCATAACACAATGTTACTTGAATGCATTTTGTTACAGCTTTTTTAAAGCAGAAGACTAAACGTCACCTTTTGTCAGCTAAACATTCATGTTTGTAATGCTTATTCTCTCTTGCAGGACAGTAAAAATGCAAAGCAGTGTTTCCCACTCACCGCCAACCATAGCAGTTGGGACTGGGTGAGGAGGAGAGAACGAGAGAGAGAAGGAGTGGAGCGACTGAAGCAAAGAACAAGAGAAAGAGAGTGCAGAGAAGAAAGCAGGACAAGTAGGTTATCAATAGGTAAAAAAAGGAAGTTTGAGATTAATAATACGTTCATTAAGATAATACAGTATGTTGCCTCAAACTTGTAAACAGTGGGCTTCAAAGCATGAACCTTCTATCTCACCACAGATTTGGCTTACCTTGATGCTTCTGCTGCATCACTGAACCTTTCTGCGAGCCGTTGGACAACTCCTTTTCCAAGACAAGCCCCCCCACAACTTCCCACGTTGAGCCTGCTGGGCAGGGGAGCCACAAGTTGAAGTTTCATGGCTGCGGCACTCTAAGGCTGCCATGGCAGCTGCTGCCGCCGATGCCTCACACCGTATTACCGCACTGACGCCGGAGGAAGAGGGAAGAAGGACTGCCGCCAAACTGTTTGGGAGCGCTGCCCCGCTGCCACGGACAGACAGAGAGAGAGATCGAGAGAGGGGGAGAGAGAGAGAGAGGGAAGAAGGAGGAGGAGAAGAGGTAGGGAGAGCAAGTGGGAACGAGTGTTTGGTGTGCGGGGCCCTGTTTGCCTCCCTGGAAAAACTCCGGCTTCACTCCTTGAGCCACACGGGAGAGAAACCCTACCACTGTTCGCAGCCACACTGTCTCAAGGCCTTCAGCTCCAAATACAAACTCTTCAGGTACTGAACAGTAATCACATCACTCAGTTCACAACCTTTTAAATATAGCGTGACGCAAGGCTTACCATTAAACTGTAATTTTAGGTTTTGTTTGTAGTAACTGATAAAGAATAATCACCATACTGTAAAGTGTTCCTCACCTCTATGAAAAGATTAAGCATCGTTCAGATCACTGTTGTTTTTAAATCCTCCAAGTTTATGGTTTGGGTTCACTCTACATCCGACACAGCAGTTTAAAGTGAAAATAACAACACTCACTTCTCCGATTGTCTGGATGGAGACCCATAACAGTGGCCTGGAAATCCAGACCCATATCTAGAATGATAGAGGGTCTGGCCACGATCAATAGTAATTCCCAGCTCAAGGGGCGGCTCCTACTCGTGCATTTCAATTGCCACTGCACGCTATTGGATAGCACTACAACCAATCAGAGCAATGAGCAATGTGAGGTATTAAGCCCTGTTCGTTTAGCGAACAGCGGGAATAACTGTTAAATTAAACTTTTGCCGTGGTCGGTCGGCAAAACAGAACATTCCTCTTACTTGCTAATGAAAGATTTGAGTGCCGTCTTCCAAATCGTAAAGGGTCGAGGCCAAAGCCGTCTCAAACATATCCGCAGCCATCTTTGATGTTTACTATCACGGCTTCAACGGCGCACTGTCGTCATCCGGTTACGTCCTCCCCAGAGCACCATACAAAGGGCTCTGGCCCGCCAATATCAGATAGAACCTATTGAAACGTAGCTCAGGATTTCTTGACATATTTAATGAGCTTCAATGGAGAGTGTCCAGACCACAGGTGCAGCAAATTTAATTTGCCTGCATCTAGTGACAGGTCTGGATTTCCAGGCTACCATAACAGAGCTAAAGGAAAGTGAATATAGGATTTATATTCATCAGTTTGCTGAGAACCCGGCTCGAAATGAATAATCACGTTATTCAGATTCTGCTGCATGAGTAAGCAACCTACTTTTTTTGGAATCCGGTGAATCACTGGAAGTGGTTACAAGACTCACTTTGGGTCCCGACTGCAAACTTTTGTATATATGAAAAAATAGGGGTTTGACTCACTTTAACATGCACACTACTGACGAACAAGGAATGTGTATCTTCTCTGATAACACCCCAGGGGCGCCCTTAGCTCAGTTGGTAGGGCGTCCCTCCCATGGGCCTCGGCCAGCAGCGGACCCGGTTTCGATTCCAGCCCGCGGTCGTTCTCTGCATGTCACTCCCCTCTCTGCCCCATTTCACCTCTGTCTCTACACTATCAATAAAGCATGAAAATGCCAAAAAAAAACACCCCAACCATTTACAAGCTCTCTTTTTTCTTTGGTTTCCTTTGCAGGCATATGGCCACACACTCTCCACAGAAGACCCATCAGTGCTCATTCTGTGAGAAAATGTTCCACCGCAAAGACCACCTGAAGAACCACCTGCAGACCCATGACCCCAACAAGGAGGCCTTCAAGTGTGAGGAGTGTGGGAAGCACTACAACACCAAGCTGGGATATAAGCGCCACGTGGCCATGCACTCTGCCACTGCGGGAGATCTCACCTGTAAAGTGTGCATGCAGACCTACGAGAGCACGCCCGTTCTCCTGGAGCACCTCAAGAGCCACTCTGGGAAGTCTTCGGGTGGCACCAAGGAGAAGAAACACCCGTGTGACCACTGCGACCGCCGCTTCTACACCCGCAAGGATGTGAGACGGCACATGGTGGTCCACACGGGCCGCAAGGACTTCCTGTGCCAGTACTGTGCCCAGCGCTTCGGCAGGAAGGACCACCTGACACGCCACGTGAAGAAGAGCCACTCACAGGAGCTCCTGAAGATCAAGACGGAGCCTCCTGACATGCTAGGTCTTTTAGCTTCGGGCTCCTCGCCTTGCTCCGTGAAGGAAGAGCTCAGCCCCATGATGTGCAGCATGGGTCCCAACAAAGACCCCATGATGGGCAAACCATTCTCCAGTGGGGCCCCCTTCTCCATGGGCATGTACAACCCGCACCATCTCCAGGCCATGTCTAATACTGGGGTGGGTCACCCACACCCGTCCCTGATGCCCGCTTCCTTGTCTTCTGGCATGGGCATGGGCTGTCACATGGAATCCCCGGGATCCCTACACCCACACTCCCTTCACCACCACCACCATCACCACCATCACCACCACCACCATTCCCCTCCGCTGCCCTCGCACCACCAGGCGCCCCAGCAGCAGCACCAGCCCCAGCAAACCCACAAGTACCAGCTGGGATCTACCTCATACCTGCTGGACAAGCCCTTGAAAGTGGAGATGGAGAGCTTCCTCATGGATCTGCAGAGTGGCTCGCCAGGCCCGCTGCACTCCGCGGAGTCTCACGCTGCTGCCTCGTCGCCCAAGGACGGACTAGAGAACTCGGGCCTGGCGGACGAGCTCTGTGGGGATCACCTCCTGTCCAAGAGCCCCGTGGTGCTCGCTGATTCTCTGTGTGCTGCTAACATGGACTTCTCCCACCTGCTGGGGTTCCTGCCCCTCAACCTGCCCTCGTACAGCGCCCCCATGGGCACAGGAGGGCTGGTGATGGGCTACAGCTCCTCCGCGACCTCCTCCTCTTCCTCCATCTCCTCTTCCTCATCTCTGCATGCCGGCGACCCCCACGCGGCAGCAGTGGCCGCCCTGGCCTCGGCACCTCTTACCTCTTTGCAACCGCAACCTCAGGAGCAGCACAGCTCCAGCGGGGGTCTGGGCCTGGGAGCCCTGCACCCCCTCCCATCAGTGTTCAGCTCCAGCCTTAGTACCACCACACTGCCTCGCTTCCACCAGGCCTTCCAGTGAGATGGCCAGCCCTTGGCCCAGCCAAGACGGCCTCCACACCACACCAGCATCCACTGAGCTCAGCTAAGCTCAGCTCAGCATGGATATTTGGGGCTGTGGTTTTTACAGGGCCTGATCAACAAGTTGGAGAATTAGAATAAGTAACACTTAGAAGCCTTAAGTGAAAGCGCACAAAAGCTTTTGATTGAGCCTTAAAAGGAAGTTAACCCTCTTTGAGCAAAAAAAAAGGAAAAGGTGAGAAAAAAAGTTAAAGCAGCTTTTATTTGGGCTTTTTTCTCTCCTATAGTTATAACAATGTATTAACCCATGTTTTTTTTTAATTTCCATTTACTTGCCCTTTTATTTCCCCTCCATACCCTATTTAGTAGTATAGAACGCAGGATCAGTAGGCTAAAAGGCGTGGTACTGCATACTTTCTAAAGTAATAATATTTTATTTTTTAAATCAAAGATAATTTTTAGTGAAGATTATCTGTCTTGTTGTGACCCAGAAAAAAAATATAGTTTGAAGTGGATATTTTGTTTTACTTTATTTTTATTATCCAAATGTTAGAACATGTGTCTCATCTTGAGTTTTGAACCACCCACTCTGATCTAACCCAAACTGTCATGAACAGTACGGAAGGGAGAGAGTTCAGGGAATGAAGAAAATCTAGACCATTGAGTCAACAATTGAACCTAAACTCCTATAGATGGCTAGAGCCACAAAAGTGACGGCTGCCTCTCAAACAAAAAGTGCTCTTCAAACTAGAAAAAAAGAATAGATGGATGTCCCTGTTATTTTCTGTAACTGATCTGCTCCTAGAGTCGGGTCAGTTTGAAATTAAAATTGCCCACTAAATGAGAGACAGACTCTTTATCATTTGATTGAGAAGAGACCTGTTTGCTGCCAAACACATATTCTAGTCACACACAAGGCCACACATGTTTAAAAGATAAGAAAGAAAGAAAGAAAGAAAGAAAGAAATGTGAAAGTGTGTGAGTTGGTTGAAAATATCACGTTTGCTTTTTTTTTTTTTTTTTTTTAACTGTTCCTCAAGAGAAGCACTTTTTTCTTTTTGTTTCTATTTTAGCAGAAGGCACTTCTAGGAAACGTTTTGGGAAACCTGTCTCCTTCCTCTAAAACTTCTAGAGACAGAAACTATCTCTTCTAACTTTATCTCTTAAAGTTCCCACGACAATGATACTTGCAGCTGCTTCTTGGCTGCCCAACATACCTAAAATATATATTTTTGGAATAAAAAAAAACAAAAACACATCTTTAGGCAGTCTTTTAAAAAGATGCATCATCATGGTAATGATGAACCCTGACATATGTGAATGGTAAAAATATAACAAACAAACTAAATAATTACAATGACGGATGAGGAAAAAATGTGTTAAAGAATGTTATTGCAGTGTACGAATTATCTCAAAAATGAATATTATTATTGCTTTTATCTCAGTAAGGTGTATTTTAAGTAGACGTATTAAAGCTAAGTGATGATGTTTTTGATGTCTGGCAGGTTTACATTTGTGTGTATCTTGCTGCTTTTTTCTTTTTTTTTATGATCAAACAAATGGATGAAGTATTAGCTTTTTCCCTTAAGCTTTCTCTGTCATATCCAATCTTTACCTTTTACATGTACTTGAGTTAGTATAGCGGAATCAGAACTGTGGATGGGAAATATCAATAGAAGGCTGTTAGTGGCTTAATAATCAGTTAGGATTTAAACTAGATAAATTGTGTCATAGGGATGCTGACATGGAGGGCCTATGATTCTAAAAGTGTAGGTATTTGTGGAATATGTAACCCCCACCCCCACCCCCCTACCCCATTTCACTCCGAGCTCAGAATTTTGAGATGTCTTGGAGTTTAGATCCTCTTTAACCTTTCACCACAGCATACAGTATATAATAAAAACCTGAGCCCAAAGTTAACCCAAGCCTCAAAGTGACACAGATGCTCTATATCTAATGTGCTGTTCGTGGCACGACCATGAGTTCCCACAGGGCCAAGCTCCTGCATCACCTGCGATGGACCATTCAGTGCATATAGCCTAAATGTGCTTCCAGTCACAGAAGAATACCTGTTCACTTTGCCCAGAGCAGTCGTCGTGCCCCAGCCAAGCCCCAGCCAAGCCCCAGCCAAGCCCCAGCCACCATGTTTGGTAAAAACACAAAAGAAGGAGAAGAAGAAAAAAAATACATATTGCTGCTTTTAGCTACGGTTGCTGATGGACGACAACTGTAGACCACTAGAACATTTCAATGTTTCTTTTATTTTTTTTTGCAAGCTAGACAGCGAGCTGAAAAACCTGCACAAACCGAACCGACAAAGTGTTCATCATCCCCTCTGTTCCCTCCTCCTTCTCCTCCTCCTCTTCCTCCTCCTCTCTCAGCTGCTTTGAGTCAAAGGAAAAGGGTCTGAAAATAAAGAAGCATGGCGATATCTGAAAGAACGCAGTCACCGAATTCCCGGCTTTGACATTCAAAGCACAGGGGGGACACATGACTGACTGCACACCTTTGGGGTATCGCTCATAGTCATATATTTGTTTTGTTTGTTGTCGTATGATATATTATTTTCTGTTTGTATAAAACAGGACCTCGAAAAAAACAACACAACACATCACCTCATTTTTATTTGTTTTTATTTTTTTCTTACCAAAACCTGGGGAGAAGAAACTACATTTTTGCACAATGGCTTGTTACAAGTGTTGTCCGATTGTTAATACTGTAGGATATGAAACCCCGACGATGAGCAGCTGATGGCCCTCGTGTGTTAGACGGCTGACAATTCAGAATCAGCAAGCACTGATGCAAGTAAAGCTTCCCCCCTCTTCCAGTCTGCAGTTGAGTCATACATTCATCACTTAAATTGTGGATATAATAATCCGAGAATTGAACTCATTTGAAACTTATTTTAAACTCATTAGTCTACCCCCTGGAAAGTCATCATTTTGATGATGACTCTTGTAAAATGATCAAACTTTTTGATTGAGCTTAAATAAAATTAGCTGCACCTTTTTATGAGAATTTACAAGATATATTAGGAAAGATTCAAATTTGATCTTTTGTATCACCTTAAAAACAGATACTTTTTAAAGAAAAGCCCTCTTGGTTTAAGCCAAATTTGTAGCAATCAAATTGAGCATTTATATTTTTCTAACAAATATTAATGTAGTCCTTTAAAAAAAAGGAAAAGCTTTTGGCATGTATTCAGTTTGTCCTCCCTGGGTTTCTGTGAGCTAATCTGAATTCTAGCACTTTCAACCTTTAAAAAAAGAGTATTTTTTTCTTTTAAAATTTCAGCTTATATGTTCATATGTTTTTAATTTTGTATTGATCCTGTATATGTATGTGCCATTAGTTTGATGTGTAGACTTTATCAACATTTGTGTATTTCTCTTCTCCAAAAGAATAACAGTATTTTTGATAGACTTTTCACTAATATCCTTCTGCCCTTCTCTTTTGAAAGCTTTGCCTTCGCTCTCATACATTTGTCTAATCAACCTCTACGGCCAAGTGCTTGGAGAAAACAGCAACAATGTGTCTGTTACCCTGAGGCGGTGAGAAACAGAGCCGTTGTCAAAACCACAACCTGACCACAACCTGCCATTGAAACACTGTTGCGACAGTGACCCATGTACAAGCCAATTTTTTAGAGCAAAAAAAGGAAGAAGATGAAGTCAGAAGTGACCCCCTAAAAATATAGCACTTAGAGCTCCCAGAGCGGGCTGTCCCTGCCCTCCTCTGTACGATTAGTATAAATCAACTTCTGTTTCCTTTTGTGGAATGTGGAATTGACTATCAAATGTGGCTTTAAATTAATGTTACTAAGTGAAGTGGTTGAAGAAGAGAATAATTGTTGTTCAATACTTTTAGACCGAAGTAAAAAAAATAATAATAATGAAGAAAAACTGTCTTAGTTTCTGAACGTGAAAGTGGTCAGGCCGGACTTGTAGCTGTGAAACACTGAAAGCAGATCTCCTCCTGTTGTACCACCAGAGCTCACGTTGTGTTTCTAGAGGGATTGACCCAGGACTGGGTCAGTCAGCCTTTAAAGTGGGATCTTTATGGGCCCCGTTTCTGGACTCACACCCCCATCTGTATTAAAGCCCAGTTCTGCAAAGAAAAAATACATATCAAAATACTTTACCCATCTCATAATAATAACACACACAAGTCAAAATGTCGATTTGAAGTCTTGAGTTTCTATCTTATGTGTTGTAATTCACACTTAAGACTTACGCAATAAGCCTCAGATAACAAAAGGATTACTTGACCTTATCGGTGGGCTGACAGAAGCATCACTTGGTAAAAAAAAGTATCCTTCACCGACCTCTGACAGTTGTTCTGTTCCTCGGCTTGGCTGTAGCTCCATTACCTCGACCTGCACCTACTAGGGATGCACTTATCCTCACCTTTTTCCTCTTTACTACTAGGTGCAGAACACAAACATTTTAAGGGAATTTGTTCATCAGTTTAAGCCTGAGAAAAAAAACTGATTTGATTAGTATGCTCTCTCGTTCTCTTTCTCCCTCTCTCTCTTTTTCTTTTTTTGCTTTTAGTAAGAAACTGGGTGCTGTCTGATGCAGGCCACATCCACATGTAGTTTTATATATTTCTAGCTTATTGTAAGTCTTGCATTCCAACCTCTTTGTGTATCTCGTTTAGTGACATAGCCCAATTTATTTTGTATCACTTGCTATTACAGCCACCTCTGGAATGAATAAGGTGAAAAAAAGGTGAACGAAAATAGAATATTTGTATTCACTTACACTATTTTATATAGCATGGAGTTTATCAACTACAGGGAGAATTATATTAAGGATGTGCCTCGGAGAAAGGAAGAACATGAGAAGTCTTGCTTTTTTTGTTACATATCTCACATGCAATCAGTTGCTGCAATGTAAAAGTGACAGATTTGTATATTGGTTGATCCAAAGAGATGATGAACACAACAACAGAACTATTGACTTATTGTACAGTACAGTGTATCTTGAGTTGTCATGTGTTATGTTGAACTGATTAAAAGACAAACCAGCGGTTTCATACCCTCTTTGCATTCTTTTTTTTTTCAGTTTCAAGTCTTGTTTTTTCTCTACTTTCTGTAGCCTATCCACTACCACAGAATGCTATCAAAATCAAGTATGATTTAAACAGTTCACACATGGCCGCAACTGCCATGTAGGACACTGTGGGGGCTGCAGAAAAATACTTTTTATATAGTTGAAGGGATTACATTATTAAGGTTTTTTTGAGGATTCTGCAACATGGAGACCTTGATGGGAAATGTAATGGCAGTGCTTTATTGTTCTGGTCTCTCATTTCCAAACAATTTCTTAAGAGGTTTCCTGCAGAAAAGATGTAAATCACTCTTGATAGTTGTTTAAGACAACTTTGTTAGTTGAAGCTCATTTTATTTGTTGTGTTGAGATAATGATTTTCAGGTGAATTGTCCTTGAATTTCTGCTGAATTCAAACAAAAAACAAAGACTCCTCTAATATGACCTATTGATATAATGCATTTTGTTATATTAAAAATAGTACAAGGAGGTATTCAAAAGACAAGGTGTACAGCCATGGTATAGCTAAATGTGAATATCAACCTGCTAACTATAGTTTGCAATGACAGCACTAACATGCTCATATTTAGCTGTTATAATGGGGGTCTATACGTTAGCCATGTTCACCACCTTAGTTTTGCTTATGAGCAGGCTCACATTACCTTATTAAACTCTGAAACACATTTGATCAAAATCCATCCATCATGACCTCAGCATCATCCTGGCTACGGTCCATCTACACATCACAAACATTAATATTTCGTAATATTGTGTTTTAAGACGCTGAACAACCTCTTTCTAAACCCAAACTGGTAAACACACTAAGCCAGGATCTTTACAAATCAATACAATAGTCAGCTTCAAAGGGGGAGATTATCATACAACTAGACCTCTATGACTCACAATCTTTATAGAAATATAGAACACAATTTTAAAAGAATCCCCATACTATCCCAGAATGTGTCAGGACCATGACTGGTGTGTCCGCTGTGCATCTAACCTTCATTTTGGACCCTGGTCTGGATTATGTCTCAGAGAGCTGCAGGAAGCCTGCATGCATAGCTCAGTGTCAAGACTGGCCTAATTATAGTACCATGGAGCTAACCTATACTTACATCAACTGAGCTGACTCTTGCACATACACTTACGGGATGCCAACTGTGCCATAACTCAAGAATAGAAAATCTCATAGTTAGTAAATTCTCCGAAGAGGAACCTGGAGAGCTCATAAAAAGGGCAGAAACACCACACCACAGACTTTGTAATTGGATCATAACCTTCCAGACAATGAACATTTTTGGAAACAGAGAAGCACAAGCCGTGGATTAACACCTAGACGGGCATATACTCATAGGTCACTTTTGGGGACTTTACATATGAGTTTCGTTCATTTCTTGGAGATTTATAATAACCATAACCAGCAATTGCCTAAATATCACCTTAACCACTGAGCCAAAGACCAGAGTTTTACTCATTAGGACATAACTTTTGTCCCCACTTTCACACACCGTCCCCAGTCACTGGCCTTAAGTTGTGTCTGTCCCAGAAAGGGACCTAAGTTAGAACCACACACACACACACACTGGAGCCACTGCGGCTGAAAATAACCCAAGTGACATCACTAAGGTTATTTTCTACACCTGATAAGAAGACACCTGCAACTGAGTGCATTTGTGAAATGTCTACCCATTCAAGAATATTTCAAAAAACACAAGAAGCTGACATTTTTCATATTCAACTTTTTTATCCACTTTATTGTTTTGCCGGACATTCTGTAAAAGAAACAAAGAGAAAAAGTAACAGAAACAAGTTCCTTTGAAAGTCATCATGAGCTTCATGCTTTTGGCTAAAACGATGACAGGATCATTACAGAGCGCCACAAACAGCAAAACGCAACGAATACAAAGCCGTTTTCCTTTATTTACATTGTAAACTCCTCAGTCACACATACGCCGCCCATGACATCGGGCCTCTTTAAAAGTCTACCGGTTAAAAAAATCTCCCCTGGCATGTGCACGTCAACAGCAGGAGAGGAGCCTGTCTTCCCATAGGACAGCAGCCGAACGTCAGAGCCATAATACAGAGGGTGATGCGGTGGATAGATGATGTCTGAGTGCCTGAAGGAGGGGAACCACAGAGCACTGATAATATATGAGAAGTGTCTATGAACTGAGGGAAACCTCTAGGCTTTACTTGAGCAGTCAATCTCCTGCAGCAAGGGGAATAGAATAATTTCATATATTAGTGATGTGTTGGCTGGATTCTAATGTAGGAGGATGAGTCACTCAGGTAGTCCCTGGAGTCAGGGCTGACCGAGGGCCCCCTTTACATTCCGCACTCATAAATCCAGCGCTAAAAGCTGCTGGAGTGAAGCATTTGAATTGTGATGGTACAACTGTCCTGTCTTTAGAATCGGCTGGTGTTAGTCCACCTCAAACCATATTGTAGTTAGAATTGAACTCTCCTGTCTCCGTTATTTGGGAAATGTGCTCATTTGCTTTCCTGTAGTTAGAAGTATGCATAATATAAAGATCAATCCAGCAGCCGGTCAAGTTAGCTTAGCATTTGTTACGTTTGGACAGAGGCGAGCCGTTTCCAGACTGTGTCCAGTCTTTGAGTTAAGCTTAACTAACCAACTGATGGCTGTAGCTTCAAGTTAACAAAAAGTTAAGACAGTGGCGTCAATCCCATCTAACTTGGCAACACAATGTTAAACTCTGTCTGCCTATAAAGTCATGATGATTATGACGTCATTTGATTGATAAATATTGAGTAATTTAGCTACAGTTTAACACAGCTGTTAATAGAGCAACATTTTGACCTGCTTCCCTCAGTGTTCTACAAGAAAAAATTAAAAATAAATTTCATTTGCAGCCCCCAAAAAGTAATCTGAAAAAAAAAGCAGAAAAAAATATGTAATTTAGGAATGTGGACATCAGTCTTTACATCATCGACTGCACAGGTAAAATGAGAAATCCTCTTACATGTTAAAGCTCCGTCTCCCGCGGCTGTCATACCAAAATCTACCACCTGGTAGAAAAAAAAATGGTGATTCTCATTGGCTTGAAATAAAAATAAAAAATGTTTTTCATATTAAACACAAAAACATAACATACATTAGATTCAGGCTTTAAGAAATTACGCAACAATTTTCCTTTGAAATAACCTTCCAAGTTTGCACTTTCTTTCCATTACTGCAAAGTTCAGCAGGCATCCGGCGCTGCTAAGGCTACACTGACGGCACTTACAGAAAGTAAGTTTCTACTGGAAAAGCTTCCAAATACAAAGGTTACTCCTCCTCATCTCTGTTTTGACTGCAGCTTTACCCTGCAGTCAGCTGCTTCAGGTCGTGGGGTTCATAGTCCCATTCAGAAGTGTTCTCTTATGTTGAGAGCATCAGTACTTTGACATTAATGAGACCCAGTGTTTTGGAAGGAGAAGCTAATATTTTGATTACATTTGTGGTTAACACGGTCAAACCAGGACATGGACACTGGAGTTAAAAAAGAAAAGAAAAAACATTTAATTCAACTTTTCTTGTGTTACAATAAAGAACTTCCCAGCATAATTTTCATCCATATGAGTTCAACACAACAAAGTCAAACACCAGTTTAGACTGCCTGATCCTTCCCTGATCTCTAAAAAGTCTCTGATATGAAACCTAAAGCAACCTTTTTAAAAACAAGAGACCACGGGAAAGAGTACAGAAAAGACAGAATTTTATGTAAGCAAATCAGATGAAATATAGCTCCCCCCACAGAAGATGATTGAAAGAAATTAAAGTCTGAGATAAGTCCTGCGAGACCAAAAAGTAAAAAACCTGGATAAGTTAGACTCGCAACACAAATGACAAAGACATTGATACATAAATCATCGTTTTGTCAAGCTTTGGCCCACTGTGTTGTGTGCAAGGTGAAACAGCAGAAGACATCAACAACCGTCCCGTCAGAGGGTTTAGGGTTCCCTCTGGGTCTGTCCCGGAAAGAGGAGAGAGGGAGTGGGGGGGGGGGGAGGAGAGAGAGGGCAGAGAGAGAGAGCTGGTTTATAGCTCTACCTCCTTGCTGGTCTCCCCACCCCCCCGTGAGGCCAGTGGGTGGGGCTGTCGCGCCGTAAAAAGAAGCCCCTCTCCGTTCCCTCCACACACACAAGTCAGTGCTTGTTGGACATGAAGAATAAAAAATATATATACATTAAAAAAACTGAATGTGACAAAAAAAAATTAAAGGAAAAAAAAAAAAAAAAAAAAACAGCAGTGACTCAGTCGATCTTGACCGCGGCGTAGATTTTCCTGATGAACATGTAGGCTGCGTAGAAACCGATCGTGCCCGTCAGCAGCCAGAAGGACAGGACCATCAGGGCCGTGTAGCCAAAGTACAAGAGGGAGGGGATGAACTCCACTATGTCCAACTGGGGATGGACAGAGAAAAAGAGGGATCAGTTTGGATCCACAATGGAGAGGAAGTTTTTTATTTTATTTAAAGCTATAGTGCATAACTTTTTCAAATAAATGAATGAATGTTGCAGTTAACTTTCAAGCCATCACCAAATGAGTTGACACAAAACTCTCTCTGTATTTCTCAGCATGGCAGCATTTAAAAACTGGTGTCAACCCCCCCCACCGACACTGTCGCAGGAGCTCAGAAAAATCACAAGAAGTGCATAAGAAATGTTTCAGGTGTTGATTCTACTGCAAAAAAAAAAAAACTTGTACAGCAGAAGGAATAAAATCCATGTGCGATCACCTAAGGCTTACCTCAAGGCTACCGGTAGATGCGCATACAGAGTTGAAATTACTCAGAATTTCTCATGGGGGGGGGGGGGGGTGGGGGTTACAGAAGTTATGCACTATAGCTTTAACATGAGAAGCATCACTCCACAATTCCACAAAAGTCATCTCATAAACAGTGTCTTGTGGCTTCATAAAATAGATGATCCTTGCGATTAGGCAAACATGGTTCATGTTAATGTGACAGCATTTGGTTCAGACAGTTGTGTGGTGTTGTAAGCATTACGGATCAGAAGTCTGTCGTGACTTATGCGGGTACTTATTCAGACACGAGACTGAAATATAAATGTCACATTTACGGAGCGAGGTGCATGTCTGGAAAAGGACTCCCAAGGTGAGTCAAGCTTCAAAAACACTCACATTTCCCATCATGCAACTTGAAAGCGGCTTTTGTAAAAAAAAAAAAAACCTCTCTGCATGTTCAATGTTTCTAATGCCAACCATCAGAGATACTAATGATCTCATCAGATATCAGTGACGTTTACCTTGTTGACAAAGTAGAAGACGGCGTAAATGAGGACGTAGAACGCTGAGCCTCCTGAAACCAGGAATGTTCTCCACCACCACCGGTAGTCCTGATGAGTGAGGAGAAAACACAAAGCACAGCCAACTTTGTATCAGCATAAAACGTGTGACATATCTTCCATTTTTTTATTCAAATTGGTGAATTGTACCGAAAGACGGTGAGTTTCAAGCACTAATGTGTATTCACACCTAACGTGAATGCCCCTTACCTCTGCACAAAGCTGGAAATACACCATTACAATGCTGATCTGCGAGCAGGAGACCACCAAGATGATGAAGACCAAAAACAGGAATCCGAAGAGGTAATAGAACTGATTCTCCCAGATGGCCTGTAGATGCACACACACACACACACACACATTACTGTGTTTCAGCAATAAGCCTTAGACTTCACAGCAGAAAAAGAATACAAACATACCAGATATACACATATAACGCAGAGCAGTCATACTCACACTAAAAATGAAGAAGAGCTCGATGAACATGGCACCAAATGGAAGTATCCCAGCCATCAGGATTCTAGTGGAGAGGAAAGGGGAACATTTTATAGCCTTAACTCAAATGTTCACACCTTACAATAACGTAACCCCCTGGGTGGTTTAAGAGACCGAGCAAGCTGCAAGAGGTTGATTTACCACTCACCCAACAAACTTCTTCATGTACCAGCGCTGCTCTGGGACCTGCCGTGGGATCTGGTTGGTGCGCACAGGGTTATCATAGGGCTGTTTACGGAAGCCAAAGTAGTAGCCCAGGTAGACCAAAGGCATAGAGATACCGAACCACATACACAGCAGCGCCAGCATTGTGGTGAAGGGAACCTGGAGTAGTGAGAGAAGAGATCAAAGAGATCAAGAAAGATGTGCTAACAATCCATGTGAGTGCACACCTGCGTTCTCTGAATTGGTAATCAGTCAGAAAATAGTTGGTTTGTCATAGCAGACCAAGGGAAGTTTTATTGCGTAACATTTTATTATTACAAGGAAGATGACTGATGAATGAGTCTTTTCAAACATTAACCATGGCTCCAAAGCTCCCTACTGTCGACATTCAACGTCATGTTGTCTTAACAGCGGGCGTTATCGAGAAATTATTGCCCCGTAGAATGCTGTGATTGGCCAATCAGGACACAGCATTTATCAGTGCCGTGTAATAAAATAAAGTAATAATCCTCCCCTCTGGTTTGCTTTGAATGTTTACATTTTAGATAGTGAGATACTCACCGCCCCAGAGGAGTGCTCTCCCCAGATGAAACAGTTGAGGATGAAGCAGATTCCAAAAACCACTGCAGGATACAAAGTTGCCGTCTACAAGGAGATGAAACAAACACAACTTCAGCAACACCAACGTCTTCATTTGCAGAGAAAGTTGGTGGCCTTGCCTCCAAACTAACATTTCCCATCTGAGACAATGTTGCCATGTGCCCAATCTATTCTGAACTAATGTATCTATGTTGTGAAAGTAAGCATAACGCACTATGTGGACCCAACAGCCTATTTTCTCTCTTTTTCAATCTGAACAGCGTTGAAAATTAAATAAATGTATTAACTCAGAAGCAATGAAAGGCAATCTCTTCCACAACTTAGAATTGACTTACACAAAAAGCTCCTTTCCTCCACCGGTGGCCCTTCAGTGTGCGGTACAGTCTGCCGGCAAAGTATCCACCAAATACACTGGAGGAAAAAAAGCAGTGGGGAAAGTCAAGGAACAGCACTGCTACTAGCATTTCCTTCATTCTAGACATGTTTGGGAATGTTTTTCCTCTATGGAGGATCAGAGGGGATGAATATATGAATATGGCTCTTACCCCATGAACATGAAGAGGAAGCAAGAAGTGGTCATTAGGGCTCCTCTACTGGACGGAGACAACATGCCCAACATGGCCACGACTACAAGACACACAGGAACACGTGGGTGGTTAGAACATTTTCTGACAATCATGCAATGTGTTACATGAAATAAAATCGTACAGTCTTTACCAGTCCGAAGCAACCTAATTAAATAAATCCTGCCGAAGACTTGCTGGGGGGTTAGTTGAGATGACAAACAATTTCTTGGCTGGGCAAGTAAGTGAATTCTTGGAGTCTACTCTGGTTGCCCAGTAATCTCATTGAAACCATGAATGACTTGAGGAAGTCTACCCGCAGAGAGATAGTGATGGCAAAATTCATTCAAGTTTTAACAATTAACTACCACACATTATTTTGGACATTCACTCACAACAACTCAAGTCTAATCTTCAAACTATCTTCAGCTATTAAAGTGGTTTAGATGTTGAAAGCAATCCAGTATATTTACTTGCTTGTAAATATTTAGATGGCCATCGGATGTCCACGCTGCAGATAAATTTGACTGACTGCATTTTGCTTCTAATTTGAAGGAGCCCTGCACCATTACAATGTCACCTCATAGTTTATGCCATATGAATGAATGTTAAGAAAGTAACACTAACTCACAGATGACAATGAGGACCATGCAGAAGAGCTGGATGCCCGAGCCCAGCAGCGAGCTGAGGATCAAGGGATACTGAGGGGGCCTGAAGACGTCACCGTGGACATTCTTCCAGCCCGACTCCTCCATGGTGTCCTCCTGGTTAGGGAAGGAGAAAGATGTGATCAATATCCAGGAATATACTGATTTAGTTCACAATGCCACTAAAACCTGTTACACTCCAATTGCTCCAATTTTCCTGACAAAACATTATGATGTAATGTATTTCCTCCTTACTATGTCATCCTCTCTGTTGTAGTTAGCAATGTCCTTCCTCAAGGTCCTGATGATGATCATACTCAGAATACCTGAGAGAGAAGAGCAAACCGGTAGGATATCAGTCAATGAGAAAGACTCAACAATTCCTTACATTTGTATAAGACATGATAAATAAATTGAATAGATTTACACCACGTCCACAAGCTTTCCCAGAGAATCAAGAGAAGTGTCAATCTTACACTTTTAGACATAACATGTGCATTGCCATGTGCAGATTTGCCATGGGCCCAATACATTGTATTAAGATAAATGCTTGAGCTGAGCAGAATGTGTCAAAAATGAAGACGTACCAGACAGGAAGAAGACGACTACCACAGAGTTGACGATAGAGAACCAGTGAATCTGGACATCGCTCATGGTCAGGTAGGTGTCCCATCGAGACGCCCACTTCACCTCGCTCTCCTGCACAGAAGAGACAGTCCTCTACATTTAAAAGTGTTTTCTTTGACCACCTTATTAGTCAACTATATACATCTCCAAACTGCATTCTGGGTATTAGGACAGTCACACATTTTCTATTGTTTTTGACTTGATAGCACTGTAGCACCCTTGATTTAAATGAATTTTTCCAAATGTTTTGAGTCACTGACCTCCCAACGGATAGAGTAGGTGAAGAGGACCTCGTTCTCCTTGGCCGGGTCGATCTCTTGGGGGACAGAGCCACTGGCCTCCGGCAAGGTGCAAGTCTTGTCACTTTCCACAGGCTTGAGATCTGAGAATAAATGAATACAGTCTTACAGAAAGCAAGTGAATATATATATAACTTTACTGGCCACTTTGAAGGCGACATTTTGTGACTTCCTTCTCCTTAAATAGTTTGGAGTCACCACAGGTCAGAAAACATTACGCAACATTCAAGCCCTTAAAAAAAAAAAAAAAAAAAAAAAAACGTTGACACCTACCGTCTACTTTTACACTTTGTGGTATGACCTCAAATCGTACCACCCTGTAGTTGTGAACTTCCCCCTCCTCCAGTTTCTCCCTGTGGAAGTACAGGATGAAGGACAGGTGGTTGTGTAGATAGAACTGTGAGGGAGAAAAAGAGAAGGGGTCCAAGACATAAAGTTAGTGCCCTTCAATAAGCAGACCCACCACTATAGTTCTGTACATCTTCCCAAAAAGCTGACTTCTGCTGTATTTCTAGTTCTGCTGGTGTCATGTCACATGCACACATCTGTTTCCAGAATTTCGACATCGAACTTCAAAGTTACTCTCCATAGATTATTAATTGTAATTATTAAGTTAGAACTGCCCACATTGTGATCAGTCGACGACCACTCTTCCTACCGAGTCAAAGCTAAAAGTGTTTACAGGTACTTTTTATTTGGACCCTGATAACGACCCTTTGACACGGACCGTTTCCAAAAAAGGACAAACACAAAGACAAGACATTCTACATGTATTGAGGTATTGGCTGCATTTTCCAGATGTTTCTGGACATGTGATAAACCCATGTACTGGGATAAATAGTTTCAAATGTTTGTCTGTAATATGAAATATTTCAAGTCAATAAAATGTTGCTAAATAAGCAAATACAAACGTGAAAGTTTGACCAGTGGCCTGTCAACATAAGGAAAACAACTCCATAAAAGTTTTTTAAAAGATTATAAATTAAATATTTTCAAAACCTAATTGCTGCACAAAAATGTGACATCCCCTTTTCCCATCAGAGTCCAACCACAGACTAAAAAAATACAATCTTCCATGTGACAAAACCCAAACCAATTAAACTCTGTGTTAATGAAGGATACCGTAAGAAGCTGTAATAAATAAAGGCAACCAATACAAGTGCATACAAAGCCACCTATAACTAAAGTGTTTTGACCATGTGTATAACTGCACCTCCACCTTCTCTCCACCTCTAAACTATGTATCAGGACGGGGATATAACTGTGCAATATGTACCTTATTGTTGTCCACAAAGCCCAGTCTGTAGCCATGTTCAAACTGGACATCTTTGGCCATGTCCTTCTTCTGCTCCTCCTCCACTCCTGCCTCTCGGTTGGGGTAAAACTCTAACCTGGTGGCAACTGGCAGGTTGTCTGCAATACTGAACCACACAGGGAGGTGTTACATTACTTTCGGTTTTGCATATCAAACCAGGTCATGGTAGAGATTTGATTGACAATTACTTATTTTCTAACTACATTATGAAAAAAAGGTCTGGATTTACTTTGAAAATGACTTAAAATAAAGTAATGCATGCTATTCCTCTGTTGGTGACAGGAAGAAGGGGATACTCACAGGTGAACATAATACTCCTCCTGGATTCGCTCAGCGACCAGCTTGCTCTCTTCTAGGCTGAGGCTTTTCTTGCTGCATACCATCTCACATTTCTTGTCCTTGTTCATATCCACATTGTAGCCGGTATTTACAATACGGTCCCCACGCAAAACCTCACCTATATGAAGGAATTAGAAAAGAACAAACTTAAATATACAAATAAATACATAAACAAATATTGAAATAGCTCAATGCAAATAGCCTTTTCTGAATAGGATGAAGTGAAATGAAAAATACATTTAGAGTCCCAGACGTCATATCACACGTGTCAGCAGCAGTCCACTTACCCAGGTTCTCTCCCTTGTAGAAAACAGACTCTGGCTTACAGAAAGGCAGGGAATAGTATTCATATGGAAGCTGGGTACGGGAGCTGGTCAGCTTCACTGCCTGAAAAATAAAACCGATTAAGTCACCATGAAGTGAGTCCTACACCCATAAACAAAGTCAGTTATTATAGGTTTCACCCAGACAGTTTGTAGGCGTAAGTCTCTAGGATGCGTTCCCCCTTAACCTGTGTTTTTATTCCGTTCAGTTTGAACGCTTTGAATCAGTGCAGGTTTTTTTCCCTGGTAAATTTAGAGTCAAATGGGGCTTAAAACAGAGGTGTGATGTGTGCTACTTCTTTGGCCGATCCTTAGTCAAAAGTGGGTAAAATGTTGCTGTTGGTCTGGAGAAAATTGAGTTCCCTGCATGGGTCCATCTATAATGCCAGATGAGTCAGTAAGTGAGTGAATATGTTTCCTGTTAATACGTATATTTTCCTTGGTTGGTTTGTAATTAGTAGTATGGAGCAAATGAACCAAACTCCAGGTGGGAAAGGGTCCTACTAACATCCATGTTTTTGGTGTGGAAGGCAGACATGCATCGATAAGGACAGATGAGAAGAGAGGCCTCAATCGGTTCAAACCCAGGACCTAAGGAGATTAAGTTTTTACCTTAATATCTACTGCGTCACCCTCGTGGAAGTCCCGGGGAGCGACTCCGGGAACATAGAAGGGCCAGGCCACGGGCAACAACGACAATAGTAGCAAGGCCCACCACGCCTCCTGCAACACAATCACAAACACCATGCAATGTGTGAAGTTCAGGAGACTTCATAATGAACAATTTTGTTTGAGTGTATGCAAGTTAAAAAAATAGAACTCAATGAACTTGTTTCACTGTGCCACATAAAATACCTAAGACTGATACTGTGCGTTAGTTACAAAGGAGCAGGCTGAGCTACGGGGGCTGCTGTGCACTGATAGCAGAATGTGGGCCTGCAGGCTAAACACGCCTCAAACTACCTTTTAACAGTCCCATTTCCTGATTTAATGTTTGCACACTAAACAGGTCAGAGCTTATGTGTAACAGGTTTACCCCTCTCCTGAACAGTGTGTGTCTTTTTGTGTTAGACCTAAAAGCGCCTCTTAGTGCTTAAGATAAAAAAAGAAAAAGAAAAAAAAAAATCAATAACTCTCCAAGTTGAAACAAAAACAAAATCACGACATTTTCATATTGGGATTCACTTTTCCCAGCAAAATTGATTGAATCATTGGTACTATATTAGTCAAGTAGTGGAATGGGTCCCTTCAAGGCCACATCCCAATAAAACGAATAGATTTAAAAAGTAACGATCAGGGGAGGAGAAGTGCATCTTCCCCAGAGGAGATTATGGTAAATTGTAATGGAACGACTATGGCACAGCTTGGAGCAGACAGTCATGCCGATGAGAACAAGTTATACAGGTCACGGTCTGTGGGTTACAAAGCTGGGATGAGAGACACTGTGCATACAGCTGTTGCCAGGGCGATTCAGCTTCAAATGACATCTTCTATGCTAGTGTTAGCTAGAGGGGGTGTGGGAAACAAGAGTCGTCCACATTTCTTCTGAGAAACTGGCTGGTGCAGAACGAACTCAAGAGATTTATTTTTTAGGCAAGACAACAATCCCAAACATAGCGTCATGGCAACAGAATGTTAATGTCCTAAAGTGGCTGAATAATAGCACACACTCAAAAGGTAGATTTACACCAGAGCACTATTTTCGGTTCCGATCCCTGTATTTTGATATCAATACAATGCCAATAGGAGAGCTCTTTTTGTTTATTATTATTATTGGTGGTGGTGCTATAGTTGGTATTATGTGTAATGTTACATGATGCTTTAGTAAACCACACAGCACTTTTTATTAAAAAGTAGAAAAATATTTGAAAAAATGCATTCAATTAAAATCTATTCCAAACCCCTTATTTTTTTACTGTTTAGAACTGTTTCCTCGCAAGAAGAGTTCAACAGCATAACGGCAAATCCACAATGGCTGAACAGGACAAATCAAGTAGCCCTACTGTATGTTAATGCAGCAGCAGCAACCTACAGAAACAATCAACAGCATCATTGATCCAAGAGAATGTGATGAAAAGAGACCTGGATTACCCTGATGATACAGACTATGGATAGATTGATTGGTGATCTAATCAGTCCCAGCTCTAATCCACGGTTTAAACAGACAGCATCTATCCGGCACTTTGATCCACACCGCTTTACAGTTTACTTCTCATTCCCAGTTTCACACCCAAGTGTCATATTCAAGGACACTTCTGAAATGGAACAGGATGGGCTGGGTATAGACACCTCCCTCCCCTCTCCTCTCCTCCCATACAGCTGTCCTAATGTGTGGCAAAATCAGAACTGATGCTTTCTCAGTATTCAAACTGGACTGGACAGAGTTTAAAAGTTAGGGTGGGGATGTATGGTGTGTCTTGCAACAAACTGCAGTGTCCCAATGGGAAAAACTGATAGAGCCCTGCATACTAATAATAAGGCTGTAGTTTCTGCTAAGGCTGTCCCGTACTACCATCTAACTCGAGCGGGCGGGTATATCGATTCACTCTAATCACTTTCTCTCTGAAGTAAGTGGTTACAATTTGACATTAAACTGTCCGTATGTATTGTTCACAGTCAAAAAGCCAAAGTATGATTGAGCGATTTAAAACTCGAAAACAATACCTGATGAACACCTCTAGGATCACGTGTATTGTATAGGCATTGTGAGCTTTGTCATATAGGAAGTTAGCATGTGTGGCTGCTGACTTTAACGATATTTAAGTCAGACAGCACCAGCGCCGTTGAATATCATAGAAAGTCTTCGTTTACATTATATATGTCTCGTGTAGCTACTATGCGGTGGTATATTGACCTCTTTCAGGACCGTGAAGTCCACTTACAACAACCTCAAACTGACGCTGCCTGACAGGGATGCTAACAGCTAACGTTGAACCAAAGTTGGGCTAGCTGATTTCCTCTGGCTGAACAGCAAATGACAGTCTACGTGGCTTGTTTATGCTCTGTCAGTACAGTTACATATCCCGGAAAATGTATAAAAACACGTTTTATCCACAGCTCACTGGCAGTCAAGCTAGGTAACGATAGCTAGCTAACTCAGGCAGTTAGCAAAATCGTCACATCGACACTCAAACAGCAGCGAACTCCACTCAATCTGCACCGACTCCACGTTAAAATGATGTTTATCTGCTACGGGAGACGTCCGCTCTGCAAACAGTACAACTCTGTGTCTGGGTTATCTAAGGACATAGTAAGAGCTATGTGTAGTTTGAGGAAAAAGAGTTCGCTTTTCCACTTACCATAGCCGCGGCCGCCATTTTGAATACGTGTCATTAGTGACGTTGCGGAAGTACTGTGGTTTTTGAATCATTAATTTCTTCATTTATTTGACACACCCTTAAATATAGCCTATACAACTTTCCCGTGGGGTCAATACTGAAACAACCAGTAATATAAATAAGTCTATATTAGTTTCTCCCCATCTTCCTTTGAAATAATGTTAGGCAGCCTACTTGTTTTTTTATTACTAGGCTATAACACACATTATTTTGTATGAGCAGGTGCACCATCATTATTACAAATGCTAAAAAAAACAATAAACTTAATGCATATAAACATTATATAGCCTAGTGCTGCTGTTGTATGAATACACTTTTTGCCAGATTCTATTTTCCAAAACTATTTATTTGAAAATTGCATTCTAACAAAAAATGTGAAAGGTTTGATAGAAGAAAGCACAAAAACAATCTTAACGTCACCTCTCTGTGTTCTAGCCTATAGCTTACAAACTTCTCTAGACATCGTTCCTTACAGTTCTCTAAACGGATAAAACCAAATCATGAAGTGAAAAAATGAGGACATCTCAAACACTTAAGAATATTCCCTTTTTTAACTTACAAGATACTGGGTCTACACATCACTTCTCCAACAATATCAGACAGACTTTATCCAAACAGTGTTCGAAAACAATTATTCATGTGTCCTTCGATAACCAAAAATAAAATAAAAAATAAATTGCTTCTGGAAAGATTGTTACATTCAAAATACACCAATGCTCAAAGCAGCACTATTTTCAGCAATAATTTATTTTTCCACACATATCAAAGATATCTTTTTTTCTTCATTTACCTCTAAAAATCTATAAGAAAATCTAATGGAAAAACACAGGATCAACAAGCATTATAAATTAAAATGTCTTCAGATTATAATTCCTAAATAACTGTATTTATTCATGTACAGTATATCAGTTTATAACTAGAAAATGCATTTCCTGCTGAAAATGCGTGTGAATGCTGAAACAGCTTACGCTAAACTGGATAGCTGAGTATGAAGATTTGAAAATGTCTATAAAGGTTTATAAAGTTGTTGAAGTTTATAAAGGTCATAATTGTGTAAAATAAGTTTAAAAGGAGTTGAAAAGTTGAATATATAGAGGTTTGAATAACATTTCTTGCTGAAATTATGAAGAAGTTGAAAGACATGGATAAAAATCTTAAAACTATGAAATAGTAATTGAATAGACTTGGAGCTAAACTACCTTGATGGCTTGAATGTATATGAATCAGCTAAAGGAGTATGAAGATGTGGAAAAGTAAGAAACAGTCTTAAGTATGAACAGTAGTGAATTGTTTAACTCTTATAGGAATGATGTTGAATATTTAAAAATGTCTAGATAAAATTATTACTGAAAGACATGAAAAAAAAAATGATGTGTGAAATAGGCCTTCAAAGAGCAGAGTGTTTGCCCCATTTCAACTGTGCCTCTCCGAACTGTCTAATAAAGCGGAAAAAAGAAAAAAATAATCAAGAAAAAAAGTTAAATTGCCCTTTAATGGGCAGAGTGAGTCAGCAAGGTGAGTGTATGTCTTATTGAGGGTCTGTGATCAGGCAGAAATCCCAACTTTTAGAGGCCTCAGAGAGGTCATTTCATCCAAAACCTCACCTAAAACCGCTGCCTCTAACTGACGGACCGTGAGTCTAACTGACAAAATTATTTTATTGTTAGAACCAGAAGAATCTGATAAAGACACAGTGTGAAGATTATGTCTGTAATGTGAAGAATATGAGAACCAGAGCATTTTAAAGGTGTGGTACAGTCTGCCTTTCTCCAGAAATGTCATGTCTCAGTTATCAAGGCGGCAGTTGGTTGGACACCATTTAGCTTGGAAGCCCAAAACTTCCATTGTGTAGGTCCGATTGCTTCAGTAGTCACATCTATGCGACCGGCAGAATATGTCCTACATTTTTATGTAAAAATTATCCGCGTAGGGTTTAATTTGTGGGAGTGAGAGGCAGTTATGTGGAAGGTTTTGGTGTATTTTTACACGAGTTCTACACTGTAACAGTTGGTTCCCCCACTCTGCCTCTGAACATTCCGTCCCATCCGGATCCCATTATAAATTTAGAAAGAGGTTGAAAAAAGCTTAAAACTAAAACTATGTTTGTTCAAAGACTGTTTAAGATTTTAAAAAGTTGAATAGGAATTGAATAGCTGTAATTAATGTGAATTGTTTAACGTTTGAATGGAGGTTGTAGCTGAAAAAATGCGGGAGGAGATAGGTTTCAAAGCGGAGGAAGTTTTAGCGGTTTGGAATGCTGCTCCTATCCGCGTCAATGTTAAAATAATTTGTTAAAAAGCTGAATATTTGAAATAGTTTAAAAGATTGAAACATGTTGAAATGTGTTTAATAGTGTGCTGAAAGAGCTGAACATTGTGATTATTGAATGGTTTAAATAGCTGAAAATTTGAAGGAGTTACACTTTTGAAGGATTTGGAGGCTGCTCCCATCCGCTTCAGTGTTAAATAAGTTGGTTAAAAAGCTGAATATTTTAAAAAGTTTAAAAGGTAGAAAAATGTTAAAAGAGGTCCAAACATGTCCTTAAAGAGCTGAACATTTTGGTATTTGTATGGTTGAAATAGCTGAAGATTTGAAGGAGTTGAAGAGAGCCAAAAAACGTACGGAAGCGGAAAAATAAGTTTAATAAAGATTTGGATAACAATAGTGTGAATGCTGGAAGCTCCAGCATTCACACTAATTAGAAAAAACAATGCAAAAGGCACAATTAAGGAGTAATGCACAAACAAACCACAGCAGGATGCAAAATGTCTCTGGAATATAAATATAGAGGATTGAAGCATCATCAGTCATAATTGGCAGTCATATGTTGCCCATCACAGTGCCCACTTTCCTTTCACAATGTAAAACATTGATAGATGGACAATGACAGACTTGCTTTCTGCAGTGTTGACACCAATACAGTCGTATTAGAGCAAACACTGCACACATTTCACTGAGAACATCTGTGCTATATCCTTCTTTGATGGATGCACAATGTGTGCCAGCCAGAGCATAACCACTGAATCCATTCATTTCCAATTGAATGCTTTCAGGTGGCCCACAATCGTTGGTTTGTGATTATAGTCATGTATCTTTGTCTTTTTAATAATTTCACACTGGAAATGTATGCTATAGGGACTGTACAACATTATATGTGGGGAGGGCTGAAAAGGGGAAGGACTATTTCTTTCTCATTTGGTTCAAGAAAAAGGAATGATATATTTTGAAGTACAGTGGAGGGCATGGTTGGTTTCCCACAAGTTTTTTTTTATTTCTGTCTTTCTTTAATATGTTTGTCTTGCTGTGTTTGACTACGCATCAGCAGCATCTATCTAGCCACAATTGCTATTTTCACTAATAGAGAAGACTCCTGCATCGGTCCAGTTTTGCAACACACCCCTCATCTGCAAAGCTCAGTAATGCAACTGACGCGTTACCAGCCATTGTCTCCAGAAAGGGATATGTATTAGATGTCAAGTCACACATTTTTCTCTGCATACGAATGTGCAGCTTAATCCTGCAATACAGTGATCCACATGATGTGTGTGTTAGAAAAAAATAGTACAATAAAAGAACAAATAAATGATGTGGAGCCTTCTTTTGTACATCAATGTTTATATTAGGGGATGTAGAGATAACTAACATACACAGCGGTCTGCACTTATCATGTACTTCATTTCTAGTGATACACAAAACTGTTGCATGGTCCTGGTGATTTATGGTTAGTTTTGTGAATATCCAGTTCAGCTGATGAAGCTATGGTCATGTTAGCCTGTAACCAAGCCTTGTATCTGCTGTGCTTTGCCCCTGACCTGATCCGAGGTATGATGTAGGATTGTGCTGTTTTAATACATAATAGTTACTGTATCTTGATTTTCTTAATCTCTCTTCGGTTATATTACGTTAATGCTTTAATATTCTCAGTCGAAATATTCAAAATGTCAGGTTGTTATTACCTAGCTTCATAAAGATTAAAAAATAAGTTTCAGCCCTCCCCAATCATTGTTGTACAGTCCATTGTTACTTTATATTTCTGTGTGAAAGAGAGAGAGAGAGAGAGAGACCGAAAGAGAGAGAGAGAGAGAGAGAGAGAGAGAGAGAGAGAGAGAGAGAGAGAGAGAGCCTGAGAGAGTGTGTGCAAAGTTATGTCATTAAAAAAGTCTCATGGCTGCTGCTGATACTGGCTCTCTGTGGCCGTGTAGAAGTCCTCCAGGACACTCTGCAGGTAATCAAAGGTGGGACGGTCCTCTGGCTTGTTCTTCCAGCACTCCAGCATGATTTCATAGAGTTCGTTGGGACAGCTGTCCAGGCGCTGCATTCTGTAGCCCTTCTCCAGGGAACGAATCACTTCTGGGTTGGTCATCCCTGAAAAACGAGAGCACATGGTTGAATGGGTTGAGGAGAGGCAGCGGGGTTACAAAAAAAAAATGTAACGGGACATTTCTCATAGGCTGGCATTACACGACTCAGCTGAGACACTGAGGTCACTTGCTTCATGGTCACCACTTTATTTGGTGCGGACTGAAACATAGACAACAATTGGATGGAATGCCATGTCATATTTGGTACTAACATGTTCCCCCTAGAGTGAACACTAATAACTTTGGCGATCCTCTAACTTTTCCTTTAGTGCATTCATCGGGTAGACATTACATTTGTCCAATAATTTGTTATGAATGGCAATCCCATGAGCCTCAGCTGTTCATTGTATTTAGTGCTAATTAGCAAATGTTAACATACTACCATGCTAAATCAATATTATACACTATACCTGCTAAACATAAGCATATAGCATTGATACTGTGAGTATGTTGTCACACTGATGTTAGCATCTAGCTCACTGCGATGCCTGTGTACAGCGTCACAGAGCAGCTGCCATAGCTGTATCCTTGTGAGCATTGCCCCTGTCTTATGTAATGTCTTCAGAAATGTTCAAATGATAAAAAAAGAGAAACAATACACGTCTAAGAGGATATGTCGTTACATGACCAAAGAAAACAAAATATGGGTCACTCACTACACCCACAAAGTGATTCTCTGTAAAGTGTTTTTCTTGTTTCAATAAAATCTATATTCTATACAGTATTGTCACATCCCAAGGTGGAGTTAATGTATATATTTCAGCTACCCCTCATTTGAGAGGCCACTTCAAACCAACCACCGAATGGGCATAGTTCATGTGTAGAAATGGGAGAAGCCATTGTGGCAAATACTATATCAATGCTGAAATGATGGGTTTCCACTTGCCTGGGTATGGTGTGCGTCCATAGCTGATGATCTCAGTGAGCAGGATGCCAAAGGACCAGACGTCCGATTTAATGGTGAAAGAGCCAAAGTTGATGGCCTCCGGGGCTGTCCATTTGATGGGGAACTTGGCTCCTGGTAATGGTGAAACATGGAACACAACCGTCAAAATTTGAATGTTGAACTTTTTTTTATTGTGACATATAAGTTTCTTGCTGGTCACCCACATGTACAGTCCATAGTCACACATGCTCTCTAACTCTTCCATCCTCTGTAAGGCGTACACTACAGCAAGTCACTCTACTCTTCGCTCTCTGCTATTTTTGCCGCTCGTGTTGTAATCTGACATCTCGCTGACACAAAGTAATTTTCCCTGAACTGATGAAATGGTGACTGCTCCCATTTCATCAGGCCTGAGGACTCACAGTTCCCAGGTTTTTCTAAAATCTCTTCTGCTCATGACACCTGGTCTCGCAACACAATGTCAGTGAACACAGTGTGCTACGTACCTTCCCTGGCCGTGTACTCGTTGTCTTCAATGATGCGAGCGAGGCCGAAGTCAGCAATTTTGCAAACCAAAGCCTTGTTGACCAGGATGTTGGCAGCTCTCAGGTCTCTGTGGATGTAGTTCCTCTGCTCAATGTAGGCCATGCCCTCTGCAGTCTATGGGCAAACAAGTCAATGTTAAAAGGGTTAAAACATACTTCCTCAGAACGATCAAATTGTACATTACAGCCTCAAACAGGATGCTTCCACTGCTCACACTCTCAGACATACGATACGTTTAATGGACTTGGTGTAAGCTGCACTGATTCTTCCAGTATATTGTGTTGCTGGTAATAACAGCTAGAGATATCAAATATGATATGTGTGAGGATTAATTCCCACGTGTACTCTTTCCCCTTAAGCTCCTTTGTGTTAGCACTGGACCAGACTCCTATCTGATTGTATGAAAACACGCAGATCTAGCCTTCTTCCTCTTCCCTCTCTGTTCTTTGTATTGGATGTGAAGCACCTCAGTTGCTAACTCCCTCATACACTCACAAACCCATTTATTTTTTAGGTTTCTAAAATGAGGCAAACTAATACTGGAGATGATTTAAACCCTGCAGTAAGCAATAGCATCCAATAATGGCTGCTATGTGGAGCAATTTTTTAATTTAAATGCATCACACTCCAATTAGAGTTCCGCTGATAACATTATACTTTGCGGATTTAAGGATTTGAAACCTACACAAACAGTGGGTTTAGATGGGCGTTTAGATGTCAACTGTACATCAGCAGCTCTAAACTGTCGATGTTTCTTTCCAAGAGGTGGTGCAGGTTGGACTGGAATTGCAAGTTTTAGCACTGCAGCTGGATCATAGCGGCGTTGTCTTAACTCCTCAAGTGCTTCATATCAATTAAATTATTGTGTTTCCCTATTCAAGGATCCATCTACTTTATTGCATTATTTTGTTTGTGGATAAAGTTTCACACACTCTTGTCTATTACACACTACCAAATATTTCAGTTCTCATTATCTTACTTCAGACATTGAAAGAACAATAATACAACTTGTATAAAATAATTTCACAAATCTTCATTCAAAATGTTCCAAAACTAAATAGAACAATATAATTCACACAAGAGCCACAGGCGATACTGATCTCACGAAACTATGTACTGTAGGTATGTAAATACTGTTTGCTATGTATCGCAGACAAAGAAAGGATTCATTGACGTAAAACTGGTCTGTCATGTGCGGATGGTGGTTAAACTGGATAGAGTGAACCTTACCTGGGCAGAGAAGTCAATGAGCTTGGGCAGCTGGACACGGTTGCCCTCATCGCTCTTTAAGAAGTCTAGTAAACTACCTGTAGACACACGCACGCACACACACACACACACACACACACACACACACACACACACACACACACACACACACACACACACACACACACACACACACACACACACACACACACACAGGTTAAACTCAATGCACTAGACTAGACGCAATATCTGTGATCTGCTACTGCAACAAAAAAAAACTCTAGCTATTCTTCACAAACGCGTGGACAAAGGTTTCACCCACACTTTTGGCGTTAAATAAATTCCACATCCACTGCTAATATAAGGGAGGTATTTTGACCACAGCTTTGTACAGTGGTGCAATATATCCCAGTCAGTTGAACTCAAGAACCCTTTCATCAACACCAGGGTTCATTTGAATTTATTTAAACTACATGTTCACGCCATCGCTAACAGTGAAGTCCATATTGTGTTTGTGCCACCGAAGCTACATTAAATCAAGGCTGGCTATGTAGAGTAGAAATGGCCCTGCACTGTCCCTGCTGTCTGGGCCACACCCAGCACCAAGTGCAAAGGGAACACACCTTCTGCATTCAGTCAGCTCTGACTGAGAGCTGCTAATACTATACACTTACTGTGGATCCACCAAGACACACAGTATGGTCAAACAAAGGCAAAGCACTTGGCATTGTTTCTCCGTATTTCCTGACTTTAGCGCGAGAAGAAAATGTACAGTACTTTTTGTGTTTATTTTCTTTAAGCTTCTTTCTGCTGGCAGTTAAAGGCCTCCTTTCCCTCATTTGCAGTTTGGCCTCATATTTAGTTTATTGCCCTGCCATTCAGTCCGTTATTGGTTGGCCTGTGCCTTGTGTGTCTGTACGCTGTGTGTTTATCTGGACTACAGGGACTTTGACTATTCAGTAATATACATAATCGATATGTTTTGTAGATTGAGTTTGGGGAGAAAACAGATTTTTGTTTTGTTTAACATTGGTTTGAGGCTGAAGTGAACACAGGAGTGCGGCACATGCACACACACCTTTCTCCATGAACTCAGTGATGATATAGATTGGCTCCTCCTTGGAGACCACAGCATGGAGTCTGACCAGCTTGTCGTGCTGTAGACTCTTCATCAGGTTGGCCTCTCCAATGAAGGCTTCCGTCGACATGGTGCCAGGCTTCAGGGTCTTCACAGCTACTTTGGTGTGCTTATTGTACGTCGCTTAAAACAAAACAATGATCGGAATTAGAAAATTAATTGCTGGCCCCATGTCTCCGTGGCTAACTGGATTGTATAGTAATTCCAATCAATCCCTCACCCATCCAGACTTCTCCAAACTGTCCGGCACCGAGCCGTCTCTCCAGCTTGAGAGAAGATCTTGGGATCTCCCAGGCGTCTTTCTCCCACGGTTTGTCAGGTTTGGCACTCAGGCACGGGCTGGTTAGGGTTTGGCAGAGGCCATCTCCCTGCTCTGGAATAAACACATTTTTTATTTATTTTATTTTGTTATGTATTTATGTCTTGTGGTCAGAGCTTTTTTTCTTTCATAGTATGCACATTTTCTACAGTGGAAATAAGCACTCTGATGATCTTATTTGCAGAGGAAATTATAGAAAATCAAAACTACTTGAACATATGTTCAAAACTAAAAACGTTGGTGCTGATGCTAGGTAATAATTCAAGAGCAATACAATCTATCACATTGGTAATGACCCTGATTATGTTTTACATATAGGCTGATGTATTAAATTTGCCCAGCAGAGTGTGCTGTGCCTCTGAATAAATGAGCTGAAGATACACTTAAAGTACATGACAGTCAATAACTCAGCTAGACTGCTTAAACACACAGCTGTGAGGAGGTATAACAGCTCTGACAGTGGGGAACTCACTCTTGTAATGGATGACCAGCTCCTGCAGGGTGCTGAAGGTGTTGCGGGGAGAAATGTAAAATCCTCCGTTATCCAGCGTACGGATCTTATAATGTTTCACAGTGTCCATGGACTGTGCATCGCTGTCCCTGACAGACAGAGAGTAGCTGCCTGTGGTCAAAGACAAAGACGACAGTTACCATTGTGCCAATAGAGGACTCACTGATACTACTAAATATTTTAAGATCATTTAAAAAAAATTCAATCTGAAAATGTGTATGATAAAAGATGTTGAAAGTGTAGACAGGCACCTTGAACTGCATGCAGGCCAACATGGGAATGTAAAAGGGGAATTATAGTATTCAGTATTGCACTCGATAAGGAAATATTACAAAAAAAAAAATAGTGACAATTTAAGTAACAGAGGCCATGATATCCTATCCCTTTTCTTTCCATTATTTCTAATTCTGTTCTTTATAATGGGTCACCAACAGTAACGGCAGAATAGAACAATTGTTTTATTAGTTGGGATTTCTTGCTGTTAATAAATTCTCTTCCGTGCACTACTAGTCTGTTTTTTCCGAACGTGTGCAACTCACCCGGGGTGGTCTCACTGTCTCGTATCATGTAGGATCCCAGTTTATTCCCAGGGGCCAGCAGCTGCCTCTCAGCATCTTTCCTGCTCACGCCCTTAAAGAACCACCTCAACAACAGGAAACAGATCCGTCAGTGCACAAACCTCTCAACGGTTCTTCTGGTGCAAGCCTTAGGTTTCAATTCACATACAACATGTGCCATCCGAACACAAATACTACTAGTACTTAGTTTCCACCACTATTAATGATAATAATAATAAAAAAAGTAAATAAATAAATAAAATTAATTGCCTTTTTCATATTGATTGATACTAATTATGTTCATATACAACAAGTGTTATTCTTATAATGCATATTCATGTTTTTTCAATGGGGAAAAAACTTACTCCTCTGCCTCCAGGGTGTCCTTGGCTACATAATTACTGGGGATGAAACCATCCTTACCAGTACTGATAAGCTGAGCTCTCCACCACTCCCCCGACCTACAGACATAAAGACAGACAGACAGACAGACAGACAGACAGACAGAAAGAGAGAGAGAGAGAAAACGACAGGACAACGACACACAAGTCATTTAATAAGGATGTACATGTACCACTTCCTTCACATGTCCAAAAAACAGTATTTCTGAACACACAGTGAACTCATAACTCTTACAACCAAAGCAAAGAATAAATGATGATCTTACTCCTCTAAAATTTTGAGCTTGTCTCCCTTCTTGAAGCCCAGGTCTCCTTCGTGAATGGCCTCGTAGTCGTACAGCGCCATGGCAATGCTCTCTCCTGCAACAGCATGGCCAAAAACAATGGAACGTAGAGGGCATCATGGTACTGCCATACATTGCGGTCATAATATTCTGTGTGAATTATGTCCCTGTTGTTGTGCTTAGAGATTATGACCTGAGAATGTGCGTGAGTTCATATGTGAGAGTGCACCTGACTCAGTGTGTCTGTGCTGTTTTTTTTATGCTTTTGTTTTTGTGGACTCAAAGCTTGTAAGTCTGAACTGCGTCAATGCTTGTTACTAACATTGGGTCTCCCATAGTTAGACCGTGTAACTGACTTCCTTTTGTGCCTGACAAGAATAGCAGTGGGTGTGTACTCGACGCCTGTGTGGTGAGGCGGTGAGAGTGGCTATCGCTGTGCACTGACACTCGCTC
Organism: Ammodytes marinus; assembly: GCF_949987685.1. Taxonomy (NCBI): domain Eukaryota; kingdom Metazoa; phylum Chordata; class Actinopteri; order Uranoscopiformes; family Ammodytidae; genus Ammodytes; species Ammodytes marinus. Next base: position 22,438,486 of record NC_137211.1, on the reverse strand, counting down.
TGCTTCCTCTCTCATTCTCATGCTGTCTTGAGCTATACGGGCAGCACTGACCAAAGATGACGCTGTCGGCAGTGACTGCCTTGTTGACATGCTCTGTGGTGGTGTGTCTGGGAGTTAGAATTAAACCTGCAACTGACTGACTGACCTGAGGCGCTCACAGGGTTGTACTACATTAGGGTTGGGCGGTATCCATTTTTTAATACCTTTAAACCTTACCCAAATGATACCCCGGTGTACGGTATTTTACAAGATACATTGAACTAATCACTATGATGTTACCTCCGTCAAATACTAATTTGTACTGACTGCACATGAACACATCACAGTCTACGTTCCGAATGAGGGAAAAGAACGCATGTCATTTACGTGAAAGGTATTTTAAGCTTTAAGCTGTCACGTGAGGCGCGAGTCTAAAAAAAAGCTTTGTGCTTTTTTGACAGGTTCTTAAATTGACAAATAATACCTACATTATTAACAGGAGTTAATCATGTCATCACTTTTAAAGCATCTTCAAACCAAGCCCCAACCTCAGCGATTTTTACCAGCATCCAATACGGAAGTGACCACAACTGTAGTAACCAGGAAATGCCACTAGGGGGAGGGGCTGGGGGGTGGTGCCAAGACCGAGTAGTTTTTCTTTGACTCACTTGTAAGATAGGCCGTTTTCAAAGTCTTATTAAACCTATTTATAGCCTGGGCCACAAAACCATTTTAGTCTGTATGTCTCTTTATATGTCCATGGTATATGTTTAGGTCATATCTCCATGAAAACACTGAGGGGGGTGAATTTCTTTGGACCACGCTAGTTTTTATTTTATCGGAGGTTAAAATGTATTGGCGCGATCTCTTGAGTGACAGCTCTCCGCCCGTTGTCCCTCACTTTGCCTCGGAGGTATGCGTCAGCTATCTCCCTCCCCCCGACGTGAGGCGGAGTAAAAATCTCACAAAATGGCGACGCGCACAAACCAGGATTATTGGATGCCGTGTGAATAACTGAGGTCAGCCCGGATGCTACATCCATATTATTTACTATCTATGCTTCAAACACAGGCATACACTCTTAAGGCATTTTTTATAAACGTGCACCAGGCATTTTCTCTGACGGTATGCATGGTAATTAAAGGAATACAGTTGCTATTTTTAATACCCCGGTATACGGTAATACCTTAATACTTCCCAACCCTAGAATACATGCTGTGTCTCAGCATTATGTAAATAACCACTGTGACTCACCGTCTGAAGAGTTTGCATTGGATGGCATTTTGCTCTGCGGAAAGAAGACAGAGACATTAGGTGGTGGAAGGCCAAGAGAAACATTCCGTTAAATATTCATTTGTTCTCTTTTGATTTAAAAACAACTTTTTAAAGTTGCATGAATTCATTTTTGGGGCTTTTTAGGGACGGTGCAGCACACTGTAAACACAATGTCATCATTTAAAGTTGTTATGACTAGGGATGGGTATTGGGTATGGAACTGATACAAAAATGGTACCGGTTTCCGACTAGTCAGTACCGAAATATCAATAAGCCCCTTGACAAACGATACTGCTATGCTCATGAAAACTTACCAATGCAACATTATGAATCTGAAACTGTGCAGGTGATTTGACAGCTTTAGCAAACCGACAGCAATCTAACTCGTCATTTCTGCCCCAAAAATAATCACAAAATAACTGTTGAATAATTTCATGACCATCGAAACAGAAAAGAAAAAGAACTTTTCAAAGTGAGGAAGGCCCTTTGTCCTATCAACTTTACAAATTAGGATGTTGTCTGCAGCTTTTTTTTTATTTTAGGTTTTTGGGGTTGTGGTTAGTTTCCTCTCTGTACGTAAAAGAACAGTTTCCACTTAAGCACAGAGGTACAACAAGCTGAGCTGTGTGGGGGCCAGAGCGTCGGACAGATGGTCTGTAAATTTACACATCCGTCTGATAACAAAATATAGTATGTGTGAGCTGAGAGACGTCTTAAGCGTTTGCTTAATGCACTCTACTTTTGGATCACACGTCTCCTGCCTGAGCGCTCGGCTTCTGCTTCTGTCACTTCCTCTTTCTTTAGTCAGTGAGGGTGAAAGAGATGTTACAGTCAGCACACAGGAAGTAGCCAGAGGAACCACATTCACACGCAGCCGCACGGCTAATTCAACCCACGGCACAGATCAAAGTCTGGCCAGTATGCAAACTCCCAACACGCCACAGGGACAGTGTTAGGAGCCACTGTACATCAAATCCCTGTCTGAAAAAAGGCACACAGGAAATCTATGTGTCTCCTGTCACTTGTCGTAGTAACTAATGAAACTGTGGTTTACCTCGTCATACTTTCACTGTTCCTGCATTTGACCTGCTTCCTCGTGTGTTTGTTAAAACCACTAGTGCAGGCGTGAGTTATCATTTTAGAAAACAAAGGTCAAATATAGTTGTTTTTTTCGTCAGATATAAATGTGACTAAAGATCTAGATTCATGTTGAGAGCTGGAAAGCAACTACGTACATATACTATCTCTAAGTACTGTTCTTAAGTAGAATATTTTCTTTTGAATTTACTTAATTTAGATGGCTATAGTTACGTGTAACTTTTCAGAACAAGGATATGATAGTTCCAGACCTCTTTGGCTCTTTGTAACCTCTGAAAAAAAGTAGCGTCTAGTAGTTAGAAAAGTCTGTAGATGCAGAACTACCCTTTGGTTGTTGACCACTTGATTATCGTCAACCCAACAGTATTTAATATAGTTCTAATAGTAACAAGTACTTTGACTTTTGATGGTTCTATACTTTTGTATTGTTTGGTGCCACTTTAACTGAATGTAAGGGTCTGATAGGTATGTCAGTTAGTTGTAGAAGTTGATATATACAGTATTAGCTAAGTATCCATCACAACATCACTGCTTACAGCTTTGCCACCGAAGTTTCCTGTGGTGGGGTCTTTGACGTAGTGGGCCGTCTGCGCGCGGTTCTGCAGCTCGTCGCTCTCATTCCCTTTTCCGAGAGTGTCCTGCTGCTCCTTTGAGCCCACGCAGCCCATGGTGCCTTCTGCAGGGGGACAGCAGGGGAGACACAAGACATGAAGACATGCAGTAAACAGTCACACCTCCTCATAGCAATAGATAGATATGACATGTATATGCATAGAAAAGAGGAACACATTGAAGGTTGCAACCATTTAGTACTTAAAGGAATACTTCACCCATACGGAACCGGCGTTCTATCATTATAAAATCGCTATAATAATATAATGAATTAGGTTTTTCTTCCCTCAGTCTTTCCTCAGTCTTCCCTAGGCCCAGCTGTCCTATTAATTCTAACCCTACATTTTACCATGTGTGATGTCACTCATGCAATTTATGAATATGGGATTTTAATATAAACAGCTCTCTTTAATAATTTGTCTCATCAAGCTTTTGTCAGACAAACCTCCTGAACCTTGAGGCTCAGGACGGGGATGACACGATGCAAGATGATCACATTCACAACAATTCTCAAGTTCACAAATTAAATGAACATTAATGTATGAAATGACCTTTAAAGGAGAAGTAAGTGATATTTTTTATGTTAAATCACTCTATATTCATACACTAATCACTTAAACAGTATGCGCAGTCACAACACAGGTCTCCCAGTCATTCAGCTTTGTGATAATTGCCAGTTACAATTTTGAGTATCCTACTCGTTTTTATCAAATCAGGAGACAGAGCGTTATAAAGAGGCGGGTCTCTGTGCCCGTGAACGATGACTCGCTGATCTCCATCGTGGCACTATCTGATGAAGATGGCTGCGTTTTCATCTGGTGGTGACGCAGGGACTAGGGAGGGGACTGCTAACTGAAGTCACTGACAGGAACTTAGCTAAAAGGACCATATCACTTACTTCTCCTTTTAATATATAAATTAATAAAATACCTTGACATTAAAGCTGGGGTATGTGATTTCTGATTGGTCAAAATTAACATGAGCGGTACACTTTGACCAATCAGAGCGAGGCTCCGATTCTTAAAAAAAAAAAAAAAAAAAAAGATTCTCTGTTTATTGGCTGTTGGGACTGTCCATTCACTTTGGCACCGACGTTGTTGGTGTAGAGCGTGTCAGGGAGGGACCATACGGGAGGGACCAAAGAGAACAAGTGGAGCGGTTGAGGTATTTGGATTCAAATCTCTATCCCAACTGCTATTTTCTCCCCAAATTCTCCACCCCAGCTTTAATATCAGTTATGTTTTTGAAAAAATTTAAGTTTTAACATTTTCAGTTTATTACACTTAACAGTTGAAATGAAGAAAGCATGTTAAAATGACACGGTAGAACACAATATAAACCGTACTTTGGTGTTTCATTTTTACCTCTTGACTTCAGATTACATTAAACTCTCTCTCTTTTTTTTTTACAAAACAAATGTTTATAATGTAGCTAATATTCAGATTGGAGGATGTAGATATGAGGATTGGCACAGTGAGGTTCATAATAGCCTCAGTGTTAAAAGCACAGACACTTTGTTTTTGTCTAAACTATCATGTCCACCTGGAGAGGACATATTCTCAGATGACTATGTTCACAGTTCAAAGATGTATTTGGTGTTATGAAGGAGATCAGAATCATTCTGTATCAGTTTTTCTTTGACAACGAAAGTAATAGATTAGTTCAGTTATACAAAATGATTCATCCAAACTAAACTGTTAAACAACAACCACTGATGTCCAAGTGGGTTAACTTCTCATCCTGCTGCATTGAGGTAGTTGAGTACTTAAGGGTGTGTCCATACATTGTGACATCACTGCTAGGTGTGGCTACAGGTGCAGCAGAGGCAGAGCACACTTCTGACCCACACCCAAGCACAGCCATCATTGACAATGTTTTTTTTAGTCGGGACATACTCCATATGTTTTAAAGTAGTATACATCCTTAAATGTCTCCAGATGGAGCTGTGTGAAGTTTGATGAATAAATAAAAGTGATGTCACATGAGTCGGGGTCAGTTGGGGCTGAAAACTACAAAATTGAAAATGATAATCTGTTAATGTGGAATTAGAAAGACCTCTGCAGCCCACTGCTCATCTCTACTGCAGGCTCGAGGCTCCAGGCTACATTAGCTGCTACTAGCATAACACACCTGACTGAACTACTGGTGGTTGAGTTGCATTGTGGGTAATGTAGGCAACATATTTTGACTAGAAGAATATGTCAGGGAATAAGAGAGACACATCTCTGGCTCTGCTGCATCGATTCTGGTCATTTATAAATAAATTAAAACTTTTATAAGACAGTTATGATAGGCTACATATTTAATATTTAGTGTTATGTGCTTTTATTCTCATTTATAGATTAATTCATTGATTTACTCACCTTTGTTAAATTGTAAAATACATATACACTACAGTATAATTTCCATGCTTTACTATGTCCTGTCATTGAATAAAACTGAAAAATCTGGTTAATGATATATATATTAGTTTTTATATTTCAGTTTGTATACATATATAGCCTATACTATTTATAATTTTCCATTTTTATTCTATATACATATGTTTCTGATGAGAAATGATCTCTCTATTATTATGAACTGTCTGTGATATTGGGCGGTGAAGGCGTGAAAATATCACATGACGTTGTTCAAGACAAAGCTGCTTTATCACAGACAGTCAGCTTACTACATGGCCATGACTTGCCTATATGATATTAAGGTGCTTCTCATATGCATAATACAAATACTATATACCCAATACTTTTCCCCCCCTTTGTATCACACTTTATCGGCATAGGTGTTCATACATGTTAATGCGAGGCAGTTATATAAACAAGGTTTAACAAGAGCAAGAACAAAGAGGGAGTCTGTGATGGGAGACACAGTAGACGCTGTGTGTTTCAGACCACATGTTTGCTCACATACACACAGATTCAGAGAGTTGTTCTCTGAACCAATCACTCTTTTATTGCTCTTTATTATTCTTTTATTGCTCTGAATGGAGGAAGTCCTGTTTATCATTAGCTTGGAGAAACAAACCTCTTACTAGGCAAACACATATTTTATGATATCAGAGGTCACTGTGGAATCACTACAATGACTATAATGAGGACACTGATATTTGCAGAAAACACACTTTCAATAAATATCAACAGTATGTATTTACCAGGATCATGACATGCTCATACTCTGAAGCCAATGGAAAATGTTTTGTCAGAACATTCAGACACACAGGAAGTTTCGGTGTTCTATCGAGTTCAGAATTAATGTATTTGCTTCCTTTTTTTGAACTGTTTCAAACTTTGTTCCTCTTAAGTAAAGTATAATTACATGAGATCAGGATTTGGACAGTTTCAACTTCTATTTAAAACTCTTCAGTGTGATTATTGCTCCAAGTAACACACAGAGGAGTCTCCTTGATATATGTTTACTGATAGAAAATAGAGGTCAATGTAAGGCTGATGGTAACACATTGCCCCCGGTTGGCTCAGTAAAAAAAGCAGCTGTCATCGATTCATCTCAGTCTGTGCATAAGTCAGCTACAGTACATGTCAAAGGCAATCCGTCCTTTAATATATCCTGAATGTACTGTAATGGTGTAAGGCTACTCAACCTGCAGCTCTTGGTGAGTACAAACAGAGCTTTCCCATTGAAACTGAACAGTCAGAGGTGGAGGAAAGCTTCATACAGCTGCACTGTCAACCCTGCACATACCAGTGTCATTTGGATATCATTTGATTCAATGATATATTGGAGGAGGTGATGTAGGTTTTTGCTTGAAGCAATTATCCACAAATGACATATCCACAACACTGTATACCAACTATGTCATTATAAATGGTTACATAATTATTCAGTTCAGAGGAAGTATGCCATTATATGACAGCACAGGTTTATCAACATATTTGTATATGCATGTTTGCGTGTTCCTATCAAAAATCCAGTATTTGTACTCAAACACTGTAACTATCAAAGGATTTAATGCATGTGACTTTCATTCATATTTCAGGCTTAACTTGCACATTGGAAATCAACTCCTGCTTTGTCACTGACTGGTAAACATGCTATTAAGGGAATATTTATACATTGTGGGAAATGCACTTCTTCTTGAGTTAATAGACCAATATCACGACCACATACACCACATAATGATAATACAGCATTCTCATTTCTGTTTGCTGAATGTGAAGCTAGAGCCAGCAGACGGTAAGCCTATAGCATAAGAGCTGCTGCTTCCTCCACTCCATAGTTCCAGAAATCCAACAGCTCGCTTTTTAAGCGTAAAATCCCAACAAGAGTCCCATCAGATGTGTTTTACGGATGCAGCCCAATCAAGCATTTAAAGCGGGAGTGTTTTTTTTTTTAGAAAAAATTGATGCCATTTTTATGCTAACTCCAGCGTTTCTTTTTAACCCCTTGTTGGGGATATGAAAGGTTAAATCTATGGGAAACTGCTTGTGTTTTGACAATGCTGACAGTTTCAGTTCTGCGCTTCTGTGACTGTCCAGACCACGGAACACTTAAAAATAGAACTTTCATTTCAGCAGGACACACACAAATAAAGTTAAATCAACATGAATAATGAGGCACTTTCCATGTGATAACTTGCCTCTTCCATGCTACCAGAATGTGGAATCAAGTCTGCATTAGGCTTCACAATAATGTTAATATAAAGATCCAGATCAAAGTAGAGCTGCAACGATTAATCGACGAATCGATTATTAATCGATTATTAAAATAATCGCCAACTATTTTGATAATCGATTAATCGTTTTGAGTAATTTTTTAATAAAACATTTCCAAATTCTCTGATTTCAGCTTCTCAAATGTGAATATTTTCTGGTTTCTTTAATCCTATTATAACAGTAAACTGAAATATCTGTGTGTTTTGGACATAACAATACATTTGAGGAAGTCAACATGGGCTTTGGAAAATTGATCAACATTTTTCACCATTTTCCGACATTTTACAGACCAAAACACTAATCGATTAATAATCGATTAATCGAGAAAATAATCGACAGATTAATCGATTATCAAAATAATCGTTAGTTGCAGCCCTAGATCAAAGCAGATTCAGCTGTTCCTTGGTGAGAAAGTCTTAAGTTGAGAATTCTATCAACGGATAAACTCTCTTGGAAGTTATCTGGTTAGCGGGAATGTTTATTTACTATAACTAACTTTTTCGTTTCGGGACAGCAAGAAAAGAAAAACTCTAAGTAATAAGTTAATATCATAAGATTACTGGCATTAATTCCCAAGTTACACAACAACATTAGTCTCAAAATGTCTGAAAAACTCAAATGTGGACCTCCTCCAGCACTTAAAATAAATAGTTTGAGTTTCCGGTACACTATACATGTTTTCTGGCAAAGCGTTCGACGAGAAGATTGACCCCACTCACATATGAATTCAACTTCTCATTTGAAAAAGGAAGAATGTTTTTATTTCTTCCCTTTAGAAGTGACAAAGTGCTGCTTTAAAAACAAGCACTGCTCAGTTCAAGGGCGCTAGTGGCCATGATGTCTAAAATGGCTTAAACATCACAGCACATTTTTTTGTGGGTTCTCAAGTTTGAGTATAGCAGTGTTTACCGCTCCAATTTGACCAAAGTGAAAGAAAGCACATAGTTGACCTATATCATCAAAGGGCATATTATCATCATGGTTGTAAAACATATTTTGCTGTCTCTCTCTTTCATAATGCCACTCTATGGTGAGCATCAGTATAAAGGCCTGATTCAGGTTGATCAAATAACATCACGCATGCAAATGAGTTCCACAGCACATAAAGATCACAAGACAAGGCCACATTCAGCACTAGCTCTCAGGACTGATAACAAGTGTGCATTGATGCTTTGTTGACCTGAGCCCACAACACCATCTGCACCCTGCATCTGTCCAGGCAATGCAACGGTATACCTGACTGGCAGTTCAAAGTAATACCACAATTACACTGTTGTTGTTTTTTTATGAAGGATCCCATGTATTATTTTCCTATGACACCCAGTAACCCATACTCTACGTGCCAATACTCTCTCTACAGATGAAGAGGGGAATAATGCACGTGTTCCTCAGGTGTGAAAAAGTTTGGGATGACCTGCAGGCCACAACACCATCAACTGTTAGCCTGGCATGCAACCAACTAGCCAGAGGGCTGACAGATAAGAGACAGGCAGACAGAGAGACACAAAGAAAGAAAGAGAAACACAGAGACAGACAGGCAGACAGACAGACAGACAGAGATCAGCTGAGTGTTCTGTCCGTCTACATATGACCTGCCACTTATCATCATTATCTGGTGTCCTTTCTGTTCCCCATGAAACCATGAAATTTGAATCAGTGCTGCATCCGAGGTGCTTGCTGTGGCGACTATCAACAACAAGATCCAGTTTATTTACAGCTGAGACCATATATAAAAGCTGAGACTGATTATCATGCAATGTTTTTAAACGTGTACTTATATGATCATAACCATTTTATAGGTTTTACGTGAGACTACGGTATATTTTCATCTCTTTGTATAGTTCAGTGCAGCACATACAGTATACACAGAACAAGGCGTTGAAAGTGGAAGGAGAACAGAACATGTGAAACATAATGCGGGTTGTATGACATGTGCATGACAAACTATACGTATGTACAGTAAGTATTTCTAAATTGAATGTGGTTTGATAATTGATTGGTCATTGATGCAAAAATGCCCAGAATTCTCTGTTTCCAGCTCCTCGCTAAGTGATGATTTGCTGCTTTTTTACCGCGTTGTTGTTAAAGAAACGTCTTTGACTTTTGGAATGTGTTGGAAAAAAACAACAACGTTTGAATGATCTGACATTTTGAATAATCTCTAGGCAAGATACTTTGATGGGCAGTAAGCTGATATGAACATAAATGTTTTTGTATTGTGCATAATGGATCATTAAGTTTTATTCTTATAGAGTTTTGTTTTTCATAAAGGAAGTTGGTTTTTTCGTCTCTAAAAATATTAATTCTGCTTCTGTCACAGCAGGAAACCTGCCACGATTGTTGTGTCATTAGAAGTTGTTGGGTTGGAATAACCCTTTACTTTTAAGCTTACAACATGTGGGGAAAATGAGTAGGCTGATGGGGATGCTTCAGTTGTAGGCCTAAGTGTGATGTAAGATCTGCATGTTCTACAATGTACGAACCACATAATCTTTTTATGTGTTTCTTTGTTAGTAAATGGGACACGTTCTACATTGTCCTACTACCCTCTGTATTTACAGTGTGATGATCAAATGATGTTAAGCCCATTCAACATATCTGATAAAAGTGACAGACAGTGGAAGAACGAAGGGCAGAAAAATAAACTAGTCTAGTTTCTGGTGTAGTCTAGATGGACAGTCTAAAAATAACACACTCGCGTGCACACACACGCACACGCACACACACACACACACACACACACACACGCACGTACGTTAAATTAGAGAAATACTTGAGACTCTCTTTATAGATAGGAATCAGATGCTTTACATCACTCCAGCAGGTGTTCTTATTACATGTTGCCTTCAAAACTGCTTCTACCCAAACCCCTGAAGTTCCTCTTTTATGACGTGAGCATCCTGGTTGAACAATTGTCATCTGTTCGTTTCTCGACAAAAGCAAACAAAAAAAGTGTTCTTCCCCTAATTTCTGGGCACACAGACATGATCTTCTTCATAGTTACTATTTTTTATATGTATCCTCGGGCTACTCCCTTTGCACACGGGCACCGGCACACAGACAACTTACCGCGCAATCAACCAATCACTTCCACTGATTTTCCTGCTGGTTCCCCAGGCTACGATCTTTTAGATTCGGATGGCCGTGTGAAGAATAGTCCTCATTTCTTGTTAGGTAGGCTCCATCCCTTTCTGTTGCAGTCGCTTCTTTCTCCGGGTGGGGTTAAAGATGCGGACGGGGCGACGGAGCGCAGCACACTGAACTGTACGAGGAAGTTTGAGCTGTGCGCATCAGGGCGAGCTGGTGGAAAGAGGAACAAGGTTGGTTTCACTGGCCAGAACGACGGGGGGCGGCTGACTCTTTCTTTCGGTTCAGTGACACTTGCCTCCAAATGCAGAAGAAAAAGCGTCAACGATGCGGTTTGTTAAATTCTAAAGATTAGTTTTTTATTGTAGGCTATTTAAACATAGCCTATGAAATTCTATCATTTAAAAAATGGAGTTCGATGTCTGGTGGTGGTCAGAGTTTACCAACTGTTTTGCCACCATGCCTCCTGTTGTAATAGCCTACAGTAAATCATTGGGTGTTTTATTTCCTCATTGAGACATGTGTCATCCCTGTCTGCAAAACATGCAGCTATGGCAAACATGCCATGGCAATATTATTTCTGTCTCTGCTGGTATAGATGGGGGAGTGGATGATAGAGGGGGAAGAATGAATCAATGGAGTGGTGGATGGCTGGATGCCATGGATGGATGGACAGAGGTGAGGGACACATTTGCATGATGTGCAGGGCAGCTGTAACATGTATTCAAATGATGGTTTGACTACAGCTACAGTATCATCTCTCCTCTGGGTCTGGAAGGCGTGGGCGGCTCAGCCCCAGGGCCACAGCAGCAGCAGCAGCTCAGTGTTACGATAGCACACGAGAGAAAGATCCTGGGCTCTTCAGCTATAATCCTTAATCAACCAGTGAGGATTACAAGGCGAGTTCTCCTCTGAAACCCAGTCAGTGATGAAGAGAGGCAGGGAGAGAGGGAGGGAGGAAGGGATGGAGGGATTGAAGGATAACAGTGATATAAACTAGATTTAAAAGAACAGAGAAAGGTAGGAGGTAATAGCTTAAAAATTGTTGCAGGATAATACAAGGTCAAACAAATCCCAGCACAAAGGATTAAGAAAAAGAATTGGTGTTAAAGCAGCTGTTCCCAGCTGCAGTGACCTGACATTACATGGATGCAGACACAAGGAGCGTTTTTACTCTTACATACAGAGGCCTCAATGTGTCGTTCTCAGTCACACATCCACTTAACTGACACAGGCTCATAATACATAGTTTGTACACCTTAGTTTTTAATGCTTAAAATAGTTAATTTGACAAAGATATCAAATATTGGTGAGGACACTTTTCTCTCTCACTGCTGTCTGGGGCATGGTCTTACATTACAATCTTTAAACACAGTTATAGCAGGACTGAGGTTTGTTTTCTTACTATGTAAGTCAGCGGTGTCCAAACTACGGCCCGCGGGCCAACCGCTTTTTATTGGCCCGCGGCCGATTTAAAAAATATTATGTAATATGGCCCTTTGGAAAAAAAAAAATATATATATATATTTATTTTTTATTTTTTGCATTTCTTAGTTAACCCACTAGTGCAGGGGTGTCAAACACTGATTGATTGGCCCATGGCACATTTTAAAAATATAATGTAATATGGCGCTTTTAATTTTTAAATAATTTAAATGCACTCATTATATTACAGAGAAATATGTCCCATAAAAGAAAAAGAGCAACAAGCCCTCTCAAAGTGCACCAGATTCATGCATTTCACTTTAAAAAATCTCCCGGGGGGGTATACCCCCGGACCTCCCTAGGAGGGTCGGGACCTCGGCTGGATACTATTTTCACCCTGCTGGACATTGGACGCAAAGGCAGAAAACACTGGGTGTATCATTGGCATATAAACAAGAGGGGAAATGTGTCTGTTTAATGTGCAAGGAAAGTGTTGCCGTGAAGAAGGATTACAATTTACGAAGACACTATGAAACTAAACATCAGAGCAGCTATATGTCCTGATAAATGTGTTATTTTTGCAAAGTGGCCAGGCCCTTCGTAGATTTTTCTGTATGTGGCCCTCAGTGAAAAAAGTTTGGACACCCCTGATGTAAGTCTACATAATGTGGATAGTTTTGTTGTTGTTAAACCTTATATTTCATCCTGGTAATACATATGTTTGTGTATTTTGATATGACTTGAAAGGATTTCCTTTCTTTTAACTTATTTTACTAGGTAGGCAATTTTTCTAACATCAGAAAGCCCAAAGAAAAAACACACTAAGAGACTGGCACTGAAGACAAAAGATGATCCAATTCAGCTGTTCAGACAACCTAGAGAAGACATATAATTGCAACTGTGTCACAGGTATAACAAACTAAGAAGACACACTTGCTCAGCTAGCTTAGAAAGGTAATGGAGTGTGTTCAAAAAGTCAGTCAGTCAGTCATGCTATGATGTTCCCCGAATACCAGAATTCATATTTGTACAAAAAGAACTTGTTAGTGTTGAATGTTTGCAATACGTGATTGTTTGGGTTTTGGTGCTTACATTTAAATGTGGTAAATGTGTAATGGTACAAAATACAATATCTGAATCATATACAGTGCAAGCTTTTTGATATTTATTTCGGCATCTGGAGTAGTGCAATAATAAAACAGTTTGTCAGACTGACATAACATCATTCTATAAGCAGGAGAAGACTGTTAAGATCACATGACAACACAGCATTTCCCCTCGAAGATGTTCATATTGTAAAAACAATAGTACACTTAGTGGCACGGTCAATCACAGTTTCATGAACAGAGAGATGTGAATGGCAGGGAAAGGCTATTTTGCCCACTGACCATTGACATATGCAAAGTACTGTACATAATGGACTCTCATAGCATTAGAGAGACATGCTGGAAACAGAAATCAATAGAGCATCATTAGTACGGCACAGGATATTGAAAAGTGTAAGCCTTTTCAAAAGTGTGCACTCTTTATCTCACATTAATCTCACGAGTAAATATTGGTTCATGCTGCCTATTGATCTGGGCATCGCCACTTTAGGAAGTATTTCATTTATGTTTCACACAAAATGGACACATTGACGTTACATCTCATGAGAATATGTATTTTAGCTCACTCTATCACTATCTTTTATCTCCTCCATCCACCCGACTTACCACAAGTTGACAAAGCTGTGAGCGGAAAGTTAATACTTGCAAAATATGTGCATTCGGAAAAAGAGAAAGAGGAACATAGTGTTCTCTTTTTTTCTTTGTTGGTCACTGAAGACAGGGTTAGACGGCTAAAATACCCAGGGAGTGACTACGATGCCAGGAAAGTGAAATAACTATACAGTAAATATGTTACATAGAGACTCAAGGTGTCACCCAAACACTGTTCGGGTTAGCTTTGTTTGGCTGTAGGACAAGAACAAAAGAGAATTGTATTTTCAACAATACAACAACAAACCCGAAATGATAGATAAACGGTCTGACGTTATTTTTTGTTAACTTTCTGTATTTCAGGAAAGGGGAACGGCGCTGAAAGTGCTGGTAACTGCAGAAGTCTGACATGAGCGATGGTTGTACTGCATTTGCATTAGCTCTGGTTAACAAGTTTGACCTATCAGCTGAACGGAGGCCCCGCCCTCATTTCTGCAATTCGTTTTTTCTCTTGTCTTCACTTGGTCCTATTCAGGGTGGCTGTTTTAAGTTGTGAAAATGGCTCGGTATATGTTGCAAAATGTGTGACTTTTATATACAGACTGCGTTGTTCATGGAAAATGTGCATTTACTGACTCAAACAACATAACATGGAATTGATGTTGCTTATAGTTCCCAATAACATGGAGCGCTCGATGATATTGAAATGTCCTGGTTAGCAGGAATTAGACATCCACATATAAAAGGCACCACATGTTTCAGCTCCTAAGATGACTATTTGAATTTGATTGAATTAAAACAATTATTTTGGATGTTAGTGGATAAAGGCAAGCACACATGGCCATTTTGAGGGTCTCAACCTCAATGGTCAATTTTAATAGCAGTATTAAAGTAGCAGTTCAATTGTTTTCTTATTCCAAAAGATTGCTGTAAGGCAACAGACATAGGGCAGGTTCTGCTTTTCAGTGGCAGATAAAGGAAACAGTAAGAGGCGAACAGGATAAAAAGCCCAATAAACTTCTATCCTGTAAATAATCATCACTGGACCAACTATATTTGAATTTTCTAACAGATATAATCTATTTCACTGGCATTCATCTTTCACGTTCACTTCGGCCTATTCCTGTTCAGGTAGGGAAGCTGGAGCCTCACAGAGAGCAATTGGTCAAAGGCAGGGACAACCCAATCAGTATTTTTTTCCATTCAAGTTTCTGCTAAAAAAAGTGGATAAAATGGCTACTTGTAAAGTTAGTTGCTGGGAATGCTGGAACCATAGAGCTACTTAGCTTTTTAATCCCCATGTAGGAATTTCCAACATATTTATGTTATCTTATATTAAAAGAAGTCAACACAGAACTTTGTGTTGATCAGAGTTTAGGACACGAACTGCAACAACAACTGTTGCAGACACAGCAGAATATAGGAACACGATTGCAAGACCTGGCTTCTATTAAAAGCACACTATTGCTAATAAGGCTTGATATAAGATCTGTCACACACACACACACCCCCACCCCACACACACACACACTCACACAGTCACCCACAGACACACATACACACACACTCTCACATACACACACACACACACACACGCACACACACACACACACACACTCACACAGTCACCCACACACACACACACTTGCACACACACACACATTCACACAGACACACACACACATGCACACGTACACAGACACACACACACACACAGACAGATAGTGTATTTAACCAACCGCCTTCACTAGATCGTGGCCTTGGCCTTTGCCTCTATGCCCGAGGAATGAAGTCTGCTGAGGGAACTCGGTACCCCCAATTGTCAAGAGTAGGGTAGGGTGAGATAAGATCTGAACTATTGTAATGAATAAGTACCTTTGTGTTTATAGTAGAAGTTGTCTACTAAGCTGATATCCTGTTATGTCAACCTTCTAATAAAGTACCTGTTAGACCGAACTCCTTCTCCTCCGTGTCTATCTCGAAGCCTGTGAGATGTCTCCTTCTCTCTCAAGTAATATCAAATGTAGGTAAACAATTGGCCCACTCGGCCACGCCAACACCTCCTTGTTTACACTACATAAATGGCGTTGTCGAAACGGAAGACCTTCAGAAGTTGCAGCAGACAGACAAACGGCGGCATCTGGGTAATGTATTGTTGCCCTTTGTCACTACCTGTCATCTGTTGTTTTTCTTTGAAAGTCTGTTAAACTTGCGTGCTTGTTTAAGGCCAGCAGAATCATAGACTGTCAGGATAAAATATCTGCTAGTCGTTATAACTGAATCTTGGCTTTTCTGGAAGTTGTTAAGAAACTTGTTTTGTTGGGAAAAAAGAAATGGTTGTGTTGTTTTAGTTGGTTGGCCTCTTGGTGTTTTTCCTGTTTTGACATTCCATATTGTAAAGAAATTCGCTGCAGCGTTAAAAAGAAAAGAGTTTACCTGTCGACGTGGCCGGCATGAATCACGAGCACACATACATTTGTCTGGTAACAAATAATGTTCCCACGGTGATCATATACGTCAAATTGTTATTCACAGCTGGCTGAAATAATAAAATATTCGGAGTCGGACATTCATTGCTCAAAATGACGGCGTTATATGATAAAAGGGCTCCATTGGGAGACTTTGTTTTTCATATAAGCATGAAAACCTGCTCTGTCTGAAAATAGCATTTTACCTGATCATTTCTATGCTTAATAAAGTACGACAGAATCACAGGGTCATAGACGTAGTTTCCCGACAGAAGAGGTTTAAAAAACGTAGAAAAGAGATGATAAAAACCTGAGGAAAAAAGATAGAAAACGAGATAAGATTATGGGAAAAAATATAAAGAGTAAATTAACTAATGTAATGCTGTTTGTTGCGTTGATTTTGTATTATGATTTGTGTTGCCATATCATTGAGCAAGAAGTGTTTTCTGTGTGCAGGCCTGAACATTTCTGTGGCATGGTTGCCAGATTAAAGGAGAGAGCAGTCAAAAGTGTTGATTACATCAAGGTTGTTGTGTGGGGACCGAGACCCGCCTCAGCAGTCTCCTCGTAAGAAAAATCTCCCCCGCTCCCCCCTCCTTCCCGTTTTTGCTCTAAGCCTGAGTGTCAAATTTGCAGGCAGGCTAATAATAGCTGCCTGCGGCTTGGGGAGAGATTGAACAGTTGAATGCTCTGATTTTTTTTTATCTCAAAATCTGTAAGAGAGCATTAAAGTAAATAAATTGATTAGGAAATAAAATCTAATGGTACATTCTTTGATTTGGCTTAACATAAGAATTGGGTTTGTACTGAAAATAAAGCATCTAAGTTAAATTGCCTGTGTTTTAAGACACTGGAGATATGATAAAATGAAACAACTAAGTTAAATTGCCTGTGCCCTTAGGACACTGAAGAGACATATGAGATAATAAAAACTAAAAGAAGAGGTGACATGTGTTTAGTAAGAATTAAACTAAGAAAGAGATTTGGGTTTATTAAACTCTGTGAGAACAGGTGTTAAGTGAGCTAGGTTTGGATAAGTTTTATTGAAACTGTGAAAATACCTTACAGGGGTTTCAGTGATATACGACAAATAGAGAGTAAAGTTCTTTCCACTGATATGTAACCATTTGTTTCTCAATTGGGATTTGAAAGCTGTTTAAAAGCGTTAAATTGCATTGTCACCTGTTATTTGAAACATAGTTCTCTGAAACATGTGTGAAAACGTGAGTGTACGTTGTTCATGTGATTGAAAGAGGATGAAAATGTCTGTTTTGTTTGTAAAAATGTTCAGTGTTGAAGTTTAAGTAAAAATGATCTCTTAAATCTAGTAAGAATCATTGAAGTGGATTTTGCCACATTTATTTCCAAAAGAAACCAAAACAGAATCTTTGATTTTGTAGGTCTAATAAAAAGCTAGATTGAATGGTTAAAAAAGGGTTACTGACCTGTTGAGATTAACTAAAAAAATTAAGTTAATAAGTGTGTTTAATTAAGTTTTACATCTGAGTAGGCTAAAAAGCATGCTCTAAATGGCAGTAAACAACAGTAAACCTTGTGGTTTTTGGGGTAAGTAATAAAATCTTTTGAATAACATCGTGAGTAATTTAAGAGTAAGAGATTTTGGGAGCAACAGTTTTGAAGGTTTGAGAATCCCTTGGTTCTATTTTAAATGTGTAACATTTCCTTTTTTCTCTTCCAGAAGCTGGTTAACTGAGAGTGCACTGGAAGAAACGATTACAGTGCACTGCAATGTAAAGGTTTAGCATTTGGGTTGAAGAGTTAGATAAACAAATAAATCCCCTTTTTAGTAAGAATTCACTATTGATAAAAGATTATCTGAAGTCTATTCTAGGAGAAATTATTATGCTTGCAATTGGTTTTGGGGCACTAAAATTCGAAGGTTGTCACAAGTCACAATACCTTTTCTCTGCCCAGAAAAGAAGAGAAGAACACAGAATGTGTTTAATATCAAGAAAGAAGGAAAGAAAGTATAAAGACGAAAAGACAAGTTGCCTGGCATTACCGATGCCGCAAAAAGACAATTTACAAAAGATATTTGAAAAACGAAATGGACTGAAATGCAAAGAAGACACTTAGCCTGAAGCTCTGCTCAGCTCAGAGCAGTTTCCAGTTTCAGTTTTGCTCCTGGAGCCAACAGTCTCACTGGAGCCAACGCATACCGACAGAGAACGCTCTGCCAATGCCAGACTGAACTACAAAGATGGAGGCGTGTATGCACGTGGCTAAGTAACACCGTGCCAAAAGTGACATTCAATGCCCTGTGTGGTGACTACAGGATGGGAGAAAATACAAGGATGGCAAGTAATATGTGCCATAATGACATTTCCTGACTTCTGCCTTGTGTTCTAGGAAAGAAAGAAAGACACTGAAGCAGCGATGTGATGGGTTTCCGTTGCTTCTGAACTGAAAAAGTGGACATTCCTTCTGTAAAAGGAGGGTGGAATCAACTGCTCCACTTAAAAAAGTGCAAGTACTTAAATTGTGACAATTTTCAGATTCGGGTGTTTTTCCCCTAAATTTAGGAATTGTGTGCAAGCAAGCAAATGAAATAGGTCTGCTTTGGACATAAACTAATCGAGTTATGCCTTTAAGACAACATAAGATTTTGAGAAAAGAAGTATGTAAGATTAAAAGTTTAAAGGACTATTTTGATAACTAATAGGTTTCCTCTTTTATGCATTGAAGAAAAGTATGTTTAGGGTTATTTCCAAATAAAAAATACAACTAGTGTTTACCGTTTTCAAATCAATAAAAGATTGTGTTGTTGCTTTCTCAGCCAAGAGGAAAGCAAGCATGACTGAGAATTATCACTTTAATGATTTTTCAGACAGAGATTTAGTGTTTTTAAATATTCCCAAGTAAAGAAGGTTAAAGATAACAAAGTTAATGAAGTTAATAAAGAATAAATATTCCCAAGTAAAGAAGTTTAAAGAAAACAAAGTTAATAAAGAATAGATATTCCCAAGTGAAGAGGTATTAAAAATATTGATGAAATAGTTGTTGATTAAGTAGGATTTTGAACCAATCTCATTCTCACACTTTCAGGAATACCTGAGTTTTTTAAGGGTTGCTCTGTACATTTTACCGATTCAAGAAATTGGATTTTTTGAAAAAGGGTTAGCATTCTAAATTTATAAACCGTTTTGGGGTTTTGTTGATAAGAGGGCTGGGAGAAAGCCACATGTTTGTTTGTTCCTGTTTGAATACAATTGCTCACACAAAAAGTGAGAATCTTATTTTAGCTGAATTTTTAACTTAATATGCTTCCTTTTTGTGTTTCAAATAGGAATTTGAAAAAGGAGGGAGAGGTTAAGAGAGCACATTAATTTAAAAATAATAGAAGTGCATGGTAAAGAGTTTAAGAAAGCACGTTAATGAAAATAATATAGGGACAGGTTAAAAAAAGAAAGGTAATAATTACAATATTATGAGAAGGCCACATAGAGAAAACACTACAACAAAGTAAGTTTAAAAAGAGAGGATGATCAAAATACTTAATATCCATTTAAGTTAATAAGTAAGTTATAAGTAATTTATTTAGGGTTCAGGATCAACACTCTATTAAATAAAGGAAGAACAAAACATACTTGTAGTGGTGTTGTTAATGTCATAATCCATAGCCGTTCCAAAAAGTGTTACTGCACAGTTGATATCAAGTGTGATTACATTACAAGTGTTTGCAGTAATACAGTAAACCTAGGTAACAAAATTAAGTAAGACAAACACAAACTCCCCAGAAGTTATTTAGAAGTTTGTCAGGTAGGATTCCTTCCCTATCTGTTTTTCTCTGTCTATATCTTTTCTCTGATGGCCTCGATGAAAGAACTAGGTACAGAATCCTGCTGTGAGAGATTGGAAAAATGTCGTGCTGAAATCTGATGCTAAGCTACGCTCTCAACTCGTGCTATCAGCGTGATGTCACTGCCGTGTCCAAGTCGTGATGTCACAGGACAACTGACAGCCGAGACCGAGAGGGGGTCGCTTTCGCAACTACACAGCCCAACCCAATCCCAGCCAGAAACCAGGGGTCGTCAACTCGTCTCATCCAGCTTGTGCAGACATCTTCACAACCAGCGAGAAGGGTGCCACCTGTCGGCCTGGAGAAGCAACTCGACACTGGTCGATGAGAAGTCCGTTCCACCACCGGCAGTGTCGCCAACAACAGAGAATCGAGATGCAGTCGTCAATGTCGTCATCTGGAAATTCGAGAGGGGTCGCTCTCGTCTCCCCTTCAAAACGTTCAAGTCATGCACCAGTCATCAATACCCAGCTAAGGCACCAATGCATGGGTGCACTGGGCTTCCCCACAGCTCCCCAGAAATGGGGGGAGGCTGTTGTGTTGTGCTTTTCGCACAGAAAGAATTGCCTGTTTAAGCAATTCTAAAAGTATGCTCGTGTCGTTTCTCGCAAGTGCGCGGGTATTTGCGGGACTGGACAATGGTCCGAAGAACGAAGACTGAAAGACAATTATGAAAGTCATTATATGCTGTTCAATTATTGTTATTGTTGTTGAATTTTAAGAGGGTCTAATAGGTTTTATTAAGTTTCATACTATATAGTTAACAGTGGCCACTGTCGTTTTATTTTGTCAAAGTTTATCATTTTTGGTTTGTGATTTTTGGTAGGGTTTAAGGGTTGTGCATTTTCCACGCAGGATAAATGTTGAAATTCTTTGGTGCACCGTATTTACGGTGCAAGGAGGGAATATGTAGGAATTTCCAACATATTTATGTTATCTTACAGTATCTCACAAAAGTGAGTACACCCCTCACATTTCTTCAAATATTTCATTATATCTTTCCATGGGACAACACTGAATAAATGACACTTTGATACAATGTAAAGTAGTCAGTGTACAGCTTGTATAACAGTGTAAATTAACTGTCCCCTCAAAATAACTCGACACACAGCCATTAATGTCTAAACTGCTGGCAACAAAAGTGAGTACACCCCTTAGAAAAAATTTCCAAATTGGGCCCAAAGTGTAAATATTTTGTTTTGCCATCATTATTTTCTAGCACTACCTTAACCCTCTTGGGTATGTAGTTCACTAGAGCTTCACAGGTTGCAACTGGAACCCTCTTCTACCCGTTCATGACGACATCAAGGAGCTGGTGGATATTAGAGTCCTTGCGCTCCTCCATCTCCCGTTTGAGGATGCCCCAAAGATGCTCAATAGGGTTTAAGACTGGAGACATGCTTGGCCAGGCCATAACCTTTACCCTCAGCTTCTTTAGCAAGCCACTGGTCGTCTTGGAGGTGTGTTTGGGGTCGTTATCATGTTGCAATACCACCCTGCGGCCCAGTTTACGAAGGTTGAGTGCACATGGTCAGCGTCGTACACAGAGGTTGGCTTTGGAAAATAGACGTATGAGTGCTGCCAGCATTGCTGAAGGGCTTGAAGGGGTGGGGGGTCAACCTGTCAGTGCTCAGACCATGCGCCGCACTCTGCATCATACTGGTCTGCATGGCTGTCATCCCAGAAGGAAGCCTATTCTAAAGATGATGCACAAGAAACCCCACAAAAAATTTGCTGAAGACAAACAGACTACGGACATGGATTACTGCAACCATGTCCTGTGGTCTGATGAGACCAAAATACATTTATTTGGTTCAGATGGTGTTAAGAGTGTGGAGCGGCAACCAGGTGAGGAGTACAAAGACAAGTGTGTCTTGCCTAGAGTCAAGCATGGTGGTTGGAGTGTCATGGTCTGGGGCTGCATGAGTGCTGCCAGCACTGGGGATCTACAGTTCATTGAATTCTAACATGTACTGTGACATACTGAAGCAGAGCATGATCCCCTCCCTTCATAAACTGGGCCGCAGGGCAGTACTGCAACATGATAACGACCCCAAACACCCCTCCGAACGACCACTGGCTTGCTAAAGAAGCTGAGGGTAAAGGTTATGGACTGGCCAAGCATGTCTCCAGTCTTAAACCCTATTGAGCATCTTTGGGGCATCCTCAAACGGGAGATGGAGGAGCGCAAGGACTCTAATATCCACCAGCTCCTTGATGTCGTCATGAACGGGTAGAAGAGGGTTCCAGTTGCAACCTGTGAAGCTCTAGTGAACTCCATGCCAAGAGGGTTAAGGCAGTGCTAGAAAATAATGGTGGCAAAACAAAATATTGACACTTTGGGCCCAATTTGGACATTTTTTCTTAGGGGTGTACTCACTTTTGTTGCCAGCAGTTTAGACATTAATGGCTGTGTGTCGAGTTATTTTGAGGGGACAGTAAATGTACACTGTTATACAAGCTGTACACTGACTACTTGACATTGTATCAAAGTGTCATTTATTCAGTGTTGTCGCATGGAAAGATATAATTAAATATTTGAAGAAATGTGAGGGGTGTACTCACTTTTGTGAGATACTGTATATTAAAAGAAGTCAACACAGAACTTTGTGTTGATCAGAGTTTAGGACACGAACTGCAACAACAACTGTTGCAGACACAGCAGAATATAGGAACACGATTGCAAGACCTGGCTTCTATTAAAAGCACACTATTGCTAATAAGGCTTGATATAAGATCTGTCACACACACACACACCCCCACCCCACACACACACACACTCACACAGTCACCCACAGACACACATACACACACACTCTCACATACACACACACACACACACACGCACACACACACACACACACTCACACAGTCACCCACACACACACACACTTGCACACACACACACATTCACACAGACACACACACACATGCACACGTACACAGACACACACACACACACAGACAGATAGTGTATTTAACCAACCGCCTTCACTAGATCGTGGCCTTGGCCTTTGCCTCTATGCCCGAGGAATGAAGTCTGCTGAGGGAACTCGGTACCCCCAATTGTCAAGAGTAGGGTAGGGTGAGATAAGATCTGAACTATTGTAATGAATAAGTACCTTTGTGTTTATAGTAGAAGTTGTCTACTAAGCTGATATCCTGTTATGTCAACCTTCTAATAAAGTACCTGTTAGACCGAACTCCTTCTCCTCCGTGTCTATCTCGAAGCCTGTGAGATGTCTCCTTCTCTCTCAAGTAATATCAAATGTAGGTAAACAATTGGCCCCCTCGGCCACGATGACAACACATTGTTTACACTACACCCATTAAATCATTGTTTTGATTTACGGTTTACCACTGTTATCTCTTTCATTTTCATGAACAGCATTTAGTGTTAGCAAGTAATGCTGGGCTTACACCAGAGGACTTTTAAAATACTTTGAAAAGACTGAAGACTGACACCCTCTCACATCTAAAGACAATCAACTCACACCTGAAGACAATTAGTCATTAGTTTTCAGTCACAGAATGAGATTTTGAAAAGACAGGGGGTCTCATATTGCTAAATATGAGACCCCCTAAAGACTACACCTAGATTCCTTTTGAGATTAATATTATTTCCGCAACGCGATTGTGATTATTTAATTTAAAAAAAGTTAATTCAATATTCCGAGCGGGGGACTTCCTTTAGTTATTTGACCAGCTTTATTTGCTTATCTCGTTCGCCAATAACTTTAACTCCTGTAGCAATTCCTCACAAGGGAAGCAACATTTATGTAGCGGTCACAAGTGGTTCAGATTAATTTTGCTATTAGAAATTATCTGAAGATTAATAATACCTTAATAATTTATTATAGTTCAAAGGGGCACCAGCTCTCCACTCAGGAGTGCAAAATAGCAAAAATGTCTCGTTTGATCAATGGTTTAAAATGAATGTTGATTAAGTCTAGATCAGTTAAAATAAATCAATATTAATAAAACTTAGTTTAATTATCACTCTATAAAATCTAATAATAAATCAATTATTAATGAGTTTACAAATATGATAATATATCCACATTACTGAAGGTTAATGAATCCTTGACATATTAGAGGCTGACATCTCACAAAATATTCACACAAATGACTGACAGACACTTCTAGTTACAATAAAAGGGCAAGTTTATTTTAACAACAATGAACTTAAGGTAACATCATCCAAATATACCAGCAGAGAAACAACTATCACAAGTAATAAAAAGAAGAAACGTCTAGAAAAATGTACCTCTGTACACACATGTCTGTAGGGGTCAGTGTGTGTGTATTTTGTGTGTGTGTGTGGGTGTGGGTGTGCATGCGTGCAACAAAGGGAACCAAAATGGCGGACAATCTCGTGAAACAATAAATCATAAAACCAAAATGCGGGAAGCTTGAATTCCATGCGATCTTTAACTTTACAATTACAGTCAACACTCGTGTATACGTTAACACTACGGGAGTGGAATCGAACGTACGTGAGAGTGTGTGAGAAAAAGAGAAAGAGATTAGCACATTAGCACACAGAGAGAGGGAGAGAGGAGCAGCGGATGGGTGTGAACCAATACCAACAGTAGCCTATTCCCCAGCAGGAGAATAATGAAAACCCAAAAGCACTTTTCCGTTGAGGAAAATAAAAGCATGAAAAGCACAGTATCAAACATTCAAAATCAAACAGTTTAGTGATCACTTTAAAAGTACATCTAACCTATCTGCCCAGATAAATTAAGCCATTCTCTTACTCGGAGCTGCTCCAGCGACTCAAGTCTCGTCGAGTCGACTCGAGTTGAGAATATTGAACTTTTTGCCGCCGGCCGCGCCACGATAGCCAATCAGCGTTGAGCTCCTCCCGACGTCACTCGCTTCGGGACGACGGACAGAGGAAATTAAGATGGATGAAAACATAATAGTCACAGTTTGCTCCCAGAAGTTCTGTGAATAGCCTGTGTGTCTGTTGTCTGCTGTGTACAGCTATCAGTTTTGCTTTATGAACCAAGTTAGCACCGGTTAGCTTGGGTAAAGCACCATCAGCACAGCAGACTGGTGCTCTCAGCACCGGTTAGCACCAGAGTAGAGAAGGCTAGGTCGGGCGGCGGGCGGCGGACACAATATGACCCAATATGATCACACGGCGGAGAACCTGCGATTCATGCGGCGCCGCGGAGTGCAGTGTGTTCGCGCCTTTAAGGTTACGCAGCTGTCAGCTGGTTCTCCAGCCGAGGCTACTAGGTAAAAGTGTCCGAAATAAATGCCTCACAGGCGGAGACAGGTCGCGACTAATGCCGCTCCTCCTGCGTCGTGCTTGGTGCAGGAGAGTGTGACAGTGTTTACGTCATTTTGCTTGAGCCAACCCCTTAAGACTAACGATTATATCAAACATGTTTGATAATGTCGGAACGTCAAGATGGGAAGAACACTGAAATCGGGTCGGATGATCACCTTACACCAAACGACTAAGATTATGGGCGTGCGCCACAACTCAGGCAAGACTCCTGTGATTTCAGTCCGACATTGGAAGGTTGTCTGCTACTGTCAAATCGTGTGAAAAGTCGTGTAGTTAGGCCCAGCATAAGTAAGCACTACCTGCACAGCTGCAAACATCGGACAATCAACGTAAAAGACTAGCTGTTGTACATAGTGGAGCATTTAGTTGCAAAAGAGAGAGGGATATTTTCCTCAGTTTGAGGCAGAGAAAAAAACAAAGCTAAAGGAGATGTTTGTATTGGTCTCCAATGAGTGCTAATGTTGCTACGTGTCCTGTAGGTGCGTAAATACCCCACTGTTTGCTAATTTTCAACATTTCAGTTTTACGTTCAGTAAAGTTTAGTTCAGTTCACTTTTTAGTTCAAGTGATCGTTTGACAGTGTTGTGTTTACAGCTAGTTGCCCTGGTTAAAACAATGTGGCCAAAACCCATCAGTCACAGAAGGTCTTAAGGGACAGTCAACGTGATATAATGCCGCTTAGCTGGGGCTCTTCTCCTCCGTTCTCGCTGTGATCTTGATCTTCCTGTCCCGCTGAACATCTGCGAGAGACAAAAATCAAAATTGTACCAAGCAGTTCCCTTTGGTCAGGGAAAAAGAGTCGCCAGGAAAAAAAGGACTCGTTGCATTCAGGTTATACAGAGGAGATGCCAGCAATGGGACATGTTCCTATGTTTACAACTGGTGGGCGCTCAGACCAATCGAGAGAAGCTCTCTCCCCAACATTTTTAACAATCCTTTAAATATCATACATGTGTCCACAAAACAGGAAGATAAAGGATTGTGGAGTCCATGGAATAAATCGATACATTGTTGAAGACCACCACACCCAAGACAGAAGGGAAGAAAGACACACAAGGACTATAATCTGAGCTGATGCCTACTCTCTGTGTCCGAGTCCCTGTCGGTTTCCGTCTCCACGGACGCCCTCTTCCTCTTGCAGCTCTGGTTGCTTTCTTGCCCTGATTCACACTCCTCCTTGCCCTGATCGCCCTGCTCCTCTGAGCTGCTTTCCATCTCAGCGACTGGTGACTGTGGAGAGACAGCAGAGAAAGCTCAAGTCAACCAGAAACCAGGTACTATTTTCAGATGTAACTGGTCATATGTAATTTGAAAATATATGCTAACACAGCCTTAGCTTCGTCTTCTTTGTTGGTTTTGGAATTCCCCTTACCTTGCCATTTGATGATAGCGATTCTTGCTTTTTCAGAGCAGAATTCAGAGACTCCAGCAAAACAACTATGACACAGGACACAAGTTTATTGGTTACCTGTACACAGTAAACATATGGATACAGACACAAACAAATCTCAGCTTCTTACCTGGACGTAACGATATAGTGAGGACAGGCACCTTCTTCTCGTCGCTCTGCTCTGTCTTTCCGTTCACCTCCTCATGCTCCTCCTGCTCTGTGATGACCTGCTGTGACGAGAACATCGTACCCTGAATCCTTTTGACCTCCTCTTTACCATCTGCCCAACATCTCTGTCTGTTGGTTTTGTAGCTAAGAGGCCCTAACATTACCTCATGGTTATGGTCACGGATAGGCTCTACCTCTTGATATTTGACTGCCGGTGTAGTGGAAGATGAGGGAGAGACAGTGGGAGAAGGCGAAGACACTGGTACGTGTGAGGATGGACTTGTCTTCGCATGATTGTCCGGGCTGCCCTGTACTCTATCTACTGCTCGTAAGGCTGAAGGGGAATAATCTCTTGGCATTTGGCTGGATTTGGACTTTCCACAATCCGAAAGGTCAAGAGGCCCCTCGCTTGCATCTCTAAGCCCTTCCCCAGAAACCTTCTCAGCCTTGGTTGGAGGGATTTCCTTTTGGGTCAGGGTCTCCTGGGGCTTAGTGTGAGCCTCCTCGTGTTCCAACATACCCCTCAACCTGAACAACACAGTTGGCTCCTTGGCAGGGTGCCTAGGGGGGCCCTGCTTGTTCCAGAGAGAGCCCAAAACCTGCCTCATAGGGCTGGCGTGTTGGCCGGTCGGGATCAGGTTGGGATAGCGTGGTGGTGGGTGGTGTTTGAGAGAAGGTGGCACCACTTGGCTGGTCCCTGAGGCAGCAGCAGCAGCTCCCCATTCAGAGGATTCAGATAAGGGCCACGGGAGGGTAACAGGGCTGCTCTTGATGGCTTGAGGACGGCATGGGACGGGAGCGTGGAGCACATGTCTGCTGCGGTTCACCTCTCCGCCGGTGATCGAGGAAACGTTCTTAAGAAGCAGAGCTTGAGGTGGTATGGTGGATAGCTGGGTCAATCCCTCGACACTCCGAGCTCTTAGTTACAAGAAACAGAGAAGGGAAAAGTTAGATGTCTATACAGTTCATTAGACCGCAGTGTTTGGCAGTAACATTAAGTGCTTACCCCTTTTCACCAAAACGTAATGTAAGGTAATTCAAGGAGAGTTGAATCTTTAATGAGTGATGAAATGCCAAACTTTTAATCATTCTTCTTTGGTTCAAACGATTATCTAGTTTTTATCCTTGTTTAAATGTTGGCATCCCTAATCACTGATTACATAAATACTCTTATATGTTATACTCTTATACTCTTATATGTATATACATATGTATATATATAATATGCACACACACACACACACACACACACACACACACACACACACACACACACACATATATATATATTAGGGCTGTCAAGCGATTAAAAAAATTAATCTAATTAATTACAGGCTCTGTGATTAATTAATCTAAATTAATCGCATACTTTTATGACACTTTTATACCTGTTTATAAACAGCTGTATAGCCTGCTAGTCTCTCTCTCTCTCGCTCTCTCTCTCTCTCACTCTCTCGTAACTTCTGTCTCCACAACAGACAGCGCTGCACTGCCACAGATGCTTATGCCGATTCATTCACCATCGTCGTACTCATAGGCAAAAATATTGAGAGACACACACACACACACACACACACACACACACACACACACACACACACACACACACACACGTTTACGCGGACGACGAGACAGCTAGCAAACAAAATTGAGACACGGGGAGAAAGATTGAGAGATACTGTTTTGAACCTAGCCTACATTGTTGCACCCACTAAATCAATAATGCACAGACACTGGCTGCGGAGAATAAAGTAAGATGTCTTCCTACCTTCATGCTTATTAAACCGTCCATAGAGCCCCCGGCCCCGCCCGTTCCCCTGCTTCTCTCTTTACTTTTCTCCTTTTCACCCGCGCGGGCTGTGTCTGCTTCAGGTCATGCTTCAGGTGCAGCTCGGTGCAGCTACGCACCACTTTTGCACCGGGTCAAAGGGCATTATAGAAGTGCGATTAATCTGCGTTAATTTTTTTAATCGCGTTAATTTTTCTGTGATTAATTAATCGAAATTAACGCGTTAATTTGACAGCCCTAATATATATATATATATATATATATATATATATATATATATGTGTATGTATATACATATAAGAGTATTTATGTAATAAGTGATTAGGGATGCCAACATTTAAACAAGGATAAAAACTAGATAATCGTATATATACAATATTTCTCACCTCTTATCTCCACGGGTAACTCCATGTTCGGTTTTCCAGGGTGTGGATAAAAGAAGCTTGTTTGACTCCTGTGAGGGTGGAGCCTGGCAGAAAGTAAACAATATGACTGTAGGCCTACATTTGGCTATTCATTATTACATATGTTAAAGGCATAGTTTGGCAATTTAGAAATACACTCTAAACAGGCACACTGATACCACTCTCATCTATGTATGGTAAATATGAAGCTACAAACAGGGGAAGGTTAGCTTAGACGGACAGATGTGAGAGTGGTGTCGATGTTTGACTATTTCATCAATGTGCACATGGGACATTTTTATTTTGAAACTCACATAGTGGCTTCTGTTCATTCCGCTCCATTGCCTGTGTTCAGCTTCTGTTTGATCACAAGCAGAAACACATATACTTATGTAAGAGAATGAGAGCATGACATACACACTTTCCTCCTTCCCCCGCTCTTCCTCATCCTCACCTTCAGTCCTTCTGTCAGCCTCACTTTTCACGACAACGTCGCCATCTGCTGGATGCCTGAAAGCCCTGCTAGTTGCCGCAAAGACGAGGGCCTCAGGTCTAGAAGAAGGTGAAATTGCGGGGGAGCTATTGGCTTTGACCTCTGTGGTGGTGCTGCTGCTGTTGGAGGAATGGTCATTGTTGTGACCTCTGCTACACACACACACACATACACACACACACACACACACACACACACACACACACACACACACACACACGCACACGCACACACACATACCACAGTAAATTCCCGGTATAGTGAGATCCTTTTAGGAATGCCAAGTGTTAAATTGTAATGGTACTGGTCATACAAGCAACATGGGTTGAGGAATGTATGTTTCGGTAGGCAAAATACATATATATAAAAAAAAAATAGTGGTCGCACATTTGTTGAATAATGAGTAATACTTTGAAACAAAAATGAGGGAACATCTGTTTAAAGCACTCACTTGAGTGCTGCTCTAAAATTGCCCATCTCCTCTCGAAGTCTGTTGTTCTCCCTTTTCAGGTTGGTCAACTCTGTCACTGCAACACACAAAGTCATGATCAGAGCGGGGAAGTTGTTTAGAAACGAGAAATGTGACATTTGAGGTGAGTGATGGATGGATGGTTGCATCGCCGTCTGACCAGAAAGACAGACGTACTTAGTACAGAGATGTGCTGGATGCTCTGTATATGTGAGGCTTCAAATTCCTGCTGCCTTTTCTTGGCCACCTCCTGAGTTACTGTACATCTGTCACAGAGCCCCGCCCTCAGCCTGCACAAGCACATCAGAAACACACACCTCGATGTTCAGGTCTACATGTAACATGACAGAAAAAAAACACAAGTTTGCATACCGTACTCTGTACAGTGCAATGTAACATCAGTAGTACCTGTTTTCCAGGGTCCTGATGTTCTCTGTAAGCATACCCTGCTGCACTTTCATCTGCTGGTTTTTGGAGAACAGCTCCTCCATTCGCTTGGACTCACTGTTTACATCATGCACGACACACACACACACACACACACACACACACACACACACACACACACACACACACACACACACACACACACACACACACACACACACACACACACACACACACACACACACACACACACAGTGACAAGAACACAAGAAGGCCCAGTCAGTGGAATACAGAATAATACGTATTTCCTGGAACACTGCTTTCTAAAGCTGAGGCATTGTGGCTTGAAGGAATAGACGCAAATGGATTCCAGTACTACTAGTAATAGGCTGCTTCGCATATCTCTTTTATTTCCTTATAGTTTCAAGGCTGCTCAGATTCTATGAAGTGAAGGTAGAAAAAATAAACTATAAAAAAAGTATTATTCACACAATGTACTATAAAGTAAAGGGACTCATTATGCAGAATGGCCCTGTTACTGGCATAGGCATTGGTTGTTCTATGAGAACTTGATGCCACCAACAATGACAGTCAATTTGTTCCGTGGTTCGGAGCATCACCAACGATTACATAGGTATCACTATAGGATACTTTGTACGTTTTCTTTTTCAACTTAAATATACACAAATAGATTTTGATGAAATGTGGTTTAGACCATTCATGTTGGAAAGATGGATGAACCTTCATTACTTTGCTGATCCTCTGACTTGTCATCTAGCGCCATTATCAGGTCAGCAATTAAATATAAATGCACCTGGCTTTAATTTTGTTGTAGAAAAATAAATATCTTTTGGTTGATTACTGTAATATTAGCCCTGTTCAAATGCGTAAATGCGTTAATAT
Organism: Ammodytes marinus; assembly: GCF_949987685.1. Lineage (NCBI taxonomy): Eukaryota > Metazoa > Chordata > Actinopteri > Uranoscopiformes > Ammodytidae > Ammodytes > Ammodytes marinus. The sequence continues at coordinate 22,407,053 of NC_137211.1, read as the reverse complement.
CCACAGAATATCGGTATCGGTAATGCACTAAACAGTACATATGATTGCAACTTTCTTGCTGAAGCTAATATGATATTGTATTTTATGATGTGACTCGCTGGAATAATATTAGTAGATCAGGTATAGCACAACCTTTATATTGCCTAGTTGACCAACAATGTTACTCATTTAATGAATTATGTATAGAGCCTAAGGGGAACATGTGTTCATGGTGATGCAATGATTTCACCAGCTTCGACAGAATTTCGCGAATGAACTTCCAGTTGTATCATGAATCAAACATGATTCCCACTACATTGCCAGTTTTTTTTCCCCCCGCTAGTTCCTAGGAAAAACGAAACAAAGACTTTTTGACTCAGTAGCTAAGTGAATGACTTGTTACAACATGAGCTTCCTTACAAGTTAAACATGACATAGACCAACACAGGGCCAGATGCCTGCCTGTTCCACACATTTTAGGCCTGAGCGGCTGAGTTAATGATTAAACCCCAATATCTCGTCAACATTGTTCGAGGAGGTGAAGAACCAACTCACCTGCCTTTCTTGTTGGACAGCTCTTGGATTTTCACCTGCCAGCCTGAAAAAAAGCAACACACCTGGTTATGAAATCATTCCACCAGTTATACAAGACACTTTCGGCTGCTCCTTTTTTTCTATAATTTAATGGCAGCTGTTTTTCACGATTTCCACTCACCCTCCACTTCGCGCTCGTGGACCTCCCGCAGTTTAAGGAGTACGGTGTTGAAGCACTCCATTGCTATGGTGATCTCCTGACCTTGAGTCTGACTGTAAAACAAAAGAGAGATAGAAGTGTTTTTTCCATATTGTATTGTATCGAATGCTTTACACTTTAGATGCATTAGACTTTAAACACTCCATATCTAAAGCTTCTTATACATTTTCAAACTTCAAACTACTGATTGCGATGTATACACCCACAATAATTCACTCTCGGAGTTATGAGTAGGGATGGGGCGTTACAGCCTGAGGACTGTGCTGAACATCTAGATGTATTGCGGCAGACACTTCTTCAAGCGGTCACTTATAGGCAACTCAACTGTAGTTGCAATTTCCGTTGTTATGTAGTGGATGTTTGAAACTGGATAGACTGGTCCTGCCAGGTCTGGAGTGCTGGATATTAGTACATTGTGTTTCAAATAGGGGAGGATGGGGTAATGTGAGACATCGGGTAATGTGAGACACCCCCTGTATCTAGGACACGGAACACGTTGTTGGTCATGTGAGATGTAGCCTATATGTTTTCAAGTCCCTCTCATTTCCCCTTGGCCATGAAAGAGAGGACCTCATGGTGATGTTGTAAGCATGTTTTTTTCACAAAAATTCGTTTTTTGTATGTAAAAGTAAATTTTCTTGCTGTCAACTTAATCGATTGTTGTGCCTAATCAAATTGATTCAGGTAGAAAAACTTCTATCACACATGTTGATGAACTACCAACATATGAAACCATGTGATGATGATAACTGAAGATTAGCCTGAATTGCTGAGATATATATATTTTTTCAAATTGTGGCAGTGGGGTAAAGTGAGACAAATGCTGTGGGGTAAAGTGAGACAGTGTCTGTGCCCTCTTTTAATGAACCCATTATATTTGAGGTAGCAAGGAGACAGTGAGGTAGTTTGAAAAGACAAAAGACAATGTGGGCTGGAGGTGGAGGTTATATGGTTGAAGGGGTGTCAGCAAGGGCATGGTTTGGCACATATGTATGTGGGGGACAGGAGAGTGACCTTTAACATCAATAGACTCTAAGTAATATGTCTTTATTCAATGAATGATCCCAATAAAACAAATGCAGAAAAAAAGACACAAAAGATGGAAAATGACAGATGGGTCTACTCCTGTTCTGAGTCCCAGACTGTTCTGGTTCTGATTGTCCTTTGCTCTGACCCCCAGACACTAGCTGGCTCTAAGGGTCCTGTGTTCTGACCCCCAGACCGTGTTTTAATCTAACTGGTTCTATCTGTCATTTGAATGTTAATTATTGAATATGAATTATATGTTTATTTGATCAGAGTTACTTTCAAGTGTTTAGAAAAATGTTTTGCTTAATTGACCAAACCCCACGATTCTGTTACTAGTCTGACATTAGTTTTGTAATATTTGGTTTTCAAGCTAGCTGTCAGGATTCTAACTGTTACAATTTGTATTGTTATGGTAGTTTCAGAGTGTAAGTGTAAGTGGTTCAGTTTACCCCCTTGCTTTTTCTGGTCTGTCTCAGTTTACCCCACAGCTGGGGTAAAGTGAGACACATGACAACTTTTTTTAAAACAGTCATATTTTCACTACCCTTTGTCTTGAAAAAAATCTGCTAATGCCCATTTCTAGGAAACCTGAATTAATGGGAAATGTGTAAATTTGAGTGATAAATCATTTTAGCTCGCTTAGAGGGGAGCAAATGTAAAAAGTGTCTCAGATTACCCCATTCTCCCCTACATGAAACACAACTTTTACTGTCCGCCCATGTGTATGTGTATGTGCCCACATTGGAGTAATCACATTGTGTCAGGTCCACACACACACTCACACACACACACACACACACACACACACACACACACACACACACACACACACACACACACACACACACACACACACACACACACACACACACACACACACACACACACGCATGTCCACTTATAAGCACAAATGCTTGCTGTGAACCCTATTTAGCGTTTTTATCAGTGTGCATCAGGCTCTCTCGACATGTCAGGATACGTCGGGCGAGAGGCTGTTCAGATCGACTCAGCAGAGCAAGAAAAGACCTGTCCTGCCCTGCTGTTGTCTCCAGACTGTTATTCACACACACATACACACAGACACACACACACACACACACACACACACACACACACACACACACACACACACACACACACACACAGACACAGACACAGACACAGACACAGACACAGACACACACACACACAGACACACACACACACACACACAAACACACACACACACACACACACACACACACACACACACACACACACACACACACACACACACACACACACACAAACACAAACAAACAAACAAATCAACAATAAAAAACACACACTGTCTGTTTCAAGTTCATTTTAAACTTAAACTCTTTTACTTCTGACACTATTTTGTCCCACTATTGACAGATGCATTAGCGTATTCTTTGTAAATATGCAGATATGTAGACCTGAATGGCACACACCTACAGCTAGCATGTTGTGTAGATAACACCCTCACTTCGCCTCTCTCAAACACCTCCACATAGCTGGGAGGTTTGTTAGTTGATCGAAACCTGACTTGAGTTGAGAGAGGAAGTTTAGGTGTCACATAGTAACAGCTGATGATAAGACAGTGGCATTCAAAGATATTGTCTAACTAATCACCGTAGGGACTATCAGTGAACTGGCATGTCCATTATATTTATTGTAACTGTGTCAACCACAGAAAGAAGTGTATGAGAGAATATTGCTTTATTGCAAAAAGTGAACATTTTAAACACCCACCCACGCACACACAAACGCACACACACACACACCACACACACACACACACACACACACACGCACACTTGATGATCCCTGAGGGTAAGTAAAAGCAGTTTGCAAGTTGTACTATTGCACATTGTGTTACCTTAATTGAGAAATATATGTGATCATTGTTCATCAGCTTTAAATGTATCAACATACACTTTGTGCTGTACGTTAAGCACATTTTATGGAATTAGTGAAGAAGGTGCCATTTACAATCTATAATAATTATGAAATGTCTCATCTTAGTAGTTGTCCTCATTCCCAACCGCGCATACCTGCATCTACTTCACCCACCTGTCAACCAATCTTTTCTGGCCCTCTGGCATATTCAGAGCTCACTGTAATGAAAGCGAACTTACCTGAAGTTGCGGAAGACTCATTCAGCCCCACACGGCCAGGCTGCTCAGACCTCAGAGATGGACGTAGTGATACAGAGACACAGGGAGAGAATAAAGACAGAGACAGGGTGAATGAGGTGAGGGAGAACTCCTCGCACCCTCCCATCTCTCATCTCTCCACCCCAGAAAACCGGTCGGAGCAGTCGTCCCCTTGAGGAACACAAACACGGAGGCCCGGGCAAGTTCTCCCTTGATATTCCTGTTCTGCTGAAATCCCGCCTAACCGGCTCAACCGGCCCCATTAAGCCCTGTAGGCTGATAGTGTGCCAAAAACAATTGGGAAACAGAGAACTGCATTGAGTAACACATTTTTAATCTGACTTAACAACATGCATGTATAACAGAACACTATTGGCATGAGTCGTTGCCTTCGGAGCATGACAATGTCCCACCACTTGAAGCACATGTGGATGTTTGGCGAATGAATTGAGTCATTCATACCGGGGGAGGTTGCAGAGGTATGTAAATAGATGGAAAACAGCAGACGCAGTGTCTCAAAAACTACACGTTGAACGCATGATGGGAAAAACTGATTTCCTGATTCCAGAACCAGATTCCTTATAACTCGCTTGACCAGGCTGAGTCAAGATCTCCATCGTCATCGCCTTTCTCTGCCCACATAATGCCACACCTTGCCACCAGAGGTAACGTAAATATAATTACCTTTGAGAGGTAAACAGAATGTGCTTTGAACACTATACAAACACACAAGAGGTGTGGGGGCAGATAGGCAGATAGAGCTAAGGCTGTATCACCCGGAGGATGGAGGCCCAGACCCAAGACCTTCTGGAGGGAAGCCAGGGGCATCTTGGTCCAGTGCAGAAACCTTTTGTGTATTGAAACGATAGAAGATAGTAAGAGGAAACAGAGAAAGAGGGAGAAGAGAGGGAAAGCACATGGCCTCTGGGCCCAACCTGCTGTTTGGAGTGACTGTCACCATGTCTTGTTGGAAGTCATTAGAACAACAATTGAGACATGAGAGCCTGAAGTGACCAAATAACTGTAACTGATTGAAAGATAAGGTATAAATAGGCATGCTAAGAGAAACCCCTGCAGCCTGCTGTTTTCCTTTTAAACCTAGGGGAGGTCATAGGCCCTGGACTCTGAGAATGTCTGAGGGGATAATTACATGACATATTTTTGAAGGGGTGAGCAGGTTTACTATGAACTGACAATACAAAAAAAAGGAAGCTAACATTAGTGTAACAAGAGCAAATTTCTTTTGTTTTAGTGCCAACTCTTGCAGTAGCATTATGAACCTGTCTTCCACTGATGTCCATGAAGCTGACTTGAATGGAATGCCCTCACATGCTCCTGTAATGTTGGTTTTTAATTGCTAGAGGGCGCAGTTGAACCTTGAAGCGGCGGGAGTCTTGGTATATGACGGTGCAAAAACGTCCCCTTCCTCCACTAAAGCAGTGGGCTTGATGGATGACTCCCCCACTGAGGGCAAACTGAGTAGGCGACTGTGAGTGGAGTGTGTGCAGGGTGATGCGGGGGTCAAAAGGTCAAGCATTGTAGCGTATCGCCCTCCGACTCCGTTGCTCATTTCTCATTGGTCGAGTTAAACGTGTTTACGGTCTGATAAAATTACGAGACATTTTGCAAAAAAGTATATCAACATTATGCCGAATGTCTACGAAACAACTACTCCACTTAGATTTTATGTACACCCAGCAGTTGACAGTGATACTTATCTTGCACAGTTCGGCTTCTAAGTTAGGTTCAAAGCACAATATTTATTTTCCAACAGGTTTTAGGTTGTGTGGCCATACACTGATAGGGGAGAAGTGCATTGTAGTACAGATGGCCCTCTGTTCAACACAGCCAATCCAAGAGGAACATGAGTAACATGAACAAACACAAAGCTACATCTACACAATCCTATCAGAATATGTGTGTATTTTACAGGGTGAGTCTGTCTCAAGGGCTTTCTGGTAGAATAACACAGACCTTAGCTGAGCCTGCGGGAGTGTATGAATGCAGGTGTTTGCCTGTCTGGGGAAATGCGTTCAGTTCAATCTGTTTTTTCATTGTTACTCAGACGTTGAGCAAACCATACTGTAAAAATAAGAGAAAACATTTTAGATATGAGCTCTCTATCAATATATTTAAATGAGTCAGGATCTCCAGCTACCAGAGGTCTCACAAAAAGGGAGAATACTTCAAATAGGATAAGTGACATTTTGTATATCTAAAAAACTTCACACAGGCAGAACATCTAAACCTACAGTTGTTTTTTGGTAGGGAGACGTTTGGTTAGCATTGACCCACCATGTCAACAGTTTGATCATGGCAATCTATCAAACTATTGGACTCCATTGATTGAATGCAATTTCGTGAAGACAATCCTGTTACCCTGATGAGTTCTTATGAATGACTTAGGTGATCCCTGGCTTTTCCTCTAGCACCACCATGAGGTCAAATTTACATTTTGTCTAATAATTTGCCTGCAAAAATAATGGCCACCATAAGTTGTCATTGTAGTTTGTGTCAAGTGCATGCCACTGTACGCAAGCTATATAACCCCAAATAGTATATACAACTGCTAATTAAGACGAGTTTAGTTACAGTTACTTGAGTGAACTCGAAAAGCCTTCCTCAGTCAGCACTACATAATCCAATCCATACTCAAACAAGTCAGACTAGATATGTTATTATATCAACTACACTATGTAAACAGGACCTTTATGTAGTCACAAGCTGTGACAACATTTCCAAAGTAATGGTTTTAAGAAGTCACGTGATTCATAGAGTGGCTATAATAATTTTCTTTTTTAATAATGAAAATGTATCACATGAACACATTTAGCGTGGTTTACAGCACAGTTCAAATAGAGAATATAGTGGAGCAGCAGCTAAAGAAAACAGATATTTTCCTCAGGACCAATGGCGTTGTTTGGCCCATGGTTTTGGTTTTATGCTTTACCGTTGTTGTGATTCACTTTCTCAGCTCCAGTAAGTGTCCATTTTAGCCCGTGCAGACAGCTGTGTTTTTTTCTCTGGTAGTGTATATGCTGCCTGCTAGAACACACATTACCTGTCACCTGCCAACTGTCTATCTGGAGACTTAGAATGGAGTTTAAGTAGAGATAAATGGAAATTAGACATAAGTTGGCCAGGAACATCACTCTGAAAGATTGATGTTCTGAATGACATCAACTTCAAGTTTTTAGTTGTGTGTGCTTCCATCGGGTTGCTTAATTATGTATGTCTGATAGTAGGGTGAAGAAGTGTCTCTCAGATGAAGTTGTATTTACATGGTTTGGAGAAAGTAAATGGGATTGTGTTTTGCATGCATAATGTAAAAATGTAAATCTTCCTCATTTACATAATTGTTAAGCAGCATTAATGAACCCATTACCTCGTTTACTCTTCAGTCAAAGCACAACATATTAACAAGCTAACACTAGTTCTGACAGTTTGCTGGCTAGGCAGCCGTAACACCCGGCAGTTAGTGGGTGTGTTTATTTATTAAATACTAATCCCAAGATAAGAACTAGTTTGTCAGGTGCAACTTGTTCAATGTAGTGATACCTACATTTCAAAATATGGTAGTAACATTTACATTATAAGCAACATACAGTATTTGAACATAGGAACAGCTGGTACAAACCCCCCCCCCCCCACCCCCCATAAGCTGCATTAGTTTTCAGATGTTTCACAATTCACTTTTTGAAAGTCACAAGTCACCCATGAACTGAAGGAATTTGAACCCGTCCTTAGACTTGTTATGTTCATGGACCCTCCTCCTCCAACTCCCCTGCACCTCTTATTTATGATCATTACCTTGACCTGCACCAGCCATCACTAAAACACTCACAGGATTGTAAATCACTGGAGTCTCTCTCTCCGTTACATAAACAGCATTGAAAAACCTGTTGAGGAGGCGATAGGCCTAAAGACACTGATCAACACTGATAGTCAGTGTTTCCCTGGGAATATTAGGAAAATGTTTGGATATCTAGTTTGTTGTCTTTTTCCACTACTATTGATTATTGACTATTGGACAATTATATGTGGTTTTCCAAAAGAAAAAAAACATCCCCAAATGATGGAAAGATCTCAGTAAAATCTTCAGTTAATGTATGGACTCTAATCTCCCACCACAATTGCTGTCTTGTTCTTCCCATGTAGGCCACAGCTTAAATCATAGTTAAGCCTTCCAAAAGTGACATGGGGGTAATCTGCGTAAATCCTACTCACAGACTAGGTAACTTTTTGCAGGTAGGCGGTTCAGTGTCTTGTTCATGGGCAGTTAAACAGGATGTACACATCGGCCAACTTGCTATGATTTAACCTCTGTTTTCTGCTCCATAAAGACCATGTTTCTCCAAAATACATGTACATACATGCAGTGGTGGAAGAAGTAGTCAGATATTTAAGTGGTGGTAAAAGGGCTACAACCACACTGAGGAAAATACTCCAGTCCTGCATTTAAAACATCATGTACTGTAAGTAAAAGTATGTGAGTATTATCAGTTATATATATATATCATGTTGAAGTACCTCAATTTGTACTATAGTATAGTCTGAGTAAAAGTACCACATCTGAATACATGTATTGTATTCATTTACAATTGTTTATAAACTAATAATAAACAAACCATTGGATAAAAACACAATGTAGTCAAAGCTTTATTTACATTTTTTTAATAGACACAAATTCCAATGGAGATAATAAATTATATAAAATTCAAAGTGAATCCAAAGTGATTGGATTAATCAAGAGCAGCAACACATGGAAAGTGTCCATGCATACCAACAGTAAAAAAAGTTAAACACACACACACACACACACACACACACACACACACACACACACACACACACACACACACACACACACACACACACACACACCTGCAGATAAGACATCAAAGCAGCAGGCAGATTTACAAGACACAGCAGAGGGCCTTTAAAAAATACTGCTGCATAAATGTTTATGCAGCTCTCTCCACGTCAGGCGCTATGAAGAGAGGAGAGTGCGGCAGAGCAGCACGACACCATGCCGACACTTCAGGGATTAATGTAATGGCTGCCTATGAATCTGACCAACCCCTTTGTGTTTCTGTGAGGGAGACATCATAATAGCTTTGAATGGTCAACAATGTTAATTTGTCCTGCTTAGTGAGGCCGGGTGGGTGGCTTTGAGGAGCACTCTGTGTGAATCTTTTAAATACAGTGGTTGGCGTGAGGGGGCAGGTGCGGTACACAGGGCTTGTGTGAAACACACTCTGAAAAATATATTAACAGCTCCTTTTAGACACTGGTCATGCTGTAATGACTACACAGTGACTCCTTAGAGGCTTTGATGCTGTTCTGTTGTACTTTATAAACACTATTCATGTACATATACTGACACCTGGAGGGTGTTAGTAGTAACATTAGTGGTGGCTGGTATTACATGTATGGTGACCACCATCTCTACCATTATGTCCTTGAGCAAGGCACTTGCTAGTTCCTCTGCCAACCAGTTGGCCTGTCGTTTTGCTGATCTCCAGATACAGTAGTGTGTGTGTGTGTGTGTGTGTGTGTGTGTGTGTGGTTATGTGCACGGGAAACGTATTGATTTGAAACCACTCCAGTGCGTGCCCGTATGAATTCGTGCACGTGTCACTAAACCTGCGTCACTGGACTCAGGCATGGGCGTGGGAGACTAGCGCTTTGAGGAGAGGGTGGAGCATTGGTGCTGTGTGGCTTCTCCAGTGTGTCTGCTGGACCCATGCCCATGTTTAGATACATACTGTAAGGTAGCCCATGAGACACACACACACACACACACACACACACACACACACACACACACACACACACGCACGCACGCACGCACGCACACACACACACACACACACACACACACACATGCAAGCACGCACACACGCGCACACACACACACCCTTGAGAACTGAAACAGAGCTATTATGGCAGTTAACAGGTGACTTTACTCTCAGTGGGATTTCCTTCCTTATATCGTTTTTAAGTGACATTTTAGGTCCTCATTAAGTTGTGGCTAAAGAATATCCAGCACAGAACAACGTGATCATTTATCTAGAGTTTGTGTCACTGGATGAATGTTAGTCCAACATTCTCCCTCCTTTTCTCTCTGTTTTGGGCCTCCATTGACATTATGTTCACCAGCTTTAGTCTCTGAATGTGCCTGCTGTTTGGTCTTGTAGTGTACAGGGTTTTTTAAAGAGCCTTCTTTCACTGCCAGCACGCTGCAAACAGCGCTGACGAAAACAGTAAAGCGGGCCGTAAAACAGGAACAATGAGCTGAAAAAGACAATAAACTCTGTTGAGCCGAGGGGGAACAACAGGGGTCATAATTTAATATAAGTGAGCTAACTGCACAGAACATATTCAAACTGCAAAAGAGAAGGATCTCTGTAAAGTAAAGTAAAGTAAAGTAAAGTAAAGTAAAGTAAAGTAAAGTAAAGTAAAGTAAAGTAAAGTAAAGTAAAGTAAAGTAAAGTAAAGTAAAGTAAAGTAAAGTAAAGTAAAGTTAAGTTAAGTTAATGTGTCATGTGAGTTCTTTATAGTAAATTAACACAAGCAGATGTACACATGGTTACACAAGGTTATTGAAATGTGTCTTTCTGCTTATCCCCTCCCACTACTAAAATACCACACACATGCAGTTCTCCAGAGGGAGCAGTAGTATGCTAGTATTTTTTTTTTTCAAAATATTTTTTGTTGCTTTTTCAGAGACAGACACGAAACAGAGGGACATACAGTAGATGGGGAGCAGACATACCACAGAAGTCACTGACTGTCGCAAGAACAAGTTTTGTCCAAAATGATCTGAAGCAAAAACTAGAACTAGAAACGAGAGGTTGAAATTAATAAAATGTACATGTCTTATATTTACATTGCGATATTGACAAGTGATAAGATGACATCACTCATTACCTGTAATATATTTTACAGTGAAATACGCTAGTTAAGAAAAAGGCCACCTTTCTTTTCTGCCAAGCTACACATAGAGCACACGGCTCACAGCACTGGCACTGACCGTAAGCATTGGACATAAATGGGAAAGTCTGAAATCGTCAAACATCTACATACATTCTGAGGATACAGGTCTATATGTATGTGGCTGTAAACACTACCAGCAAAACAAAATGGAAAACAACCAAGCATTTTCTATGATATTTTTCAGCATGTGTAATCATCAATCATCAAGTAAGTTCTTGTCGCTTTGTGTCGTCTGGATGTCATCAAAACACCGCTGTTGATACTTTTTACTGGAGAAAATGGCTGCTTTATTATATATCGTCAGGATATAGGAAGATTTACAATTGCCATCTTCTCTGTCCCATCACATCTTTAATGTAGCCCTTTTCTATGTATGTCGTATATCAATTTGTCGCTGTCTATTATACATGTGTTTTTATGTGCAACATACCATGATGGATATCGCGCTTCCATGTATGCTGTATTATGGTAGTGACAATAAAGCTGATTCTAATCCTTCTGGTCCACCCTGCTGAGAGCTGCAAGGTTATTTCAATCCCCCTGTTTAGCTGAACTGTAAGTTTGATGTAGATGCAGTTATTAGTGAGACTGAGAATCACGTCGTGTCCTCTCAATAGCTGAGCCGGAGAGCACCAGGAGCTGGCAGCGCGGTGCAGGCCACCCAGAGCGATGAATAAACCTGGGACGTCAAACAAACAGAGAGGTAGGATAAATATTTCAAAGAGAAGAGAGAACAAACAGGCCAGAGTGAGAGAGACAATGTGCGATAATAAGACGTGAAGAAGAAAGTGACAGGTGTGTGTATGTGTGTGTGTGTGTTTGTGTGTTGGGGTGGGCGGGGGGGATTTTTGTACTTATCAAATTAGAGTCAGTGTATACAGTAACAACACAGGAAAGAACCGAGGAGTTTATGTACATCTCCAGGTCTTTCCTTGTGTGCCCTCTGGACAGTGTCCTCTAAAGAAATAGTCCCAATGACAAAATAGTGAGTCCGGTTAGCTTTTGGAACTTTAGATAGACATTGTGCAACATGACTGAATCAGTTTGCTGATTTCATGATTCTTCTTTATTTGGGCTTCTGTTCAACCTTTATTTTACCATTTAGCATTATTCCATTCTTGCCACTTGTGCCACGTTGGCTGCAGTTCAGCAAAAGTCCCATCGGCTGTTTCCCTGTTTTAACGATGGGGCCTGCAAACCGAATGTCAAGCCATTAAATAATTGGTGAATTGAATCCAACTATTGAAAGAAACAACTTGTCTACTATAAGAACTCTGACCCAATGGAGAGCTTTGCCTCTGGCTAAGTGTCCCAGGTCCCACCATCACATCCTCCTCCACTTCTCTAGTGTTAACACACTTGAGGGGCCCAGTCACCAGACCTGCTGCCTCAGAACTGTACACTTATACATTCATATACCCACAGACAGAAAGACAGACAGACAGACAGACAGACAGACAGACAGACTGTCTTTCAGTTGATTTGTTTGTTTGTGTATCAGTAGTTGACAATAAGCCCTGGCGTTGTTACAGGACTGTGTGAGCCTTGTTGTGTTGCCGCTGGCTTCCTGTCTGTACCAACCTGTTTCCTGTGTGCGTTTGCCTCTGTGACAGGACGCCTACAGGCTTCCTCCCCTGGATAAGTGTGTGCTTCTGCTGATAAAAGCGTAGTGGTACTGTGCTCAACTCCCTAGACCTATTTCTATTCTCTCTTCTTTGTGACGACACAACAGCGTTTTTCTTCTCCCCACGTGTGTGTGCACCAACAGCAAAAGCATGGTTTGAAATTGATGGCCATGTGAACATATACAATGTCCACATCTATCTTCATTCAAGCTAATAGAGATGGACAGCGGACAGAGGGTCTCAGAGAGAGAGAGAGAGAGAGAGAGAGAGACAGAGAGAGATAGAGAGAGAGAGAGAGAGAGAGAGAGAGAGAGAGAGAGAGGATATCCATCACACTGGGCAGTTTCCAGTCAGATGTAGCGATTGAAGACAGAAGTAACTAAAAGGAGGGTTGGGGGTAAAGAATGGATTTGAGATGGCCAGTATTAGGCATTCTTCTCTCACATTTTTCTTCGTCTTGATACAGCTCCTTTAAGACAGATTGCTTGACCTTGGACAAAGAGAGTTAGTTAAAGTAGGGGGAGCGTTGGAGGAGGTAGATTGAGAGAAGCAGAGACTTTGCCCTGATGTATGCCCTGTTTCTAGGCCACAGCCTTCATGTAACACCCTACAACTATCAATCCCCCTGTCTTCTGTAAGGTTGAAGCAGTCATTATTACTTAGGAAGCCTCAGATGCGTCACTGTACAAGTGTGAACGTGCATACAAATGAGTCAGATCTTGCGGTTGTTACCATTAACGGTTAAATATCGTGTCGTCAACATACAATTCTGAACGACTGAACCGACACTGAAACATTTCATGGAATTCCCAGCAAGGAGAGTCCAGCAAGTCCCTGACTTCAGAAAAATGCTGTTTACTCTCTGGCTTACCCTCCTCACCCTGCTGTGGCCCCATTGGCTGTCAGCGGGCCCATTCGTCCTGGGAGGAGCCAATGAGCAATAGGCCCTGGCTCTGAGTAAGGCCAATCAAACTGCACAGAACGGTGACATTGAGGGAGATGCTGGGAATAGCTGGCCGCTGTTTATGGGCTCCTGCCTGCCTGACAGAAAGCAGAACCCTCGGACGGGAGAAAAAAAGCAATTAGGCAATTACACCATCTAGTCCTATAAGGATCCCACATCTCACTGTTTTCTTAGCCTCTTCGTGGGCCGATAAGGGACGGCTGCCGCCATTGCCGAGGCATGACTGAAAAATGATGAGTGGAAGGACCTGTGGAGGATGGCAGAGAAGAGGAATGGGAAGGGAAGAGAGATGGGGAAAGGCTGGACGGCAGAGAGGGAGAAGAAAGGGATGAGGAGGGCAGGAGAAGAGGTATAAAGGAGAGGGGAAAGTGAGGGATAGAGTTCAGAGAGGGGATGACAGCAGAAAATCAAGGATTATGGACGTTCAGGGAAGAAGGATAAGTAAAGTAAGAGGTTGCTAAAGCCCCAATGGAGATTTATTTTCTCTGAGCGATTAGCATCCATTTGAATGTGACTGGATCGTTGGTGGAACAATAAAGATGGTTTCACCTCGTGAAGATTAAACCAAGCTGAAAAGCCATCCATGATCCCATGATCAGAAGATGATTCACTTTTTTGACTTGGCTGTGTGGATGTGGGCAGGCTGAGCTTGATAAACATCTCCCTCACACTTTATTGCACCTCTGAGGGTTGGCCAACTTATACCTTGATCAGACCATAGTGGGGTTTAGCCCCCTCCCAACTCAACCCAGAGAAGAGGTCTGAACAGCCCTACAATGAAACCTCTACCACTACTAAGTGTGTGTGCCAGGCCCTTAGTGTACTTTTTCTTAGAACATTTTCAGGGAACAACAAAGGCAAAGTTTTGAAAAATTCTTACTTTGTAGAATATCTAGTTCCTTTGGTCTGGTAATACTTTGTGTGTAAAAATAATAATGTACAATGACATTTATTTTGTAAAGTTTTATTTGTAGATTTGATTTTTCTCAAACTTCGTATTGAGTGCATTTGTATAATTTAAATATTCACTAAATATTATTGTATTATTCTGGTACCCCAATGTAGACCAGTAACTATATTATATGGTGCATCTTGACTGTTATAATAAGGGTTAAGATTGGCGGAGTGTTGCTGCATACATTATAGGTGGACTTCATGACACAGAGGAAGCTGTCCCTGTGCCCGTTCACCATGTCCCAAAGCAGTTTACTTTAATTACCAATAATATTATAGTTAACGGTAGGAGAAGCCAGCATTACAATAACAAGGCAGTCATTATATGCAAGTTCTGTGACAGAATGCAACCTACAGTCTCCAGCCCATCCATCACTCTGACCTCCTAGATATGCTGGGCTAAAGTTGAATAATAGGAAATGTGTACCTATCAAGTGTATTAGCTTGACTCTACTCTACTATGAATTTGATTGGTTCCCATCAGGTAAGTAAGATAAGGAGAAAATAAACTTATTTCACTTAGATGTTTGTCTCAATGTACAAATGCAACACCAACTCATCAGGCAATAAGGTTGATGAGGTTAGACATGTGTACTTGTGTGCTGTAGATGCTAGTATATATCGTACTGCAGTGAGGAACAGCACCTGGGTGGTCTGGCATCTCTCTCTCTCTCGCTCATTCTCTCCTTGTATGTCTTTTTCTTCTTCCTCTGCACCCTCTCTCCTTCACGCTCCTACACTGCTTTCACTTCATCCTCCCTTTCTAGCCATTCCTTTGTCAAGCAACTACACCACAATAACCCAGATAAAAGGAATAAACGGTTTTTCTGCAGCGGTCCTTCATATTTTTTCTTTGCCTCTCCTCCACTTCCTATCGTCGGACTCTCCCTTTGTTTCAAAGCCAGTTATTCTCTCTTTAAGTATGCCATTGAGAGACACATGAGGTCCTCTAAGACCATTTCAAAACTAATAAACAATTGTCAAGTGAGAGGGAAAGCAGAGGGAGCATGGGCCACTTTAAAAGCACATCAAAGGCCAGAGGAAGGAGAGACATGAGAATGGGAAATGTGGCTGGATGAGGAAGTACACACGCACGCACGCAAGCACACACACACACACACACACACACACACACACACACACACACACACACACACACACACACACACACAATGTACATACGAATATGGGCTCAAATAAGGGTCAATAACATTTGATATGATACTCAGAAAAAGTTTCACTACCTCTAATTATTCAACATTATACTCCTGCAAAAATTTGTTTTCTGTCGAATGTGATAAGGTTTGCATTTGTACAAACCTGTGGTCCAAATTATAATCCTAAAGATTTTCATGAAATCAAACCCCATTTTTTGGAACTATTAGTGTTTGTCATTTGTCATATCAACATTCATAAATGACCTCACCATAATACCCACCTAAGCACAAGTTGATATCAGCCTCGCTGTCACAGTTCATTTCCTGCAGCTGTGTCAAAGTTATATCCAGTTACTGCTAATGCAAATTCAATGTCCAATTTCCTATTATGCTGCTTCACATTAAAATCATTCAACTGGTGTAACACAGGGGGGCTTTTATTGAGAAGCAGCCACAGAGTCACACTATATTTCAAAAATGCTCCCACAGAACAAAACAACAGTAATTACAACAGTAATTTCTTACTTTTGCTGCACACCTCCAACACCAAGCAAGATAACACACTGTACTGTGTCCTGCTGTTGGGTCTTCATTAAAACAAACACATGTATTGAACCACATCAGTCATCAATATTTCTTAATTGCATGTAATCATTCACTGCATGTAGAACTGCCTCGGACCATGCACACTTATTTTGTTCACAAAGTAAAAATAGTTGTACGTACAAGGTGAGTGAAGCCCATTATCTTCAGTATTCCACGCATTCTTCCTTTTGCAAATATGAGCAGCGGGCTATAGAGATAAGTTAATTCACTTAATTCTAACTCAACATCAACAGGTTGATTTCATCATCAATGTTGTAGTCTTCAGCTCTAACTGACACTGACTCAAGGCTTTATATAACTATAATACATATGGAGTAGAGCTCCTCAACACCTGGAAGACCAGGTAGTTGTCTGGGAAGGGATTTTTTTCTCTCACACCTCCCCCGACCCCAAACCCTCTCCACCCTCTCCTCCCTGCCCCTATGTGAGGAGCCAGGCTGGCTGAGACGGAGGGAGCCAACCCTCCACAGGGCGGAGAAGGTGGGAGAGCACAGGGGGAGAGAATTGGGAGAGGAGGGAGATAAGTCGACTTCACAGCCCGTGACATAAATCACATCAAGACATGACAGTAGGACATTGACCAGGACCACTGATAAAGCCCAGCAGGGAGGGAGAGAGAGGGAGAAACAGACATATAGAGAGAAAGAGAGAGAGAGCAAAGTAAAAGAGAGGGAGGAGGGGCTCTTTAGGTTATTATTACCCCTACAAAATCCCAATCTCCAGCGATCAGTGGATCACTAATGAGCGAGTCCGTGGTGGTTCCACAGTGAGTGGGTGGCATTGTTTAATACAGCTGTCTGCCTCTGCTGCCCCCGAGTTACAAGAAGGGGACTGGTTGTGTTATTGTGATGGGGGGAAACCTCATGAGCTCATAGTCTGGGAAGAAAGAAAGATTATCTGTGAGGTGATTGGATGGTGTTATGCAGATGCTCTGTGTTTTTGGGTTTGACAATGGAAGCTGCTTATACAGCAGTGTTTGACAATAATTTATCATTTATACTGTCATCAGGTTTCAGTAACACCCCATCAGCACGTCTTTATGAAACTTTATGTGAAGCTTGGTGATAACGGTAATGACTAGCAGGGCTAGTTGGTCAGATACAGTAGCCGGCGAGCTAACTGCTAGCATGCCAGCTTTAGTCAGTCACAATATGGCTTCCTTCTACTTTTTCAGCCATTTTGTAGTCGAGGGTTTATATAATGTTATACAATTAAGGGTTTCGTTAACAAAGGGAAAAAGTATTTCTTAAATCACGAGCTTGCTGATTGTTTGCTAAAAGATATTTAGCAGGCTCATGCTAAGTCACTAATACAACAGAATGTTTACACAGCAGTAAATCTGCCCCTGTCTCGTAAATGTTTCTGTTTCAAAGTACATGTTGCAACATATTTTGACACTTCTATTTTGGACTCGCTGCTTCCACAAAGGTCAGCAACTGTTTAGCTATTGGAAGGAAATCTATTCATTCATACTTTAAAGATGGATCCAGTGATTCTTATGAATGCTTGTTCTCAAAATCACATGTTCATACTGTGTGTGTGTGCGTTATAAAAAAATAATGCTTATAAACAGCCTATGCTCTGTTAACGCCGGGTACATAAACAAAGGGGGGCGACGCTAGCTAGCAACATACCTATATACAGAGCCTAGGCTGTGTAATTCCACTGGATTTATTTCAGCGCACACAAAGTACGGACATGTAGCGAATCCTGAGGTGACAGCAAGCTTTCTCCAGAATGTCTGACTCCACCTTTCTGAGAAACAACATTTGTTTTTAAACGGAAACAATTTGCTGTGTTAAAGACCGATCTTACTCTAATCTATAGCATTACCTGACGTCCTCCTTCACTCTCCTCATAATTACTCCATCTGCAGAAGGTCTTTGCCACTTGATAATATGTTGTCTGGGGGCACCAGTTTAAACAGCTAATCCCGTCTCCTCAAAAGTCTTTAATAAATATGCACTGTGTTTCTTTAGCCCTATGAGAAAACCCACCAACCAAGACAATTCCATTGAAATTGATACATTTTACAGTTCTTAAACAAAGTAATAATTGCCAACAAGAGAACACACAAATGTATCGTCAACTATATCTTTTTACATGACAAGCTGATAATTCCAGAATGATTTGAGTTTTCAGTACGGCTCAGTTGTGTTCAGGCTCTATCAAGCTGACAGACGGTTCCCCTTTCAGTGTTCTGGATGCCTGTGAGGTTTTTCTCCTCAGCTTCTGTTCCTTAACTCTTGGGCACGGTGAAAGAATGGCGATTCGTAAACTGTTTGACGGCTCTACATTTTTTGCCGCAGGGCTTACATGAACTGTTTACTCAAACTGCTAATTTGTTACAAAAACGAACCGTCTCTCTGTATACCCAAACGCCCGCCTTGGTCGCAGGAGGCCTGTACATCACAGCGACAGCCACTAAAAGCCAAGCAGAGTTTGACAATGATGAATGGACAGTCCATCATTCTGAGGTCTCATAGCTTAGGCAGCGATTTCATAGTTTTGGTTTCCAATTCTTTAGAAGCCCTTTTCCTCTCTGAGAAAGTAAAAGGTATTCCTAAGAAAATGAAAGATAAACTCAGGGGTCAAGAGTCAGTATTTTGACTGGCAGAAATGGACTTCCAGAATACTGAGAGACCAGAGAGCCATGAGGGAAATTCCTCCTGTGCTGCAGCTACTGGCAATAATAACAAGCCTTTTGTGTCTTGGTTGAAAAAAAATGTGATTGCAATAGACTCACTGTAAATTCATCCTAATGTTTATCCCAATTCATTGAGGTTGATGGGTACAGTCAGGGCTGGATTAACCTGCCACTGGGACCTGGGCCAAACATGAGCTATGGGCCCCTCTGACACCATGTTCCTTGCACCCAGTGTTGCCTTCAAGTGCCCAAGAGATACAGTGCACCCTGCAGACCCACATCCCCCTTAACCAACCAGCAGTCCTACAATAACATATTACCCTGTCATACTCAGTGAGTGAGCTCACACAGGGTCCTGATCATTCCAGTGTTTATTAGGCTGCGGTGTTACATACTTTGTTGCACGTCATCAGCCTACATTTTATGTCTGTGTCTCGTCTATCAATGTCAAATAGGCTACAGGTGGAAAATAAAATGATACGCAAACACAAAGACGACTCCCAGAGTGGATTTCTGTACCAACATTACTAGTGTGTTGGTACCTTCATCCTCCAAAACCAAACCAACTAAAATGATTTTTTTTTTTTTTAAAACAAATAAATTGGTTTTGTAAAAGTGTTTATACCTGCCTCCAGTGTTCCTCTGTTGAAGACCACTAATGACACAATTAAAACAACCTATAGGCCTATAGCTCAAAGAGACATCTGGAACCGGCCGGCT
>NC_137211.1:22239960-22374960 GCF_949987685.1 Ammodytes marinus | reverse complement strand
GGACCCTGCTGCCATAAAGCGTTGAGTTGGAACTCAACCTTTGGTCGATGCTGTCGCGGCTTAAGCCACCGACAGAAGAAAACACCCTCCTTGCACACACACTGAAACACACACACACACACACACACACACACACACACACACACACACACACTTGTGCATTTACTTATACACACACACTCTCTCTCTCACACACACACACACACACACACACACACACACACACACACACACACACACACACACACACATACACACTTTGGAGCTTGAATCAGTGTAGGTAAATGTACACACACATCTTTTCAGAGATTAGACCAAAAATACCAACCTGATCCAAACATTGTCAATTTAGTTGCATGAAAAGACATTTTGACGACATCCACTTTTATCTTATGTTCAATATTTGTGTGATTTACCTGAAAACCAAACAAATGTTCTTACAGTAAGTCAGAAAAATAAAATGTCAATCAGTTTATTAACCTCAACACATTCAAAAGAGAGGAAACGGAGACAATACTTTAGAACAGTATAACAATACAATTCCATTACATATTGACAAAATACACACAAATAAAATTAGATTATTATGTTTAAGATAATTACAGTCTCCTTTGCCCTTTAATTTTCTGAAATGAAATATTGAGTCATTGCACTTTCATTAATGTAAAATATTAAAACGATAAACTGATATGTATTCGCAATGTGAGAATCAAAAAACGACTGGTCATTATTTTCAAATGGATCGCACAAGATGGCCTGTTTATGTCTACTGAATCTTGTAAAAACGAGTCACTTCCCATTTAGCTGAGAGACTGCACAGCCCGCCGGCCATTCTACGACAGCGGGCAATAACTGGCCACTATGACTTTTTAACTGTCCTTATCTCAACATAAATAATGTGCCTATAAAAGTTAATCATCTACACTCATTGGTAATGAGATGTTCAACAGCCATTAAAAAGGTTTTTCTGACCATTTGCACGTTTTCTTTTTTTTTTTTTTGCTTTTTGCGATAACGATAATACGTTGAAAACTGCTCCCAGACTGTTCTTGGAAAACAGCAGAAAGCAGTGACATGGACAAACACCAGTGACTCGGATCAGTTATCAGTTATAACAACAGGTTACTGTCTCCATGTCTGTTTACATTCCACTTGATTGTCCATTGCATTGCAGTATTTTGCTGCAGCGTTTCTCCTAAAAATAGAGATTTATTTTAGTAATAGGTAGTTTTTGTTGATCCGCTGAGGAAATGTGGCTTTCTGGATGTGAGATCAGGAGCGCCTGGTCCTGTACTGGTTCAATCCTCAGTAGCTCTGGCTGAGCTACTGAGTTGCTGTTCTGTAATACAAAATCATCCTTTGTAAAACTGCAGCCCCGCGGCCCCCTCCTTGTTAAGCTAATGTATGTCCCAGGTGAGCTGTGTTGGGCCTGTCAGTTACATAGCCAGTGTGTGACAGTATATAATATGGCAAGCAGATTGGATGTCCACCAGATACAGTACATGTCATGAAGCCACCAGACAATGGTTTGGTGTTCATACAACAGTGTTTCTCCACAGCTCCAGAGCCAATGGAAGAGATGGCCTCCATGACAGAAGTTGGTGTCAGTATGGCTGCCCTGTTTGTGTTTGAGGCTGCTCATGCTTGAGCCAGAGAGCACCACGCGTTCTGTGAGGTCATGGAGGTGGGCGTAAATGGATAATCCTCATATTTAATGTCCACATGTCCTGATCCCATGTTGTCTAACTGAGAAGCCGTCTGCAGGGAGGAAAGAGACATTTGAATTAAGCACACATTCACACTGTCACACTGTGTGTCTAAACAGTATTACGTTTTACACATATAAGTCCATAACCTATCATGGGTATTTTTTTATTTCATTCATTTAATGTGTATTTGCTTAGGTACAAGTGTGTGGCATAAACAAATCCCACACACCACAACATTTATAGCCTAAGCTAGGTGAGCATTTAAAATACAAAGACCTGAGTTACAATACACAGGAGATAGTAGAACTGAGGTTATGACATCGACACAAACGCAAAAGTATTTTTTACCCGTTTTCATGAGTTCTACGCGGTGAAAAAAGAGGACAGAAAGCTTGTCATTTGCAATACTTTTAACCTTGCACTCACACCAAAAGCGTTGTGAACGTTAGTTGCATTCATTTTCGCAAAATTTCAGCGGAAGACCAATATACTGTACTAGGCTACAAGTGTCACCGCCAACTACTGGCTTAAAATTTTTGAAAACGTAAAGGAAAATCATTTCCGTTTTTAGCAAGACCATTGTCGTGTAAACATGGCCTGAGACAATACAGCCAACAAACAAGATTGAATGTGAAGCTATCAAAGCTTATTAGCTTTACCAAATAATTGATTGAGTATAAACTTCTTCACAATGAAGGGACGGTTTGCAGACAGTTATGACACAGGAGCCAGTTGTACAATTATGAGTTTTGAAGAAACTGTAAACGTATTGTCTCAATTTCCCCTTCAATAACTATTTATTGAAAGTTAATCAGACATTTCATGGGGGAGTAAACTGCTCAGCACAGATACAATAGAAAGAAGCTCAGAGAACTAGTGTGATCGTTTAGCACTAGCCACGTTAGCAGTGAGCTCTGCAGATACAGCAGGTCACTGACTGTCCTAGTGACTAGTCACTACGTCAATGAGCCAGCTGGAACCAAATGTTTTGCCAAGATGAAATTCCCCCTTACTGGTGTGACTCATCCTTGTGCAAGACAGACTTTACAAAGTTCAAGAGTCCCCATTAAATCATCAGCTATTTAAAGACACAATGACATAATGAAACGCTTGATTGACACTAGATTGCCAACCGTACACAGTACACGTTGTCTGGCGCTTGTGTGGAACGGAGGTTTTACCCGGGTGGCAGATGTGACGGTCTGTCCAGCGTAGGGTGAAGGGGCCATGTTGGGTTCACTCTTAATGGTGGAGGCATGTTCTGAGACTGAGAGGGAGGTGGGGGAGCTGGTGTCAGAGGTGGTGGATCCTACAGAATGAACAGGACAGGCAAATTAAAAATAACTACATTTATGATAATGTACTTAGGCACTTTTTTTAAGTAATGTGTGCAGCGCTAATATGGATTTTCTCTTTTAAATGTTAAGATATTTTGCTCTTACTTTTTATGAAATTTGCAATAAATTAAATATAATGCTGTATTCACCCATCCACCCATCCACTTACTACACTTCATTCTTCCCTTATAGGCCCCTTATTGACAAAATCCCTTTTCGTCAAAATCAGTGAATAACTCTTCACGATCCGTTACCTGTCCGTATTGTGTGTGCGCTAATCTGGTGTTTATAGCCTAGGCTCTATAAACTGGTATGTAAACAAGGGGACCGGTGCCCCCCTTCTACGGTACCGTAGCTAGCAACATGCCCCTTTACGGAGCCTATAGGCTGTGTATTAACACTGCATTTTCTTAAGCACATACATAGAACAGACAGGTAACGGATCATGAGGAGATATTCACAGCTTTTGACAAAAAGAGATTTACAACAAGTGTTCTCCAAAATCACTGACTCCACCTTTAGAGTTTATCTTTTTACCCTACCTGTGGATGTTTTATTCTTGGGCATCTTGGGTTTGCGCTTCCTGGTCTGAATGCTCTCTTTCTTCATGGCCAGAGGTCTTGCCACCTGTAGGGAGTAGAGGAGCAACACACATTAATTGGGGCATATACTCACCTCCCAGTGCCTGATAGACTCAGAGGCCACAGTGTCAAGACGACCCACGCAAGCTCCCCTCCCACTCTGCCGCACTGATAACAATGATCACTATGCCCTTGGAGAGGTTTTACACTGAGCAAATAATGAATTGCTCCCCACTGCATTTTTTCTACACAAGCTGTTTTACACACGGGTTGGAGAGGGAGGCTCATGAGAAGACTGGGTTTGAGTATAGGAAACATTACAGCAACAGAACAGATATTAAGAACATGATCGTATAGTGTGACCTACCCCATGCAGCTTCATATAGAGTCCACAGGCGTTGCACACAGGCTCTCCCTCTGCGTTGCGTCTCCACAGTGTGGTGGTGCTTGTGTGGCAGTTAGTGCAGCAAAGGCCGGCCCGGCGAGAGGTGGTCTGCTGCAGGTGAAACATTTGCATGAGAAACTGTTCTGTTGGCTGAAACCCAAAAATGTGAAAAAACCCAGTAACAACCCACATCTGTATGTATCCTTGAGCTATAGTTTGAGAAACTTGAGTGGAACCGTTCCCTTAACTTTTAGAATGAATTGCAGGATGTCAGTTACGCATGGAAGTATAACAATGAAGAATTATATCCCTCCACATACCAATGCAAGACAAATTGTAATAACTCATTTACTTTGGACACCCTTTACAGAACACAGAAAATCCTTATTTCTTTCTCACACTGCGGTGTGGCTATCAGCGTAAAACACAGTGAACACAACAACAGCATGAGAGTCACGTAGCTCTGGAGAGCCTTGTCTAAAAACGGCCCCCGTCCAAGGGCAAGGTCGACGCAGGACAAATAAAAACAAGAGAAAACAGCCCGGTGCTGGAGGCAGATTGTTGGGCAATGCACAGCCACAGCTGCTCTGGAGAGGCAAGTTCCTGGGAAATACACAGCCGTGAAGCCTTGACACACCGCCTCCCAGCACCACCATCGAACAATTCCATTTCTTCTAAATGCTCACTAACTACAAATGTGCCGTTACCCACTTTGACCTCAGCATATGTTACATCTACAGAGCAAATAAAGGTGTGGACAGGATTCTTCATTTTTCAATTCACTGAGGCATAGTTCATGTGTTTTACTTGTGACTCATCAGTGCACTGTGTTAC
This sequence comes from Ammodytes marinus, assembly GCF_949987685.1. Lineage (NCBI taxonomy): Eukaryota > Metazoa > Chordata > Actinopteri > Uranoscopiformes > Ammodytidae > Ammodytes > Ammodytes marinus. The sequence goes on along the minus strand of NC_137211.1, from coordinate 22,370,114 downwards.
GAGAATAAAGAAATTTTACTTCAGTCAAAATATACCACACTGTAAACACACCAAATTATGAGTAATAGTCCTGTATTTAATATACAATAATTAATGTAATAATATTATTAAAACATTTATTTTAAACATAATGCATATTGGCCCCCTTCAGAGTGTTACATCATGTATTTGAAGATTATTCTCACTGATGCATTATAGTGCAGGAGCTAAGCATGGAGCTAGTTGGGTGGTTTAATCTATGATGTTGTCAGATGACAGTAGTAATAGCGCATGTGTAAATAATCAAATGACTGATTGCTGAATACCATTTCAGTCATGACTGGGTCAATTGAACACAATACAATATGTAGGCTGCTATATGTAGTAAAAATAATTAGAAAATGGAAATACATTAGTAAAGTAAAGTAAAATCATATGGTATGAGTAATGTATTTTACTTTCCCCACTTTTCAATATGTAATTAAATACATATTTCAGTAATAATTTCCTCTGTATGTGTTTTTTGGTCTACAGTTATATGTAATATCATCATCGTTATTATTATTATTATTATTATTATTATTATTATTATTGGTTTTATTTATTTATTATTATTGTTATTATTATTGTATAAGGTGGGCACATATACACAGCCTTATTTGTATTAGGCCAATAATAAATTAAAAGTCCTGCATTAAGTGAAAGTGCAGAAGCAATATTAGAAAAATTTACCATTACCCAAATAGAAATCGTTCCAGTGTAAAATCATTATATTACTGGATTTTTTTTTATTGGTGCATGAAGGTGCAAGCATCATTGTCATGTTGTAGCTCACTATTTTGGGGAGTTTAAATGAAACCTTTCAACTAATGGCTTGATATAATATTTAATCATATTAAATTCATATTCCTAGACTGTAAATACTCAGGGGAAGTAGCCTACAAGTTGTTGAGTGAATGTGCCAATTATTTAACCCAGCCGATACGTATCCAGAGTGCGTCTTTTCTCACCAGTCGTTTCTGAGGTTTGATGAGCGGCCTGTTGATGCCGTTCATCTTGTGGTAGAGGCCGCAGGCGTTGCACAGGTAGTGACCGGTGCCGTCCCTGCGCCACAGCGGCGTAGACACGGAGCCGCAGTTGACGCACTCCCTGCCCTCAGTGGACATGTCTTCAACCAGGTCTGAACACAGGAGAAAAAAAAACTATTATTAGATTGATTCCAGACAAAAACTTTGATAACTGCTGTGTGTCTGTTTACTGCTGCTGCAGACACCTGGATTTTATATCATAATTCATATTCTGAGATATGTTTACTATCATTGAAACTTAGATATTTTAAGGTCTCAGCACAAATTTTCATGCGTTAAATGTCACACACACTTCAATTGTTCTCGAGCAGCTGCCCCTTCTCTTTATACTGTCGCTGTGGCCTTTAGAGAACAGCTGGATGTAAAATCATAAACTGGATTGGAATAAACAACATGTAACTGTATATCAACTGTTATCGAGATTTTCTTCTGAACTTTTACAACTGGTGACGGGCCAATGCATGACGAATAACCGCAGGAGGAATTTAAACCCTTCCAGGAGAGATCAAACCCGCCGAATGAATGAGTGTGGAGGCAGACGGATCTGGGATCTGCTGAGGGGCGGGGCGGTGTGTTATCAGCCTGAAAGATCCGGGGGTCCCCTCCATCCATCTCAACTCTGACACGCGACGGACTCCTGGCATTAATTGCCCAAATTCCTAATTATTCATTTTAGAGCGCGAGAGGCCGAGGAGCAGTGAGACTGTCAGGCTGCAGCCAATGCCACAACAACAACATGCTGAGCCCAGGGACTAACACAACAAAAACACTCAAAATAACCATTAGGATCAGATAATATTAAACTTTACTAAAACGGAATATATAAATTACCAGACAATGCTGTCCTATAACGATAGGCTACTGAACATATATTGAGTTACAAATTAGGCCTATAATTATTTAGCAATAAACAATGTGAAATTGAATAGCACTTGAAGTGTTTGTGTGTGAGGCACATTTAGGTGGGGAATTCCTCTCAAATAAGACCAATAAGAGAAAATAGGAAACCAATCAATTTCGAATAATAAATACATTTCAATTGAATTAAAATTTAAGTAGTGTGAACTGCCATATCAAACCATCAACCTGAGGGATTAAATAAAAACAAATTGAGATTGTCCTTTTCAGAATAATGTGTTTTTTCACCCCTCAATGTAATGTGCGTTTGTTTATGAGACTGATTGAATCACTGTCACCCTAAGGCTAGATAATAACACACCCTCCCAACGTGGCCTTTATGGATAAAACTGATCTTAACGAACGAAAAGTTGAAGGAGAATCGAAGTAAAAAATAAATAAAAACTAATAACGAAATGTAGGCTATATTGTTAAATAAATGTTTAGACAGTTATGTTAGACCATATTGAGACACGATATCTTTTTTAACTTTAAATATGAATGCACATTTGATATTGTAATGAATTTCCTTTTTTAAATTGAGGGTTAAATATGAACAAATAACATCAGAGTAAAGACAGCACCTGGGGGAAAAGGCCTAGGTGAAGACATGACTGTTGACTTGAGTCAAAATGTGATTTTTAATCTTGACATTTTTTGTACAGTTGGAATTATTATAAATAATTGGAATTAGAATTAGAATTACAGTTCAGATAAACAATTAATTAATTCTCACAACTCACATTTAAATATGTTCAGCACTTACGCCAATAAATAAAATGCTAACTTTTCCTCAGACATACGTATGTAGCCCTACGCTTATTTCTAAGTAATGATCAGAACTTTCAGGACTGACCAAGAAACAAAAATACCTTCATGATCTCCAAGTAAGAGTTAGTTTGGGGGTCTTTAGCTTACCCAGACTGGTCTTTCTTCCGGACAGTCCTCCATGGCGTCCCTGCAGACTGATCACTCCGCTCTCAAAGGGCCCTGGTGTCCAGGAGGACGTAGCCATCTCCGGGCTCATATACGCGTAAGGGCTGGAGTAGGAGCCTCCGACCGAGCGCACCAGAGCACCTCCGTACTGATCCCGAGCGCCGCTCCCGAGAACCATATGGCTCTGGTAGGTCGCGTCCCGGCCGGTGTTGCTGCTCACAGGCGGGCTGTGCGAGTAGGAGAAGCCGTGTGGAGGGTGAGGGCTGCTGGGCGTAAAGGACGAGCCGTCCGTACCGGTCTGGGGCCAGCCGTGGTGCCCGCCGAGGCCGTGCGACTGGTGGGGCGAGTCGCAGGTCTGCAGGTAGGGCAAGGTGGGCATCATGCCTGGGACTCTGGTGGTGGGCACGTAGACCGGAGAGCTGGCCGAGGGGTGGATGTAATTCCCGGTGTCGTGAGAGTACGGGGACTGGTTGGAGGACAAGGCCAGGCTTTGATACATTTTCACACGTGTATAGGTCCTGTTTGGAGGATTGGAATAATAAAGCTAAAGATGCCCTCAGTCCTGGGGAGGTGATGCTGTCCACGCGCCAAGGTGCTTCACTCTTCTTCAGAAAAATCTTGGAAATCTTGGACCTTAAGGGACAATGTTGTGGAAGTTCTTGTCCTGTGAAAGAAATAATAAGAGAGATAAGTTATCATAGAGCAGAAGAAAACAGTTTGAGTTTTTTGACGCATACGATTTAAGTTGTATTGTGTTCAAACAGTCAAGCGTGGACAAAGAGAACAGTCCTTCACTTCCATCAGTCATATTTCACCTGTATCATTCAGCTTGACATGCAATGGATTCAAATGACATTAACGACAGCTGATATCTGTCCGGGGCAGATAGAGGCGACAATCAGCGACCCCACATATCCTCATTAAATCATAACGGAAAAGTAAATCAAACAAAGGCAACAGATAGCGCTCTCGAGCTCCATATCTACCGTGCATATATTTCAATATCAAGACCAACTCAAAACACATAAAACCTTGATAGTAGCTCGCTGCGTAAAGGAGGAACACTAGTTTCTTTCCAAGGGCTCTCAGTGTATTATCTCACCAGATAAGGACGGTCGGGTGATAAAGCCGTCCGGTGCTTTACTTAGCCGTCCAAACCTCAGTAGAGGAGCGCTAGCGGGCAGATGGAGACGGACGGGGCAGCACCGCGGAGCGTCTCCAAAAAGCTCTTGCTTTAGATGCGTAAAAAGTTGCGCACACTGCTCGGAGAAAAATGAATGAAAAGTTGTTTTTTCTGGTTTCCCAGGACGGTTGCAGTAAAATTCTCTTCCTTGAGAGTATATCTGGAGATAGTTACTGTCGCTGATAATTGCTGATATGGGTGTGCTTCTGATCGCTCCCCTACTGGAAAATTTGTACGGGAGAAAAACACGTGACGCAGCCCCGCCGCTACGAGGTAGGCCAAATGGGGGGGAGAGAGAGGGAGGGAAAGAGAGGCGGGGTGGGAAGGAGGGAAGGAGAGAAGGAGGAGAAGACCCCTGGGACGCAGAGGGCCCATAGCTGAGGGGTGCGAAAGTGGTTGCTTACATCACCTGTATGTATTCACCGTTTGCTTGTTTAAAGGTTTGGAAAGAAAGGCGGACGAGGAGTCATTTACATCCAGTGAAGAGAAGGACAAACAGACAAAAGTGTGTGCAATACGAACTTTACGGTATTTAGTTGTTGTTTTTATGGTGCACTAATTGTGACTTTTTTTTGGTAATTTCCCTCATGATGATCCACACTTGTATTCACAACGTCAGCCCACTTAACAGCTCTGCATATTATGGATCAATATAGGCCTATTGAATTTTATATATATTTTTCCATTTAGCCGGAAAATTAAACTGGCGTAGCCGGACTTAATGTCACTGTAAGGGACTGCATAACGTTATTGAGACACCCTGCAGTAATAATAATAATAATAATACATTTTATTTATAATGCACTTTATATTCAAGAATCTCAAAGTGCTTAAAAAGGGGGGAACCTCAAAGAAAGTTTAGCCAAATGCTCTTTTAAAGAGATGAGTTTTGAGGTTCCGTTTAAAAAGAGCTGTAGTCTGTGGGGCCCTCAGTTGGTCAGGGAGAGCGTTCCATAGTCTAGGGGCTGCAGCAGAAAAGGCCCGATCACCCATGGTGCACAGCTTTGTATGTCGGGTAACAAGCAGTGAAGACAGCGTTTAAATGTGACTGATTTAAAGCTGCAGTCCGATAAGAATTACGAGCAATAACTAGTAGACCAACACGCTCATGATGGCACGAGCTGCTCAAGGGAGCCAGTGGGAATAATTAAGCAACGAGATACGAAGAGTTAAAGGACACCGAGGGTGAAATAGAATAGAAACACACAACACGGCCGTAATCAAACTGCCATATTATTATAACAAATAACGTGCTGGTACTTACCCACTGATTACAATATTATGTAAGATAAGTTTTATTTTATGAATACCTAATTTAAATATTAAAGATAGAACTTTTCATTCCCCCACAAAAAATAAAAAAATAAAAACACAAATGAACGATTTAGGATTTAGGGGTAAATGCAGACAGAAGTGTTGACTGAACAACGAAATAAATCAAATACGAAAAATCCACAAAATGAATGACAGTTTTAATAAATTTTCATATGGCTTGAAATGTGAAAATTATATTTATTATTTACATTTATCAGAAATGAATTTGCAGCTAATAGCCAAACTGTGGACCACACAGCAAGAGTAGGCCTACCACACAGAGCTTATTTTAAATAAGAAATGTGAGAGACACATGATAATCATAATTAGAAAAAGTGTCTGTCCGTCACCCTGTTTTCAAAGCAGCCACGGCACGAGATGTTTCTGGTGAAAGCTGTTAAAGTCTCTTTGGGAGTCCAATAGGCCTAATTCATCTTTAAGTTTAATTCGACGGTCTCCGCGTTGCACTCGACATGTTCTGCTGCTTCTGCTTCTGCTTTTCGTTAAAACACACCTTAGCCTATATGTTTACGTGACAGCTTGACGCACGGACAAAGAAAATCCTTAGAGATCTATTCATGGTTTATTTCCCATACATCAAATTAAAATGCTTCATACGTGAATATGAAACGAAGGATGTAACACCTTGGCTTTATATCGGTCATCTTATTAACCAACACAAATTGCCCTTTCCCCTTAAGATCTAAGAGAAACGAAAAGGAAAGGAAAGAAAAGAAAATAAGTAAAGGCCTCGTTGAGTTATTTATGGGCCCACACCGTTTTAGAGAGGGCAGCAGCCAGAGACCATTTTACAGCTCTGCCTCACACCTATGCCTATAAAAAAGGCCACATTTAGGTGGCCCATTCAAATCAAAATCTAGCCTAACTGTATTTATTTTGCATTTTTCATAAACAAAGAGGTAGTAGGCTTATACAGTGCTTTTTATAATTAAATAATACCCCCCACGATCTACAAACAGAGCATTATATGAGTAATTTATCAAACAAAATAGATCAATAAAACCGGGACTGATAACAATGGAACTTAACAGTTTATGTAATATGATTTTATTTATTTATCTTGGCTGTCGACTGTCATACGTGATTTACATGTTGCACTATTTTGCTTAGAAAATATAAGCTGTGGTTTAATTGATCAAATCATAAATTCCCTGCATGCATACACTACTTTAGCAAGAATGACAAACACACACCATGCAAAAAACAGCAGCTTCTCTCTGTATTGAAACAAAACAAAGTCATTAATTTATCCCTCAACTCAACTATTTGTTTACCCCTGCTTCTTCGAACCTCATGCTAAAGCTAAGCTAACCTACTCCTGGCTCCAGCTTAAAGGTGCTGTAAGCGGAATAGTTCTTTTAGCTAACTTCCTGTCAGTTACTGCAGTTAGCAGTCCCCTCGCTCATCCGTCACCACATTAATGCACTGCGGTCTTCAAGCAGCGAGTTATCTAGCATCATCTCAGATCCATAAGTGTGATAAAACATGTAAAAACCATCAAAACAGACATTGGGAAGGATTTTTACCTGCTCCTGCATAAACATTCACCCATCTGTCGCTCTGGCGTGCACCGGCAGTGAGACCATGAGTGAGATGGGTGTCGGTTTGTAGCGTTCTCTCTTGTGATTGGATAAAAATTTCTGGATCCTCCAATAAGTTTATTCGCCATTTACATGCAGCGCAGCTGACTGAGAGATCGGCTTTATGAAATGCATACATTATGTAAGTGATCACTGTATGAATAAAGGGCGATTTAACACTTATATTAACATAAATAAACCGCTTACTTCACCTTTAATATAAAAGGGTGGTGACAATCGTCTTATCGAACTCCCAGCAAAAATAAAATAAATTAAACAATGTGAATTTCCTAAAATGTCAAACGGTTTCTTTACAATAAATGTCCACAGATAAATGTATTTGAAGACATATTCATCATGTTATATTTATTGGATTGAATTTATAGTTGATTTAAAGCCTTGGACCAACAGCACCAGTTCACCATAGGGTCGATGGAGACTCTGACCTCTCACTGGCCCAAGCAGACATCACACTCGCTCCAAAACAGATCCAGTGCATTGCAGACAGCGTTTAGGAACAAAATATGCACATGTGTGTGCATTGAAAGATCTTTAGCATTGTAGTGACATAACCAAGGCCGGTACCCACACTCCATCCATTGAGAAAGACATGATGACAGGGAAGAGGTGAGTCTGACAACCTGTGTGGGAACCTCCATATGGAGATGCTGCTGACAGCAGTCCTGTTCATCACGTGACACTCGCAAAGGCTTTGAAATGCTGGCTGTCCAACAGCATTACTGAATCTATTATTTACAAATCTAAACAGAAGAAGAAATAACTGGGAATTAGGACAACCAAGGATGACAGTTTGAATATAGCTTACATTATTGAAAGTATTTTTTAGATAATACACTTACTGTCCTGAGAGTTAGAAGAGAAGATTGATATCAATAAACTCCTATAAACTAGGAGCTTAGATAGTATAGAGCAGGAGCCCGAAGACTGTTAGCTTAGCTTAGCATAATGACTGGAAACACATGGTGGTACATGGTGTCTTTTGTTTACACTGCTGGCTGATGTATTTAAATGAATATTGTGTGATCAATTATTTTCAGTTTGTCTGTTAAACTTAAAACAATCACTGTTGTCAACATGATTTAGCTTCAATGAAGACCACTATATCTATTTAGTTTAGTTCATCTGAAAAATATGGAAACCAAAAGGATTCAATATTAAGTGAATACCACACAGATACATTTTATCAAATCAAATACATAAATGAATCATAAAATTATAAATTTAAGAAATAATAACTGTAAGGACTCTACTGATTTTATCAACAATTGTGTCTTCTTTTCTATGCCAAGGTTGAATTACTTTCTCTGAGAGAGATCTTTAAAATGAAAACCTTGCCATGGTAAGTGTGAATGAACTACCTAACTGCTGCTTTTAACACCAGCACCCTGTCTAGCTATACCAGCTAGGTCGAACTAGGTGGGACCTAGCCTTTTTAAGCGAAATAAAAACAGATGTTTGTCTGTGTTGTGTGTACTTATTATGGCAGCAGCTAGTGGCTTAATTCCATAGTATCAAAAGTGAAATGGAATAAAAGTGAAATTGAGAAATAAAACTTGACATGAAAATAAAAGAGACATTAAGAAATAAAATGTGGCATTAAATAAGAAGTTTAAAAAAATTAAAATTACACTGGTAAAAATGCTTTTAAAATGGGCCTTTCTTTTTTTTATAAAGACATTTTTTGGGCATTTCCATGCTTCATTTGATAGTGCAGAGAGACAGAGGTGAAATGGGGCAGAGAGGGGAGTGGCATGCAGAGTACGACCGCGGGTGGGAATCGAACCCGGGTCTGCTGCTGGGCCCGGCCCGGGAGGGGGACGCCTTACCAACTGAGCTAAAGGCGCCCCCTGAAATGGGCCTTTCTGAAATAAAAACTATAATAATATGAAAGTAATATTGAAAAAACTACATTATATAATAATGACTTTGTTTTCATACCGGTTTATCTGAAATTGTTCTTGTTTCCTATGCACTTTGGGGCTCACAAACACACACAGGGTTTGCTGGTCAACCATTACCTGATGACACTTTGACCTGAAGATCTGGATTGAACCATCAACCCTGTGTCATGTGCATGAGCTGCCCCCTCTCCTGAGCCACAGTCGCCCTTAGAGTGGACTGTCTATTTAAAAATCTAATTAAATCAAAGTTAAATTAAACTTCATTATCTAAAGAGGGGAATTTAATTTAGTGTACCAAGTACACCAACCAAACCAAATAGACACAGACCAGAAAGGATACAGAAGAATCTGCACATTGTCTTATAAGGCTGTTCACCCTGTGTGTTCATCTGACCTGCAGAAACAAGAAATAACACTGCGATGACTATGCAGAAGTGTTTAAGATGAAATAAATCCTTTTTCATGACCTCATTCTCCATAATGATAAAAGGGATTTCAATAGATTTTTATACATAAAGATAATTCCCCAAGCATAAACTCGGAGAGTGACCCCGGTCTTTCACCCACGCCTGAGAAAAAGCCAATGGGATGGTTTTAAGCACACGGAGTAATCCTCGTCTCTCAGTGCAGAGTCAGATAGCAGACATTATGGATGAGGTGATTGGTGACGGCCGCTCCACCACAGCCATGGTTTACACAGTCCATCATGGCGCTCCATACGATACGCCGCTGTGTGTTTAAGGGCACCATTACAGCTCCCCTCGGTCACTCTGTGGTTATGTCAATAAAAACTGGGATCAGCAAAATGTGACGCCATCCCATTGCAGGCTGCATATCTGCTGTTTATGTCAGTTTTTGGTCATGTTTTCTGTGGACTGACTGATAGGCCCCGTCTACCAGGGGAGGCAGAGAGAGAAAGAAATGCCTTTTAACTTTGATCACCCACTCATGTGACGCCACTGTCCTTTACGGCTGCATTCTTTGGGCTGGAATGGAATTTAAGCCTGTATCTCCAATTTACATACACACATGCCTGGCAAAAGATAAGTTGGGAATTTTTCAAAGGTATTTATTGTCTGACTGGGAGAGAAACAGGCAACAGTGGTGTAATGGTTCTGTGTATGCTCTCACTCATGCTTTAGTTAAAGGGCTTTCTCTCTAATTTCTTGTCAGCGGTGCAAATTGATGCAATGATCCGTCCAGATAAGATATTCCCAGTCTTCATCCATCACAGGGAAAGAGTTATGGACTTAAATCAACCATACAGAGCTCAATGAGCAGTTAGCATAGATAAGTTAGCTCAGATAGCAGCTATGGTTATAGGACTGATTCTAGATCAGCAGGATGTGATGTGTAACTGTATGGCTGGGTGGCTGGATGAGAGTGGAGGCCAATAAAAAGGTGTTTCTGTTGAACAATTATTAATGAAAACACGCAACTAATTCTGTATCAGAACATACCATTTGGTTGCTTGTTTTCGTATTTATAGTATTTTTTCTCAAAATATATCATGAATCTACATGAACTAGTCTCACATTCTGTGTTTCATCCTGGGAAATTTTTACTTTTGGTCATGAAACAGAGATGGGGGTCTAAATAAGAATCAAAATATATTTCTAAAGCTACATGTTATTAAAATATCTGAGTGTGCATTCCTGTGAAAATACATTTTACATCATAATCCATTTTTAATAATTAATTCAGCGTAAGTATTTGTTATGTTGACTTCAAGTTCTTAATTCAACTTAGAATTTCACTTGACGTTAAGTTAAATGGAAATCTGTACTTTAAACAGTGAGTTGAATGAATGTCCTGCTGAGAGCAATAGTTTTTAAAGACCTAAATAGACTAATAGACATATCTTTTTGTAGTTATATACTAAACATGTACTATGTGTCTTAAAGGTGGTGCCTTTAAGACATGTTGAGACAAGTCACTGTTTCATCTCATGATGATATAAACATAAATCAATATGAGTGTATGAGGGTAAAAAAAACAGATTCTGTTTCAGAAAGTGGTAGACAGCATTCCTATATTAAATAACCAGGAGTATTTGGAATATGAGAGAAACATTAAAATATTTAAATTGGTATTGCTTCATATGCTCAAAAACGATTATGGCAATACTTGCAATTTTCATTATTACAGTAATTAATAAGTAGACCCCATTTCAAATCCTCCACATCAAATCGCCGATAACTCATATATCTGGAACATAATTGTTCAATAAATCTTCGCTGCCACACCGTCTCAGACCCCCGATCTGCAGTGAGGGTGGAGTGCTCTGCTGTGGTCAGTAATGTGAACTCTCTCTTCTCTTCTCTTGCAGCTCAACATCAGTAGACTTTTTTCCCAGGAACATGCCAAGGCGTACACAGGGAGCAGATAAAGGGGAAAGGAAGGATGAAGGATTTTAAAGGGTTGGAACCCGCCCCTGCTGCTCTGCTCTGCTCTGCTCGCTGGGGAATGTGAAGTAGGAGTCAGGCTAATCTCCAGCGCCCATGAGAGGCTGGCTCCTGTCTGCCTGGCTGCCACTTCCATATCTGTGTGTTTCATTTCAGCCTGTCAGGCCCTATCTGGTTGCTAGTGATGCTGCTACTGCTGGGTTTGGGTCCAGCGAGCCTGTTATAATAAATACTCACACACATTATTGTCTATCGTCAGTGGAATAGCATTGTGTTTGATCATATTTTCCATTTGATAAAAATTATTAACGAAGAAAATGAGTTATATTACTCCTTTGCTTCTTTGTTTGAACAGAATGAAGGTATGGATGATATTGTCACCTGAACAGGAGTCTACACCCACTAGCAGCTCTTTGACGCACATACTGTATATCACAAAAACACGTTGGGAAATATAATGCATGTACACAGGGGCGTAGCACCAAATTCTGGGCCCCTATACAAAAAGTCCTGATGGGCCCCCTGAAAAGCGGTCTTACAATACACATGTCTCTCTGAGCCAGACAACTCCACAATATTTCATCTGATGAATGACCAAATCATTACTTTTACCGGTGTTTCCCCCATAATATGTCTTAGTCAAGGTGGTCACAGGCCAGGGTCAAAGGAGGCGCGGCGCAAAGCGCCGCGGCGCAAATTTTGGGGGTATTTTGCTCAAAGATGCCAATGCGCACTATAGAAATAAACAACTGTTTATTTGAATACAGATGTGCAATTTTGTTTGCTATGTGCAAGTATAATTTTACAGACAGTACAAAACACAATTAAAGAAAACTTCTACTGTTTTTGTGCAATACTATGCAGACACACTAAATACAAATAATAGACCATACACTTGTGTAGGCACATCAAGTGCAAATTAAACTTTTTAAAGTTCCTTTATGGATGGGGGGCTGTGATTATTGTGGACAATAGGCCTACTGTGATGCGATAGCCTATAATTAATTAATGGTTATTATTAGCCTACTTGCTTGATTTCTTTTTAAATACAGGTTGTTTTGGAACATGTCTTTCCCAATTTAAAACATAAAAATAAAGCAGCATTGAAAATTCAGAAAATCAATCTTGTTGGCCTACACTAGCATGCTGTTCTACAAATAACTCAATAGTTGAAATAATAAATACAATGTGTTTTCCCCAAAGGCAGTAACAGTGTGGCACTTCTTTAAACTTACTGAAACTTGCAGGGGCCATCACTCTCATGTATTCATCAGATTTTTCTTTGCGCTGTCTGAGCTGATAGATAGGTTGTGTTGCCACAGTGATGTGGAGTCTTAAACTGTCCTAGCTTTGCCAGCACTTATTTCTGTACAGCTAAATACCCCCATAGAAACATCGCTGCGTTTATTTTCGCCACCAGTTCAATTCAATGTTGGCTTGCTCCTGCTTACTCTCCCGCATACATGGCTTAGTCATGCGCAGGCCCCTGATCTCCTTGCAAGGGTCAGGGGCCTATCACGAGCCAGTCAATTATTTCTTTTTTTGGAATGGCATTGTTCAGGGCCTTCAAAGATCGGGGCCACACATTTAGCTTGTTTAAAAAAAAAAAAAAAATAAAAAAAAAATAAATTATGGGCCCCCCTCTGCCTTGGGCCCCCCCATGACTGTATACCTTGTCTACCCAGTCCGCCGGCCCTGCATGTACATAATAAAGATGTTGTAGACATATAAAAAGTACTCTGTTTGGAATCATAGTTTCGTTCAAAACTGTTTATTCTACATTCAATTACATCATACTACATACTAAAGACATACTAACATACCTATGCAAATTGCGCTGAATTGTTGAACGATGTACAGATACACAATCTGCAGCCAGATGTTCTTGCGGGTCTTTGGAGGTGATCTGTGGGTTGTGTGCAACCATTCTCACAATCCTCCACCTATGCCGCTCCTGTTTTTTTCTTGGTCTGCCATGCCTGGGTTTAACTGCCACTATGCCTGTGTCCTTCCATTCCCTGACAACGTTCCCTACAGTCGAAATTGACAATTGAAACCTTTGGGAAAGCTTCTTGTAGCCTTCCCCTAAACCATGACAATGAACAATCTTTGTTTTTCAGATCTTTTGGGAGCTGTTTTGATGATCCCATTCTGTCTCACTTCAGCAGAGAGTCAAAGAGAAGTGCAACTTGCATTTAGGCACCTAAAATACATTTTCTCATGATTAAACAGACATTTCTATGAGGTTCAAGGCTTAACAACATAATCCAACCAACTTTGTGTTTAAAGTCATCAGTTTTACATGCTGTTATAGGCATTAAAATCAACAAAACCACAAGGGTTCCTATATTTTTGCACAGCCAGTTTTTCACATTTTATTTTATTTCATACAACCAAATACTGCTTTTCAAAAAATCTTTGTTTGGAAAACATCCCAGTACTTAGCTGTTCCTAGTAAATTAAAGACATACCACTTTTATATTTTTTTTTGTGAAAGCAGAGTCAATTATAATGCCGGCTGAGAGGGGTTCCCAAACTTTTTCATATGACTGTATGCTATTTCTGGGCTTCTTTCACTTTTAAACTGTATGTTTTGTGGACTTGTGGACTAACAATGGAGCGAGTCATATATTGTACAGAAGAGTCCTCTCAGACACAATTTGTGATTTGGAGCTTTTTCTGTAAAATTGACATGACTGTTTTGGGTAAAAACAAGATTGCGGTAAACCGGACTGGACCCTTAACCATCAAAACAGCTAAAAGTTGCTGCTTGATCGGGGTTCCTTCTATGTGCTGAGTCTTGTAGCTTGGTCTGCAATGTTGAATCACTGTTACCTATCATTACTGTACTTAATCTCCCGCAGATTGAGTATTTCTTTTGACCAAACAATGTCGAAGAGTTAAATAGGGTGTGAAACATCCTCCCCCACAGTCCCATAAAAGGCCAATTTATACAGATCATTTACCCGTGGTTCAGTCGCACAGCACGGAGCCTCAGGACCAGCTGTCACACATGCTGCTGGCAAACATGTAGTCCTGGCAGTGGAAGGACTCTGCCTGTGTGTGTGTGTGTGTGTGTGTGTGTGTGTGTGTGTGTGTGTGTGTGTGTGTGTGAAGGTGGGAGAGACACCCAAGGGTGTTTTTCAGGGCTTGTGTGCATATGTGTTTGTGTTTTGTTGTCAATGATGCCATCAGCATCTATCAGTTATGATGTTTGTGCTCACTGTTCAGTGTTATTGTTGGTTGTCTCCAGAATGACTCACTCATGGTGTGATGATTGATCCATGTGGGTTTTTATTTGCTCCCAGTAAAGATCAGACAGCACAAACACAGGCCATAGGAGACGAGTTAAAGTCACAGGGAATGGAGATAATGTGTGTGTGTGTGTGTGTGTGTGTGTGTGTGTGTGTGTGTGTGTGTGTGTGTGTGTGTGTGTGTGTGTGTGCGTTTGTTGACTAATGTACAGATGAGCATGTGATCACTCACCTAACAATGCTGCCTTAACATCGGTTGACTCATAAATGGTAAAGCAAAACTTAAAATAAAATCAAAATACCCTAGATGTATTGAACATTTTGTAAATTAAATCTGTTTAACTTAAATTTAAAAACTTTTCAAGTAGAAAAAAATGGATTTTATGTCTTCCACAGGAAAGTGTAATTTATTATCAATAAAAATAACTACCAGGTTTCGAAACACTTCAGGGTTTTGCTTCTACAGTCTTACTCAGTCTGGTATGACCACTAGCTTAGGATAACTTACGTTTTCAAACTTCTTGCTACAGCATCACAGTAGGTTATAATGTTGGCTGAAGACTTTTCAGTGTGAAAGTTAATTTTCTTCGCCAGGTAAATGAACCAAATCATTTCAACACATGGTCCTCTTATTTATTTTAACACCGTCTCCTGATCTTCATCAGTGTCTTGATATAGATGGATTTTTTTCTAATTATTGCTAGTGGCTGACGGCTCAGGAAAAAGCCTAGTCCAAATGGGGGTTTGTATTGAAATGTTGTTGTTGATTCATGAAACAGAGCTTTGTCCTCAAAATAATGCAGTGGACAGCATGTATTCTGTGAGGGCGTGAGCTGATAGTGATGCCTGTCACCTATAGGACAACAATGCTGTGTTGGATGGACTGCACCTCAGAGTCCATTAGTACAACATCCACAGCGTCACAAACTGACTTCATCAGGAAACAACAGGACTTACTCTGTCTAATTTGGTCGACTATAAACATACACAGCACTTCATTGACTCAGCAGAAAGAAAAGGGAGTCACTCATTTGTAACATATTAATTAAATGTGACACTTTCTAGTATCATTAAAAAATGCACTGCTGTGATGTTAGTGTGTCCAGATGTCCATAAAACCCTGTTTAAAATCACAAACATTCCCTTTTAATGTTTTAGCATCTGAACTTTGCATTGAATGCTGCAGAGTTAAACCTGCAATATCGAACTTTTTGGCCACTTGGGGGCAGCATTACAAGTTATAAACACAAAGCTGACATATTGTCTCTTCATAAAGTTAACAGCTAACAAACAGTTTCTTATTTACAAAAAGCAGCAAACACAGATAACTAACATTAATTTGGTGTCACCTGAAAAATACAGCTGACAAATATGTCCAATATTCATTCGAATTTTAGCCATATCCTTAAAGCTCTTTAGCTGCTAAGTGTTCATTAGCAAGTCATGAACTTTGTCTCTCTGCTGTTTTGTGCTGAGAGTGGTGTACCACAACAAGCCTGGTCCAAATTCTCTTTGGCTTTGTCACTGTTAGCAACCCCATTACAAATTGACATTTGATCCATTAGTAACATAAAAAATATTGATTTGAGCGCTTTGAATATTGTAATCCCAGCAGACATTTCAATGTTGATTTACAGTTGAACCCATTAGAATCCTAAATGTCTCCATTAGAGTCTGTGGATCCAGAACAACATGTACTTGAGACAGGCTTGCAGGTAGAGGGAAAGCCACACCTGCACCGGCCTGAAGTGCGTCGGGTATCAGACCTGCTCTTATCTTGAGTAAATGCCACTCCACACATTTGTCTGACTCCCTGCCTGACTAGAGAGCTGTTGAAATGCTCCGGTAAGCACTTTACTGAATCCATACCTCCCTTTTCTCTTCCAGTCCCAACTAAGCCTCATGTTGCACTCTGTCCTCTCATACCCCCTTTATTCTTTCTCCCTCGTCACCTTGGTTAATCACTGTAGAGGTCAGCTTTCTATATAGTCTAATCTACAATAGGGCTGAATCACAGTGTATCGTGGGTTAGGCCGTATGAGCTGCTCTATGTAAGATGACTTGCACAAAAACGTTCAGTCTAAATAGGATCAGTGTGAAAAATCGTGGAGGTAACTGCTCTTTGTTTACCACAACATCGGAAGGAATAAATATGTTGCTCACTGCTGATTGGTTAGTAAAAAACAAAACAAAAAACGACCTTCAAGAAATCCAGAACATGAACACAATGTCTGGTCAAACCAGGTTAAAAAAAATGGCAATTCTGTCTGACTATAAGGTAATCTTGTTTTTCCAGACAAATTTTAATCAAATCTCAAACCAACTTTTCATGCTTTTAATCAATTTTTTTTGTCTTTGATCCTCCAACATCTCAAACACTCTGACTAGAGAGCGGCTGTAGTCAGCAAACAACTCAGTTAGATTGACCAATGCATTTAGTCATACGTATGCCTTTATATACAGTGCACATTATAAAAGTGATGATTGCATTCACTGCAAATACTGACCCGCCTGCAACTCACAATCAACACACACACAGAGGCTGAACAAACATACACACATGAATACACACATGCACAAAAACACGCACACATGCACACCCGAAAACACACACACACACACACACACACACACACACACACACACACACACACACACACACACACACACACACACACACTCACACACACACACACACACACACACACACACACACACACACACACACACACACACACACACACATACATGCACACACACACATACAGCTGCAAACACACTAAGCTGATAGTGAACTGGGAAATACTTGCAATAGCTTGACCTTCAGATAAAACAAACACCCTCCGCACGCACGCACGCACACACGCACACACACACACACACACACACACGCGCACGCACGCACGCACACACACACACACACATACATGCACACACACACATACATGCACACAAAACACACACATGTGCACGCAATACTGCATTTTGCATTTATACAATGGGAAACAAATGAAGTGAAGCATGTGTCACTGATGAAAACGGTTGCTTAAATCCATTATGTTCAAATAATATTAATAATCTTCTGAATCTGTGACAGGTCAATATTCATGTTATTCATCATCATCATCATCATCATCATCATCATCATCATCACCTAGAAGAAAAAAAACAGGATGAAAGCAAACTAATTATTTTACAGCATAATGTTTATTTTTGTGTGAAAACAAGGGGGAAATTAGAATGACCAAAAAAAATTATAATAAAAAACTAAACGTAAAGACAAATTATGAACAAAGTATGTGCGTTGACGAAAGCCACCCTCTAATCATTAGCAGAGGTTATGCAAGAGCCATCACCTGCATCCGCTTGGCACCTGGGTAATAATGCTGACCGTTGGCTTCTCTTATCATCAGCACACACACAAACATACACGAGACATTCCATTTGCAGCATATTGGATTTGAAGCTTTACAAACTCAACAACATCACGTTTCTCCAATGGAAATCATATTTTTTTTCTAGGATTGCATTATGCCTTTCATGTAATTAAATTTCTTTTAAACTATGAAAGTAACACAGTCAACCTTTCTGATGTCC
This sequence comes from Ammodytes marinus, assembly GCF_949987685.1. NCBI lineage: Eukaryota > Metazoa > Chordata > Actinopteri > Uranoscopiformes > Ammodytidae > Ammodytes > Ammodytes marinus. The sequence goes on along the minus strand of NC_137211.1, from coordinate 22,351,938 downwards.
TCATGTCCAGTACACGCTAACAGATTTGTTGTGTTTTTATTAGCTTTAATGTTTTTTATCTGTGCAATGAAAGTCCTTAACCAAGCTATACTTAGATGTTCTTCTCATATTTGCAGCACTATGTTTTTCATATGCTCCTTGTTTGAGGGTCAGAGCTTCCGTATGGAGAGTTTGACTTAGACTGAAGACAGAGTCTAACATGTTTAATCATTATTTTACCTTGCAGGCAACCAAACTGTCCAATACTAATGATTACTCGTATCAGCTGATGATTTGTTTCTCATATAACTGGCTGGATCGAAGGGATTGACGTTTTTGTTGTTGTTACTTAATCCATTCATGGTTTCTGTATCTGAATCTCTGCAAACTGTTTTGAAGTGGACTTAAGAGTCAGTTCCATGATCACAGGGGCTGGATTCATCTTTTTTTTTGGGACCCAGAGACCCAGAAACAAACAAGTTATCCTATACTGTAGTACTTCTTGGTTATGTTATGTCAGTTAGTTGAGTGACAGGGATTTAGTTTGTAATATTACTTTTTAGTGGTGCAAACTCTCTATATAATTAGCAAGAAATCATATGACCAAAAAGCATCGGACATACAGTAAACCTGGGGATTTGAGGGCCCTGTGGAGGTTTGAGGTCCTTTCTCACAGTAATTCAGGTTTGCTGAGCACTGATAGACACTGTGATTCTGACATGCATTGCCTTCAGAAAACTATATTGTCCTGCTTTGTATAATATTGTATATTATCCAGCTTTTGTAATATATAGAATAAGCAGCCATTGTCTTTTTCTAAGGGGTGTGCTGTAAGTCCAGGAAAAGACTTGCTGAAATAATGTATGCGAGGTGTTTAACTGCTGTTTACCCAATAAACTGTCTGTTTTGACCCTGAGGAAGACTGCAGGGTTAATGGTGAGTTTTTATGGCCCTGGCCGTGCGCAGCAGAGTGCTGTACACAGAGTCACCAGGAGGGGGCAGCATGGACATTCTCATGTCTGGCAGTGACAAGGTCCCTGCACTGCGTCTTCAGGGGAAGAGACTGCAGTCAAGTCACACTTCTCTGGACCCAACACTTCTGTATAGTTACTGCTACAGTGTAGGCCAACAGTCCATTTGCTCACCTGATCACCGACTGCTATAGTTAGTTTTTTCTGCAGATCGAGCTGCTGTGTAATACCAACACATCTGGGGGAGAGAATACAGGATATCAAATAATATAGTGTGTGACGGCAGTAAAAGGATGAGTAATTATCAAATACTTAATACTTAACTTACAAATTAGAAGGTTAACAACCTTTTCTTAAAATCTACAATGGATTATTTAGATTTCATGGAGATGGTGAGATGAAACTTGAAATGATCCTGAAGACTGGACAAATCTTGAACTGTGCTCATGCCAACACTGTAATTTAGTGTATTTTGCCTTGGTGTTATATGTTGTAACTGTAACTGTGTACTGCTGTCCATCTTGACAGGTCTCTATTGAAAAATACATTATAATCTCAATGAGACTAACCTGGTTAAACATTGGTTATAATACATTAATTATTAAAAACTTTATTTTTATTTCATTACATACATTTTATTTTCTTCTTTTTCTCTTTGATGTTTTTGCGTCACTTCAGATCTAGTGTTCTACTCTCATCTCAGTGATTGAAATAATTGGTGTCCCCTTGCTCTTATCAACAATCGTAAACTGGTAAGTTACGACCACGCCACGCTTACACCAGACCAGAGAGTGCTCTGATAAGTGTGACGCTTGTAAAAAAACATCTTGTGTGATGTGTTTGTCACTATGTAATATGAACGCTATAGTGTGTGTGTGGCTTGACATACCACACTGCTGCTGCTGCTGCTGCTGCTGCGGCGTCTTTTGAATGCTCTCTCCTCATTGGCTGTGGACATCAAGCCTCCTGACTGCCAATATCCTTTTAAATGTGACCTCTGTGGGACAATGACGGATGATCAGTTATGCCTGGAGCAGACTTATTACTTTTTTATGACATGAAGAGGAGAAGTGTATCTGTGTCTTTCTTAGAGATGTTTTTAAAATTGTTTTAGGACAGATTTTACCCTGGAGATATTTGAGGGATTGTTAAGGTGTCTCTCTCTCTCTCTCTCTCTCTCTCTCTCTTGTTGTCTCTCACTGTCTCTCTCTCTCTCTCTAGGATGGGGTCGGTCATCGGGGACTCGGGTAATAGCTCCCCGCCTGTTTTCCAATGTGAGAGAGAACGCCCTGCATGCTGACCATAATCATATTAGGCAGCACTTCACTAAATAAAGCAAAAGGCCCTTCTCATCAAATCTACACAGCCACTAAGTGGACCTCCGAGGCACTATACTACACCCTACTCAGGTGTGTGTGTGTGTGTGGGTGGTGTGCCTATACATGTGTGGCAAGGGGAGAAAGCAAGGGGGGAAAAAAGTTGAACCAAAGCAAAAATGTAATTTATTTTTTCATGTAATCGAATGTTTCCTTTCTATCTACAATTTTTTTTCCAAGAATTGTAAGCGGTTTGTTGTACAGGCGCAATATATTGTGCACACATAGACAAACTCGCTGTCTATTAATAAATGCTCCATCGGATTTTGAGCAGCCGTGTCCTTGCGGCCCTAGGCCGTTCAGGTTTGCTGTCCAAAGCTGTTTTTGACTACGGGGAGTTTCTGCATGAGTGAAATCTGAGCTTGTTATAAAGAGAGAGAGAGAGAGAGAGAGAGAGAGAGAGAGAGAGAGAGAGAGAGAGAGAGAGACGGATGGACAGAGACAGACGGACAGAAGGTGAGCATGCATGGTGTCCTAGAGATCCCCATGCTCTTTATTAGAATGTGGCCCTAGGGGTCCCGCCCAGGTAGCTATTCCTGGACAGGAAGCGTCAGCATATCGACCACAACATAACTTTACAGACCTGGCATCAGACCAACAGTTGTAAAGTACACTATTTGTGTGCATTTTTACAATCTTCTTATCAATAATAATATCGGTTGATGCGATATCAGTTTCCCTTGAACAAAGTGGCGCCATTAAAAATAAACTACAAAAAGTCTGTTTCATAGCCTTGCTTATGATGATAACACTCGCGTTAATCAAATTTTTCTTTTCTATTTTTATAGAGAGGTCAGAGGTCAGTATCAGCTAGAGAGCTGGGCCAGAGGAATAACATTTGCTGTAAACCTAGGTCAACTGTAAACAAGCAGTTCACTTGTTTCACTTGTGTATTTGTTACTATGGAGTCGTGGTTTTGGGCACCTGACAAATGTATACAGAATATTAATTTTCTTTTGGCCATGTTTTGCTGTCAACCAACTAAATTCTCCAATATTTTCACCTGCTTGTCACTAACTTGTACCTGTCTGCTGGGTAGGCAGTGTACAATGGTTTGTCAGAGCCGTGAGGCTGAACTAAAACATTAAAAGGAATTATGATCAATCACAGACAGCATGACATGACATTCGAGATTGTTTATTTTTTGTATGCACAGTAATAACAGCAGCAGTTGTTAGATATGAAATTATTTTGTGTCAGGCTCACTTCAACGATGTAATATTAAAAAAGATACAAGGGAAATAAATAGGGGAGAACGGGGTAATCTGAGCCACTTTTTACATTTGCTCCCCTCTAAGGGAGCTAAAATTATTTATCACTCAAATTTACACATTTCCCATTAATTCAGGATGTTACCTAGAAATGGGCATTAGCAGAATTTTTTCAAGACAAAGGGCAGTGAAAATATGATTGTTTTAAAAAAAGTTGTCATGTGGCTCACTTTACCCCAGCTGTGGGGTAAACTGATCCACTTACTTTTTCCACTCTGAAACTACCATAACAACACATATTGTAACAATAAGAATCCTGAAAGCTAGCCACACATTCCAGAACTAATGTCGGACTAGTTAAAGAATGATGGGGTTTGGTCAATTAAGCAAAGCAAATTTTCTAAACACTTGAAAGTAACTCTGAACAAAATCAAATACAACATATTATAATTCAAAAGGTTTTAATAAGATTCAAATTAAAGATAGAACCAGTTAGATTATAACACAGTCTGGGGGTCAGAACACAGGACCCTTAGAGCCAGCTTGTCACTACTTCAGCCACAATTTAGTTTTTTGTCACTTGTCTGTTCCCATATTAACTCTCTTGTCATTTCAGACCCGGCCACTCCCCCCTGCTCTGCACTCCCTGCTGATTACTTCCACCTGGCCTAACCACACTCACCTGCTCCCCATCAGCTATTAGCCCCACAGTATTTATACCGGTTCATTCCCTCAGTTCCCTGCCAGATTGTCTTTGTGTTACATTGCTCTCCAGCCTATTCCGTATTCCTGCCTGTTTACCTGCCTGCCTATTCGTGTTTTGACCCATCCTTTTTGGATCCTGGATTATCCCTTTGCCTGCCCCTCTTGGACTTGTTGCCTCGCTACCTGGTTTGATTATTCATTAAACTTTGTTGCAATACCTGAACTGTTTGTTGTCGTGCTCTTGGGTTCTGGCCTGCCATTTTGGTACAATCCTGACACAGCTAGTGTCTGGGGGTCAAAGCATAGGAAAATCAGAACCAGCGAGAACAGCCTGGGACTCAGAACACAGGAGAAGACCCAACTGGATTATAACATCAGCCTGTCATACTCTACAACTAGGCCTACACTACACTCCAGCCCTGAAGGTTACAGGGAAAGATGAGAAGGTGCTCTTTCCGTGTAGTTGCCCCAGGTCATCTTCCTGGTGTATTTCCTTGGCATGATGGCTTTTCTACAATGTGTATGACATTAAAATTAGGGCCGTCAAATTAACGCGTTAATTTCGATTAATTAATCACAGAAAAATTAACGCGATTAAAAAAATTAACGCAGATTAATCGCACTTCTATAATGCCTTTTGACCCGGTGCAAAAGTGGTGCGGAGCTGCACCTGTAGCTCGCCGGGCCGGGCGCGTGGGTTAAAGGGAGAAAGGTAAAGAGAGAAGCAAGGGAAAGGGGCCGACTCGAGGGCTCTATGGACGGTTTATGGGATGCATGAAGGTAGGAAGACATCTTACTTAATTCTCCGCAGTGTCCGTGCATTATTTATTTAGTGGGTGCAACAATGTAGGCTAGGTTCAAAACAGTAGTAGGCCATATCTCTCAATCTTCCTCCAATTTTGTTTGCTAGCTGTCTAGCACCCGCCCCGTGTGTGTGTGTGTGTGTGTCAATATTTTTGTCTATGAGTAGGCTACGAAATGGTGGCAGTGCAGCGCTGTCTGTTGTGGGAGATGGAAAGTCGTAATTTTGTCTGCTTGTTTTTTTGAGAAAATTCGGCGCTAGTTCATGTATAAAGCTGGCTGAGGGGAGGAGACAGAAGTTACGAGAGACGGAGAGCGAGCGCGCGCGAGAGAGAGAGACAGAGAGAGAGAGACAGAGAGAGACAGAGAAACAGACAGTAGCAGGCTATACAGCTGTTTATAAACAGGTATAAAAGTGTCATAAAAGTATGCGATTAATTTAGATTAATTAATCACAGAGCCTGTAATTAATTAGAAAAAAAATTTTAATCGCTTGACAGCCCTAATTAAAATAAAACATATGTTATGTAATATTACATTAAAATATGTTTAAGACTAAACTTAACTTGTGCCTCATGGTGGGTGAAAGTGAGACAGTGGCTCACTTTACCCCACAGCATTTGGCTCACTTTCCCCCACCACCACAATTTGAGAAAAAACTACCTCTCTTAGCATTTCAGGCTAATCTTCAGTTATCAGCATCACATGGTTTCATATGTTGGTAGTTCATCAACACGTATGATAAAAGTTTTTCTACGTGAATACATTTGCTTTGGCACAACAGTTGATTAAGTTGACAGCAAGAAAATTTACTTTTAGATGCAAAATATCTATTTTGGTGAAAAAAATATGCTTACCACAGCACCATCCTCTCTTTCAGGGCCATGGGGAAATGAGAGGGGCTTGAAAACATATATCTCACATGACCACAAATGTTTTCCGTTGCCTAGATACAGGGGGTGGCTCACATTACCCGATGCCTCAGATTCCCCTGTTCTCCCCTACGCCAAAAGAGGTGTAAACATAAACGGGGTAATGGTGGTCTTTAAAGATCATTTTCCTCCTGCACCGCTGGGTGTAGAGGTCCTCCATGGATGGCCGTTCCGTACTGCTGATGTTCTGAGCCGTTTTCAACACAAGAAATTCATCATATAATGTACACTTTGCAAAAGAGGAAGACAGACATGAAATTAAATAAATTAGGTTAAAAATAAAATAAAAAATAAATGCCAGTGTCCCTACTCCTTCTTCCACATTCTCTCTAACTAGATATTCCAGAAATGTCTTGTTCCTTAAATGGATTTTTTTTCTATTATTTTTTTTTTAGCAGCATCAGCAGCTTTCAGTTGTGTCTGTCAGTGGCTTCAGTGTCTACACCAATTGTTCAAAGTAACAGCTGCTGAAAATGAGATGGCCCAGTGTATTGACGATCTGGGTGGTGATAGATGAGAAATATAATGTGAATGAGGGAATGTCAGGAGGAGGCACAAAGTTATTATCCTCTATAAAACAAGACTAAGAGTCTGGATGCTAGATGCTCTGTGAGGCTGTACTATTAGATAAATGCTAATTCTAGCATGTTTAACTGTGCTACAAGGAACTTTTAAATATTTCTTAAAAAATCTAATTCTTACTCTGTTTCAAAGGTTTTTTTATTCATCAAAAGATTTGCAAAGCAAATACAGTACAATGATTTAGTTTTTCCCCTGTTTTCTTCCCCCGAACACACCCCGCCCATTCCCCCCCCCCCACCCAACCACAAACAATCCTGCATAAAAAAAAAAACAATACACAATCTTAAAAAATTACATAAACGAAATACACGCTACAAGAAACAAATAAACAATCGATATGAAAAAAAAAAAAAAAGCTACTCTTGTATTGTTGTTGTTGGTTTTTTAAAATAATCTAGGAAGGGGCGCCAAATTCTTTCAAATTTATTCTCGGATCCCTGGGTAGTATAACGTATTTTCTCTAAATCCATACATGACATAATGTCTCTAATCCAATGTGAGTGGGAAGGAGGAGCAGGATCTTTCCACTTGAGTAAGATAGCCCTACGAGCAAGTAATGAGGTGAAGGCCAGTACCTTCAACTTCACTTTAGGCAAGCCCGGATTTGGAGCAATGCCAAAAATTGCAGTGTAAGGGTTCGGCTCAATTTGATGCTGAAGTACTTCAGAAATTGTTTGAAAAACTGATGTCCAGAACTCAGTCAAGGTGGGACACAACCAGTACATGTGAAAGAGTGATGCCGGTGCGCTCTTACAGCTATCACAGGTCGGGTCTACATCGGGGAACATACGAGCTAATTTAGTTTTAGACATGTGGATACAATGTACTACTTTAAATTGCACAAGAGCATGTCGGGCGCACATGGAGGTAGAGTGTATCCGATCCAGGACTAAATCCCACATGTGATCTGTGAAGGCAGAACCTAGGTCCTGCTCCCACAGGATCACAGCAATCATTTAAAAAAGTTATTGAGACAATTATAAAACCACTGACATATATAATGGTTACAGGAGGAGTCAGAGATCATCTAAGACAGAAGGATTCATCATCTGGGACAATGAATGCCTCTACCACATTGTATGCCTGTCTCATGTTGAAAGAAAATATTTGCATCATGTACTTTGCAGGGACATTTTCTGCTATACCTGAAACATACAAATAAAGCCCCAGTGTTTCAACCATTATTCAGTTTAGTCATTAAATGAATGCTGGTGCTGTAGAATTAGAATCTGGGAGCTGTATCTTTTCAGTGATTGGATGCCGCAATAAAGTCAGTGATTCTGTACATTGATGATCCCTAAGGGGATTTTTGGATTTGGATATTGAATTTTTGATCTGGTGCCAAGGTTTCAGGGTTTCTCGCAAACAAACACTTGCGAGACACACTTATATAAGCTTATACATTTTTTTTATATACTGTAGCAAACACTTTTGCTTTACTTTAGTGTTCACATTTTATGCTACTTAAAACCCTGACACTGTATATCAGAGTGACAGTATACTGTATATCAGAGTGAAACCAAGGATCAGTGCTCAGCTTTGTTTGCTTTAAAGGCCTACTTCACCGGTTTGAATATGAAGGTGTATTGAATTCTGAGATCCTATGTAGTATAAATGTGCGAAAAAAATTGAAATCGGTTCATCCTAGCCTGAGAAAAGGCAGAAAGAGTGTTTTTTTAACCCTATATTTCTCCTTCTCGTGACATCACAGAAAGAGAAATATAGGGTTAAAAAAAAACTTACTTTGTAAATATTACTTTGATGTCTTTTACTGTGACATCACAGTAATATTTACAAAGTAAGTTTTTTTTAACCCTATATTTCTCTTTCTGTGATGTCACGAGAAAGAGAAATATAGGGTTAAAAAAACACTCTTTCTGCCTTTTCTCAGGCTAGGATGAACCGATTTTAATTTTTTTTGCACATGTATACTACATAGGATCTCAGAATTCAATACACCTTCATATTCAAACCGGTGAAGTAGGCCTTTAAGTCAGAGCAGCAGACGGTTAAAAGATGACTGTGACGATGAGGACAAAGAATGAAAGAACAGAGCGCACGCAGCACTTTAGATGAAGATGAGAAAGTGTGTTTGGATGGCATGAGTAACTAAAGGCACACTGCCTAACTCGCTAATGAAACTATTAATTGAAAAAATAGAGAATGTTGTTTTGATTGCCATCTCGGTGGTCCATAAAATGAGTGACTGCACTGTATTTGTGTGTGTGTGTGTGTGTGTGTGTGTGTGTGTGTGTGTGTGCGCGTGTGTGTGTGTGTGTGTGAGCAAATCTGTGCAGCTGCCCTTGCACACATTTGCAAGAGTGCGACCTCTTCTGAATGTGTGTGCGTATGTGTGTGAGTGTGTGTACGTGCTCAGCAAAGTGTGCCACAACGGAGTGACAGTGCGCCCCGTAAGCACATTTCCAACAGGCTAATTAAAGCTCCTCCGGAATAAGGCCAGGCTTATTAACATCTCAACACGGCCACTAAAGCCTGCTCATAACCCAACAAGGATCAATGCTCTTCATTAGGGCCGGACCCAATACTGCTGCCCTGCCAAGCCAACCTAGCCGCCCCCCAAATGAAGACTATAGGGGAAATGCAGAGCTGGTAAAAATGCAGAACGAGAGAGAGAGAAAGTGAGAGAGAGAGAGAGAGAGAGAGAGAGAGAGAGAGAGAGAGAGAGAAAGAGAGAAAAGAGACTGTGTTTGTGTGTTTATGTGGGTGAGTCAATGGGGAGGAAATGGTCCTTACATATTAATGTGAGGAGATGCAGTGATAGTCCTAATGATGTGCTGGATATATACAGTAGCTTTAAAATTGGCCGCATAGTCTCCCCCGCTGTCTATTTTATAAACTCTAACTTATCTTACATGGTGTGATGCCACACACACACACACACACACACACACACACACACACACACACACACACACACACACACACACACACACACACACACACACACACACACACACACATTAAAGCATCACAGCACAGCAGTATGGTATTTCTAATTATTTTATTATAAAATGGGGTATAAGCTGCTATGGTTAAAATATTTCTTATATGACTATTTAAAGGATAGGAATGGTGTCTCTTTTTCTCACTGTTGCGGTCCATAAGTAGACCCCCATCAACACGTTTTGCCTGTATATCGGAGGCTTGATCTAGGGGATTTCATTCTTTTGTGCCATTGCGGTCCCAACTTAGCAAACTCATCTGAGCGACACGTCTGCAGCTTATTTTCTAGTCAGTCCCTCACACGACGTCCTGCTGCTATAGAGATCCTGCTGTTTAAAGGTTACTCTGTGACATTTTGGGAAGCTTTATTCGCTCTCTCGCCGTGAGTTGGATAACGACATCCATACCAAGAGACTGTTAGCTTAGCATAAAGGCTGAAAGCAGTGAGAGTTAGAGAAACAACTAGCCTGTCTTTGTTCAATGTTCAAAAAATTATCTGTAACTGATGTTACTGACATACGGAAATTTAGAAATTAAGAAATAAGAAGTTTAAGTACGGCCATAACTACCCGTGGCACAACAACTTGTTTTTAACACTTTGTTTATGTGTATATCAAACATTATAACACGTTTATCAGTGTGCTTTAGAGGTGTTAGAAGGCATTGGACAGGAACCAGGCTAGCTGCTTCCCCCTGCCTTTGGTCAATATGCTAAGCTAAGCTAACTACCTCTTGGCTTTGGCATTACATTTTGAAAACAGAGATGACAAAGGTATCAATCTTCCTATCCAACTGCTTGTGAACACAGAGGGCTTTTCAGTCATCTGTCTAACAAACAGAAAGTTTACGTTTTAATCAATGCAGCTGTGTACACAGGGCACTTAACGGATGGTAATTCCCTTTTCAAGCACACGGCACACCCCAAGCATATTGTTTAAGCTTGGAGTATATTTTATTTAGTTGAGTACGTGTGTGACTGCAGTGATAGTGTATTGCGCTCCGAGCGCTGTCAAAATGCAGGTTACTTACATGCAGTATAGGCCTTCTGTGCTTGAATATTTCCATTTCGATGGAGGCCTGAAGGTGCTGAAACTCTGCTACTCACTCAAACTCACACTTTCTAAAATGTTTGGATAATTTAAGTTTGTTGAGTATTCCTGAAATGAAACTATACATCTTGATTTGACTTCATATGTCTTCAAGAGGAACCAATGGGTTTTGGGACAGTGTAATGAAATCACAAATAAACAAAGGCTTGACGTATATGATACGATCAACTTCATCATCTAATTTTTCTTTACATTTTCTTTCTGTGGACAAAGTATTTAGTGCTGGTATGTCTGTCCATTGTCTTCAAATCCGTCATCTCAACCATCGGTCAGTTTTCAGTGCCCTCTCTCCCATCATGCTCTCTGTCGCCACTCAGTTTATTCCTTGCCTTACCTTCATCTTTTTTCTGTCCTCTCTCTCTCTCTCTCTCTCTCTCTCTTTCCTCCTTGTCCTCTCATCCACTCCTGCCAACCTCCTCGGGTCAATCTTTGAGGCTGGTTCAAAGCAGCAGCTGCTGCAGTGTTTTCCTTTTGCTGGCCGACCTGCTGACACTCCCAAAGATCAGAGGTAAGACTGGGTCCACGCTCCGCTCTACTCCTTCCTCCTCTCCCTCACTCTACGACGCCATCAATTAATAATAGTCTCCCATGGGAGTTATAGCCTGTGTACATAAGCATTGCACACACACACACACACACACACACACACACACACACACACACACACACACACACACACACAGGGTGGGTATTTTTTTCTTCCCTCAATCGTGTACATAAAATTAGTAATTCATTTGTAGGAGAGCAGATTTACTGACGTGAAGGCAGGAACATATTTCCTGGGTTCCCCCGAGGGCGTCGTTGCTGACTCGTGTCATATTTACTGTGTAATTGATTTTTAAACACACTCGTCTCTTTCCATTCCAACCCTACCCATTTTTTTTACCACTCCCCCCCACCCAGTTGCCCAAAGCAATTGATCCTTCCAATCTGAATGCGTATACCTCTATATTCATCTCTTCATTACAAGATAAACATCATCATCTCGGCATTTCTGTCTTTCATTATATATAGGCCTCTGTGCAGTGCCTCCCTATCTGACAGGGACACCTTAGTGGAGGAAGACGGAAGAGGTGAGGGGACTAGAGAGACGAAGCTGGGGCTTTGAATGCGAGTGAATGTTGAATGTGAAGAACGAGCGCATGAATGAGGTGGGTGTAGGGTCACAGAAAAAGGGAGGTGGTAAACAGCAGGCAAAAGTGGACTAAATACCTTTTTTACCCCCTTTATGTGACTCAGGGCTTTTTTTAATGACAGTGTGAAAAGCATAAATGACATGAAATCTGATCTTTTTGATTATGATGTGGACCACTTTCACACTTGGTCCTATAGATACAGGCCTGATTTGTTATATCAGAAATGATGGGACCTTAACGTCACTCCACATTAACAATTCTGCGCTGGTGCCAAGGTTAGACAGATGTTGGTGAAATAGCCCTCTGACATTCTGACATATTGTATACAAAAAACGCCATTATGAAAATGCAGCTGTCTTTTTCCTCGATCTCATCAAAATGAATACATACATACAAGTGAAAATAAAAACTGCTAAATTATTCGAACAGCCAAACCAAAGAAATCGTAAATGAGAAATTCATCCGAATATAGCACATCTCGCAGTGTGAACGTAGCCTTGGAGCCTTATAGTTTATAGGTTGTACTTGCAAAAGGTTGCATGTTCTTTTTTCTTTAATTTCTGAAGCGGGTTGAGATTGCTGAAGAACACAACATCAAGCAAGTAATACAAAAAACCTTTTAATATTTGTCCCACTTATAACTACTAGCTAAGGTTCTCTTCCCCGAAATCCTCACCCTCTATAATAGCGATTGAAATAATGTCTACCGGACGGAAAAGTCTACAACTCATTATGACACAAGCGGAACCATCCAACTGTCTTGTATCACAAAGTGAATGGATTCAGTAATAAACATTTCTCAAATTTTGCAGCGTTTCTATCAATAGGAGAATCCACTGAGGTGTAAATCCACTCTACTGCTGTGAACCCCCTGTGTCAATTTTAAATCAAGCATTAAAAGTCAACTAGACAATTTCAGTGTTTTCACTATACGTATCAGAATAGAGATCAGAGATTGGAGCACCCTATAAGGAAAGGAATAGAAAATAAAGGAAAAACTGTAAAGGGAGATGCTAGAAAGAACAGGTATGAAAGGAAAGGGAGAAGAAAGGAAAAGAGAAGAAACAGGTGCAATTAGAGTAGAAAGGGGTAGAGGACAAGTGCAGAGCGGAACAGTGAGCAGGGGACCAGAGAGCGTAGCCCTCCTTCCTTAGGGGAGGTGCAGGGCTCTTCTAATCAATCCATGGATGCATTGTAAAATCAATGCTCTGTATAATTAGGGCAATCCAAGGGTAAAAAAAACACCCTGCTCTGCATTTTGCCTCCGTCGGCACTCAGTCTTTTTTTGCGTTCTCCTGTAATAACCCCTTCATCGTAAACGGCTTCAGGTCACAGTAACATCAGTCCAAATTGGTTCAAATAATTGAAAAACCTCTAGGTCCTCACCATGTGACTCAATAGCCTTAAAGGTAACAATGTGCCATGATCAACTTAAGCTGAGACTATCCATTTAAAAACAACCTGATGGTCTTTTCTAATAGTTTTTTGCCTTAGGCGAGCCGCGATCGATAAGTTCTCCCAAACTTACTCATCTTGTTTTTCTTCTTCCCACCATGGAACAGTAAAGACCTCCATCAGTGGTCCTACATTTGCATCAACTTGAGGCTGAGAAAAACGCCAAGGGCATCCTGGCGTTTTGTATGTATAGTGTATGCCATGAAAAATAGACAAACAGAAGTAGGGGAGAACGGGGTACATTTGCTCCCCTCTAAGCGAGCTAAAATGATTTATCACTCAAATTTACACATTTCCCATTAATTCAGGATGTTTCCTAGAAATGGGCATTAGCAGTGAAAATATGATTGTTTTAAAAAAAGTTGTCATGTGGCTCACTTTACCCCAGCTATGGGGTAAACTGATCCACTTACTTTTTCCACTCTGAAACTACCATAACAACACATATTGTAACAGTAAGAATCCTGAAAGCTAGCCACACATTCCAGAACTAATGTCGGACTAGTAAAATAATGATGGGGTTTGGTCAATTAAGCAAAGCAAATTTTCTAAACAATTGAAAGTAACTCTGAACAAAATCAAATACAGCATATTATAATTCTAACGGTTTTAATAAGATTCAAATGAAAGATAGAAACAGTTAGATTAGAACACAGTCTGGGGGTCAGAACACAGGACCCTTAGAGCCAGCTAGTGTCTGGGGGTCAAAGCATAGGAAAATCAGAACCAGCGAGAACAGCCTGGGACTCAGAACACAGGAGAAGACCCAACTGGATTATAACATCAGCCTGTCATACTCTACAACTAGACCTACACTACAGTCCAGCCCTGAAGGTTACAGGGAAAGATGAGAAGGTGCTCTTTCCGTATGGTTGCCCCAGGTCGTCTTCCTGGTGTATTTCCTTGGCATGATGGCTTTTCTACAATGTGTATCACATTAAATTAAAACATATGTCATGTAATATTACATTAAAATATGTTAGACTAAACTTAACTTGTGCCTCATGGTGGGGGAAAGTGAGACAGTGGCTCACTTTCCCCCACAGCATTTGGCTCACTTTCCCCCACTACCACAATTTGAGAAAAAACTACCTCTCTTAGCATTTCAGGCTAATCTTCAGTTATCAGCATCACATGGTTTAATATGTTGGTAGTTCATCAACACGTATGATAGAAGTTTTTCTACGTGAATACATTTGCTTTGGCACAACAGTTGATTAAGTTGATAGCAAGAAAATTTACTTTTACATGCAAAATACCCATTTTGGTGAAAAAAACATGATTACCGCAGCACCATGAGGTCCTCTCTTTCAGGGCCATGGGGAAATGAGAGGGGCTTGAAAACATATATCTCACATGACCACAAATGTTTTCCGTTGCCTAGATACAGGGGGTGGCTCACATTACCCGATGCCTCAGATTCCCCCGTTCTCCCATACTTATTTTTACCATAATGTAGCAATAGAAAAATGTACTTGTAAAGGTAGGGTATTTATGGGGTACTTTCTCAATCCGTGGTGGGGCAGCATTTAGGAGGTCTGGAAAAAATGTTGATCGGTCAATACTGCTTGGCTAAGAATATTGAACCATGCTGTGGCCTAAGCTGACTGCTTACGTCACAAACACGTCTGCTGTAGGGAACACACAGTATGGGGTCTGGCTTTGGTCAAATATACCTGAAATGTCCTCTATCTAAAAGCCTTTTCTCTCCTTACAATACAAGTGAAACAAACTGTTTCTTAATACAAACCTGATGTTATTTAATCAGCCAAATCGGCTATTGTTGCAACCGACTAAGTCAGTGCGTTTCCATGGGACAGCTATAGGATTAAGACATATACCGATGTTGCCACTCGAATGGACCGCGTCACTTGTCTTGAGTATACATGTCCTTTCAGAGAATCGGATAAATGGCCGGAGCATGGCTGACTCCGCTACTCTAGGTGGCGCTGTAGCCCTTTCAACAAGTGGTTATAGAGCCACTTCCGGTTCCTTTCCGGCAACAACACTACTATGTATTACGTCTTACGATGCTTATAGCTCTCAGAAGGTTTTTCTTAATTCCATATGTTGCACGTGGATCAGTGGCTGAGGATGCTGACTGATTGCCTATATGCAGCCTTTCAGTAACCTCATCTTTTAGCATGATCATGTTCAATGTGTAGCCACCAAGTGCATGCATATTTTCTTTTAAAACAAGTCTTTTACAATAAATGAGTTTATTGAAGACATTTATGCAAATAAAATAATTGTGGGGTTATTTTGTGGGGTTTGAAAAGGGATATGGGGGAGTGATGTCCAAGGAGAGAGAGATAGAGAGAGAGGGAGAGAGAGAGATAGAGAGACAGATAGAGAAAGAGAGAGCGAGAGAGAGCGTGGCTTGCTGATGTGGAGCAGGAGCAAGGAGGGAGGCAGCCGGGCAGGTGGGAATGTAACGATCCTATAGAGCACACAGAACAAATAGTGAGCACCAGCATAAAGCATGGAATCAACAGACACCTCAAATGAAGAGAACTAATAGTCCTAGGAGTGTTAGTCTACCACAGACGCTGAGTCAACGATCAGGCGGAGAATGGGTGAAACACTGGGGGCTGATACACTACAGGTTGATGAGCTTGACTGGAGATAAGGTGTGCAGGTGATCATGTAGCAAGCCGTGAAAGTGAGTGAGGAAGAGAAACCATGCCAATACACGGGAGGAGGTAAATACAAGAGACTCTAGGGAATATGCTGGTGCACGGCCATGGCTGTGACAGGGTCAGCCAGAAACATTCAACCACGTTTTCAACCAACTCAAGGAGCCAATGTTCATAAAGTTATGGTCTTGCATTCTGTGTGTTCTGTTTGTTGGGAAAATATCCCCCTGAGTTGAACCCAAACAAGGGGGGTCCTCATATCAAATCTGGTCCAGTCAAATACAAAAAATGCAAACCCTCCACACACACAATGGTAATGTCTGTCTCCACCATGTGATGAATGGCATAACCCGAGCCCAGTATCACTCTTTGTCCCAATAATAGTAGTTTAACACCGTTTCCTGGTTCCACAACACTGGGTGCCACTGAGGCAAACACTGTTAGCACTGACAGTGGAGTGATGTCTCTCTCATTGAATACCTATGAAGTCCTCTAGATGTCCATTAATGATAGATTCCATACGTAATAAAAACAGGGCCGACCCACCACTAATCCGTAATGGATTGCCAGGCAGCGCCTGAAACGGGTCCAAAATCCTTTCTCGGCCACGCATAAACACACAGACACAGACACACACACAGACACAAACACAGACACAGACACACACACACACACACACACACACACACACACTCACACACACACACACACACACACACACACACACACACACACACACACACACACACACACACACACACACACACACACACACACACACACAAACAAATGCACACACACGCTCACATACACGGCAGCACATTTGCAGACACATGCACATAAAACCAGAGTCCTCGCTCATCCAACTGTGTTTAATCTCTCTAAGTGTTTTTCCGCTCCTCCTTTCTTCCCATCTTCTTTCTTTCCCCCCCTCTCTCTCTCTCTCTCCCTCCCTTGGAGCCACACCTCACCCCTCTCTGGATGTTACCACTCATAAGGCCATCAGCTCCTCCCTCAAATGGTAGACACCGACACTCACTTCTCTCCGTTATGCCTCCGTCTTCCCTCCATCATAAATCCCTCCCTTTATTGCTGATGCGGGTGTCTGGGTTCAAAGATATGGCAGTCCGATGCACCAAATCACTTATTAGATTAGATTAGATTGGTGCTTTGTTGGAAAACAAATAAAGCAAACCTTCACACACACCGTATATACAGTACACCTATGAGTCTTTGTTTGCTAAGGCCATGCACACACGCACTGATTCTATAATGTGAGCTGTATTGAACCGTGCGAGTTGAGTTGCATTTTAAATCTGTTTAATGAGGAGTCGTTATGCACAAATATGAGAAATAAACCTTGCTAAGCGCTAATGATTGCTTCAGGAGTGGGAGGAGTGGGTTGTAGTGCAGGACTGTATAAAAAGTTTTGGACCAAATTGTTGCTTTTTAGTTCTAGTCCAGTTAAAAGTTCAAACTCACGAGGAGATAACATGAAGGTAAACAGACAGGTAAATCATTATTTGGACAGTTTTGGCAACTTTCATCCTGCATCGTCAGCAGCACATGGACCCCCATGGGAAAATCTAATTGTGGTGACTGACGGCAGGCCATACAGGACCTTGTATGGTATAAATAGGCCTTTTTCCACAACAGGAACTTAATGACTAATGACTAACCTAAGGTGCAGCCATTGTCACTGCTTTTGCTTTTGTTTAAAAATGTTCTACCTACATTTAGGGGGATTTTCTAGATGGGCGGTGCAACAGCTGGTTTGCAACCTGACAAAAAACACAATTAATAACACAGGACATGTTTTTACATAAATACTCCAGTGCAAGGAAGTTTGCTTCAAATGACAGGAAATATTTTTACACAGAATATCTGATACGTGTGCTCTGCTGCCTTGTTTTTATTTGTCTGATTGTGTACACAGCGTTGAGTAGTATGGCACTAGTAGTACAGACATTTGTATTATCATGAAACAACGCATGCAACATCTCTTCCAAATGCACCTATTGGCTAAGAAGACGATGATGGTTTTAAAAACAAAAACAAAAATGCACTCCCATATTTCTGTTTCACTCGATCACAGTGAAAACTCCTCCTTGGTTCCCTCTGAGACCCCAGACTTGTCCCCCCTCCCCCACCCCCTGCGCCCCTCCCCTCCTTGGGGAAAAATGGGCAGGTATATGTGCTACATAAGGATTGATGATGGGAATGGATGGAGCATTGCAATGACAGGGTATGGTGGGACACAATGGTGTGGGAGGAAAATGGATCTGTGGCCCCCCCCAAAAAAAGGACTTGTGAATACCGGACAGAGGAATCCCAGTGATTCCCTGAGCTACATGCCAGGAGCCTGAGGGAAACCAGGCATCTATCATGAACACAGAAACCTGACATGACAGGATTCAACCGGCTATGCTCTGTACGGGTTAAAGAGACAAATGCTCTGTCTTGCTAGCTCAGGCTCAGGAAGGCCAGGGCGGTGTCATGAACTTCTCATTTGAAATATTATGTTCTTTTACACAGTTTTTTTTGTAGGTTTACACACATTCTATGGGGCTATTTTTCTCTTTCTTTCGTTGTCATTTATTTGTTGCTTTGTCATTTTAATTGTCACTGTCTCACATTTGTCAAATTTCTTCCTAGTTTCGGTTCCTTCCTTTTTAATATTTCAACTACAGATCACATTGAAGTGCACATAAGCTACTGGTAAATATGGTCTTCAGTTATTATTCAGTAGTGCCCGATGCTGCAGTAAGGCTTCAGTGCCAGTAGAGGGAGACTGTCACTAATCACATTGGCTGAAGACGGACTTAGTAAGGCACAGAGCAGGGTTTGTCGTCTGACCAGCAAACCTTGTCAAAGTATCTCTGATTGTAAAATGAGTGTGAGAGACATATTTGTGAGTGTGAGGGAACAGAGAGGAAGCTTGTGGCTAGAGTGATAGAAAGTGCTGACTCTATAGCTGAGGCTGCCTCTTTTGGCTTTGGCTCTTTGGCTTGAGCCATTGATTCTTATAGATCAGGGCCTGTCAGTATAAGACGGGACACTGTCACCACGCAAACCCACAGATTATAGAGTGTGCTTATGTGTGTGTTTTAGAGTGATGCAGAGAAAGCAGTGGCCCAAACCCGAGCCCTTCATTTGTGACTGTGAAGATCAGTCGGAGTCCGTATTATATTTTGGCACCATCTAATGCAGGCGGTGCCCAAACTGTCCTGAGGAATCATTGCTGTGTGGACATGGAACCATTGAGACAGCTGCAGTGACCAGTGGCATTCATCTAAACTTGTAAAAATTCAGAACCCAAATCACACAGCAAAATGAGATACTATGATTCTTACCTCATTTTTTAATATATACAGTATATATATATATAAAATATCTGAATGAGAGCCAAGTCTGTGAGTAATTGACCAGGAGATTGAAAGCTGTTCAATATGAAACGATGGAAACCAAGAGAGGAACGTCATCTTAACCGCTCACTCTCACCGAGAGACTGAAACAGAGTGTAATTTGCTCTGCATAAGTTCAAAATATAAAAACCATTTGGGATAAATATGAGCTAAGTTTTCGGAAAAAAGTTTTCCAGGCTTTACGACCCTGTCTGATGAAAGAAAAACCTCAATAGCAAGTGGCTCTAGTTTGATTCCTGCTGCTCCAATACAAACAGACAGGAGCAGGGCTGTCGCAGCGGTGTTGGCAGCGAGGGACATCTGGTCCTCCGAGCGTCACACCCAGGATCCTGCAGTCAATGTTAATGGAGGGGTCACAGAGGGGAGAGGAAGGAAGAGCAGCTTGGCCTTTTCTGGAGGGTTCAAAACCTGGGAAAAAAGATAGAATCAGTTTAGCTCTCAATTAACTTGTCAGAATACATCAGACTTTAATAAAAAAAGGACAATATGGGAAACGTAAACTTTTATAAAATATGTATAACCTATGATATTAGTGGTTGAGTTGTATAGTGGGTAATGTCATGTGTATTTGCAATTCTCAATTTTTGCAGTCCTCTAAGAAAAAATTCTAATGAAGAGGATGTTTTACAAATCCCACAAAAATGCTTGTTATGCCAACACTAAGACATGAATGGCAGGTTGTGTGCTGCATACAGTGGGACAGGCTGATCGAAGATAAAGGAATATTAAACAGAGTTCCTGGCAAACTTTCAATGTTATACTCAGTTGAGTCATCACTGGTTCAAGGCCTGATATGCAGATGGCAACAAACACTTACAGTAACATCAGACTATAGAGCAATGTGCCCAGCGGCTCCACAAATACAAATGAATTACTCTCCTGCGTTCATGATGGAGGTGGACCTTCACATACTTTTTCTACCTCTCTTGACATTTGGGTTTCCCCTCTGCTGATCTGCTTGAGTTTAACCTCCAACTAGTGTGTGTGTGTGTGTGTGTGTGTGTGTGTGTGTGTGTGTGTGTGTGTGTGTGTGTGTGTGTGTGTGTGTGTGTGTGTGTGTGTGTGTGTGAGTGTGCGTGTGTGTGTGTGTGTGTCTGTGACAGTGTGTGCTCAAGCCTGTGCTTTGGGTTGGCTATTCCCTGAGATGCAGAAGCCATCCACTCGCTCACAGGGACAAAGGAGTGTAGAGACTTTTCCAGCTTCTCATTTAATGATATATAATGAAATAATTACTAGTTAATATATTAGTAAGATATTATTTGTTAAAGTTTTTGTGCGTAACTTTTTCATAAAAAATTAATGTTGGTTACATTCAAGCCATTGCCAAATGAGTTGACACAAAGTTGATTAAGCCTATCAGCTCCAAAAAAAACTTGTAAAACTTTACAAATTGGTGTCACCCCCCGACACTGGCGCACAAGCTCAATAAGGGCCCACGAAATGTTTCAGTTGTTGATTCTACTGCTAAGAAAAGACATACAGCAGAGGTTATTTTGAACACCAAAGGCTTACCTCGTAGATTTGCCAACAATGTTGTTGTAATTACTCAGAATACCTAATGTGTTCTTTTTCGTAGGTGTGAGGATTCTCAGGCACAGTACAAGTGAAGGGCTGTGGTTGTGTTTGGGTGATTTCTCTGTAGGGGCAAAATACCTACATTTAGTCCTATTTTACAAGCTAATTATCTGCTAATGGGCCATAAAACGATAGTGAATTATTTTTAGTGGGAGTGGATGTAAACATTTGCAATACATCATGTGACTGGAGTTCAAATGTGTTTTATTTGGTAAGATATATCTTCAGTGTAGATCAGATTACATTAGTATATACTGTAACTATTATGGTTAAAAATATGATGTTAACAAATTCAATTAATCAGATGAAAATCCTTGCCTTCTACGCAACAAATCTTACCGCTGCAGTAAAGTGGAACTCAATCACTTTAAAATATAACATGACAAAAATTCAAACCAAGCCATAACACTCCAAAGTGACATCTGTACAATATGTTTACACAATGTATTTCTCTAAATATGACGCTGGTCATGCTCATTTTTTTATTATGTTAAAGCACATTTTATTTGGTCTGAACTGGTACCTGAAAGAGAAAAGCACTGCTGTGAAATGAGGAAAACAGTGGGACATATTCTTGGTATGCAATATGTAGTGTTGACCATCTATTGTGGTGAGGCACAATGATTTACATAAAACAGGATTCATTTCCATTTTATTTTCTCATAATTAAAATGTCACAATGTGTCTTCTGGTATTTCTTTTCAGCATCAGTGTGTGTGTGTGTGTGTGTGTGTGTTACACAGTACCTCATTGTTCAGCCTCCTCACTCACACACACACACACACACACACACACACACACACACACACACACACACACACACACACACACACACACACACACACACACACACACACACACACACACACCTGTGTCAAAACAACATTTTCATAAATCTCCCGCACTGCTGACTGAGACGTCCACATACTCTGCATTTGATTATCGTGAACCCATTTGAGACAATAAACAATAAATGAAGAAAGGTTAATGACGGCAGCTTTACACTGTACACAGTTATCAATCCAGGAGACACGTTTTACTTTGTGTACTTAGCCTGGACATGTTTCACAGTGACAATCAAACTCTGAGCCACTGTAGGAAGGACACTGTCTCCCCTTCTCTTCTCTTCCCCTCGCAAATAGCAAATATATTTCCCACAGACTGTTGATGTAAAACCATGTAACCATGTTCAACCACTATCATGGAGATTTTAAAGGTATTGACTGCTTGATAGTTATGACAGTGTACAGTACGGTCTTAATGCAGCATCATGTGACCTCCCATCCCTGCTGCGCTGTGGTGTGGTTACCTGTGTGCAAAGCCATGTGTGAGCAGCATGCGATGCTGCGGCACAAGATGTGCTGCAAATGCGGCAAAGGCGCAGCAGTGTCAGGGAGGGGTGAGCCACTTTCAAGTACTACTACTCTATCTGTGTGAAGAAGAAAACAATGTGGTAAGGAAAGTTTTTAATTGAATACAGAGAGACACTTATCTGCAAAACGTCCCTCCCACAATGGAAGCTTTGAATGGGATGATGATTTCTCTCTCAAATGATGTCATCAAAATGATCTATTCATTTTACAATTGATATTTCTTAGCTTTTCTTATAATCAAGGTAAACGATAAAATAATGATATCTCTCTGGATGAAGGATACCAATGGTGAGGGTGCAGGGGGAAGAAGAGATGCAAGCCAGAGGTTGATTTGTCTGTAGGGAGAGGGTGACCTGGAAAGCTCAGGAAAGAGTTGCAGAGCTGCACCTCTCACACGCACATTTCAAACAGGGGAGGGAGGAGGTGAAGGAGGAGGGAGGGGGCATCGCTCGGTCCAAAGGAAATCTAACAAGAACAAAAAAACTAAAGGGGGGAAGAAGAGAATAGGGGCGGGTCAAAGGGATCGGAGGAGAGGAACAAAGGTAGAAGGCTTGCGAGGGAGGGAGACGAGGTAACAAGATCAGAGGAACAGGAAGCATGGTGAGAGGCCTGAGGAGAGAGAGGGAACATGTAGGAAGCAAAGGGATGGTGAATGGAGAGAATAGGGAGAGACTACATGGAGAGAGGGGTGAAGGCAGGACGTGGATAGAGGGGAAACCAGGAGACAGCAACTCATTGAGGTCAGAGACATTTCCGGCAAAGTCTTCTTGAATCAAATAATTTTTTTTTTCACAACAGAGTATTTTACGCAAAGTTCAAACTGGTGTTGACCGGGAGAACAAGACAGGACAACAAATGAATCTGTTGAAGCTATTTTGTCACTTTCACCTACTCCTACCATGAGATGTGGTAAACAGACACCTGTTCTGTGTTATAATTAATTCACTTTCGATCTTAAAAAAGAAACTTGTCCTGTGGCCAAGATTTCAGTCCTGTTTGTTATGCATCACCTGTGCTCACTGGTGGGAACAGTTTTAAGATGAGTCCGGCTCATGTTACCCTGCTGCTTGTCTTGTCCCCCAAAATCAAACACGTCAGCGCCCAAAGCCTCCATTAAAGCCTAGGTTAGTTGTTTAGATTCAGAATTTGAACAGGGACATTACGTCGGTCTCAACTAATGATGTTAATGATGTATAACAAGTTCTCAATACCACAAGTCCAGACAAGAAGGCTGATTAAGAAAGGCCACAATACTTTCTAATACTAAGTGGTATACACGTTCAAGTAGTACACACAATCACACATGCACAAATCAACACTGTAGACATTATAAAATAAGAGAAGAGAAGACTTTATTCATCCCAAAGGAAATTATTCTGCAAGGTTGCTCCAAAATGACAGAAACAAAAACAAAGAATACTAAGTAATTAAAATATGAAATAATTTGAAGTGTTATAAAAATACAAAGTGTAAAGAAACAGTGCCTCATAGAAAGAAGAGATAGCCATGTGTCCAAAAGTGAAATGCACCATGTGCCACCACCACACACTGAGACATGCTCTCATGAGCATGCACAGGCGCACACGCACGCGAACACACTCTATCAAAGTCCTAATGGCAGCTCCTTGCACTGATACAAGCCTGCAATGCACATTTGTATGCATGTCTGGGTGGAGACACACACACACACGCACACACACACACACACACACACACACACACACACACACACACACACACACACACACACACACACACACACACAAAGACAATCCCTTCCACCACACACTCTTCTCTTGATGCCTATCACAGAAATTAAGGCCCTGACAGGTTCCATTTAGTAGTAGTAAGATCCAGAGTCAACCAGGAAACAACTAAGATCCTCTCCAAACAGAATGCTCGGCCACACATACACACACACACACACACACACACACACACACACACACACACACACACACACACACACACACACACACACGCACGCACATACGCACACAGGCATGCACACACACACAACCACGCACACACACACTAACAGCAGTACATTGTGAGCTAATTGAGCCCAGGCCTTCCCTCCGCCTACTATTTACCAGCGACTCCACCAGTGCAGCAGGGAGATCTATAAAGCCGGGTAGCGTCCTGCTAATTTCTATTTAGATGTCTGTGATTCTCCCGGGGGGCCCCATGATGGATCTTTCCTTCATTGACTACAGTTAAGGGAGGAACCCCGTCTGCCGCAGTGAGCATTTCCTTCCCTTTTCTCTGTCTCAGGGAATTTCAGCCCTAATGCAGAAATCAGGAAATCAAATGAAGAAAAAAAAAGAAGAGATTTTGTGAATGAAAAATCAAAGCCTGGGAGCAGCGACTGAGCAAGCCTCTGCCTCGTGTTGATCTCACTCCTGACATTATTGCTATTGATTAGCGTCACCTCTTAGACAGTTGGTGTAGTTTGTGGACCACAGAGAGAGGGTGTTGGGGAGACTTAAGACCAAAGCCTCATCGTAGTCTTTTCCACTAGCGAAGAAGGAGCTCTGAAGGCATGCTACAGCTGTGTGTCGGTGTAGCTCCCTGGCAGGTATATACGCTGAAAGACACCCCCCCCCCCCCCCGGGTCTAGTTCGGCCTGCGTTAGCTGCGACCTTGAAACACGACAAGGAACAATAAACCATAAATCAACAGAGAATGAGAGAAGGTGGGGCCAGTGGTGGTGAGGAGAAGAAACGGGGGAGAAAGAAAGAGAAGAGAAGAGAGAGGGAAAGTGGGTGAAGTGGGGGAGGCAGAAGGGACACCAGCGACACCTGTCATTCCCGCTTTGGTTTATGGACGTCAGTGGCCGGCCCGGGTCGCAGCACAGCGCCACTCTGCTACAGAGTTTGGTGGACTCAGCAGAAAGGGAGATCGCTCACCAGTAGCTGACCTTCAGGATCTAGAGGGAGGGAGGGAGGGAGGAAGAGAGGGAGGAAGAGGGGGAGGCTCTCCTGAGGTGGGAGGGGATGAAGGGGAGGAAACCAAGAGGAATAGATGAACACAGAGGTCTCTATGAACAAGAGAGACACATATTTCACTGGTAATATCTGATTCAATATCTGTCTGTTTCTATTGTTTTTGTTGTTGATGCAATTTCAGTTGTTTATAAGGCCAAAGGTGACTAGCAGGTTAGCACGCCAACAACCAGTATTGAACAGTAGAGCGTTATGGTTACCTGTTTACTTTCTCTACCTCCACTACTGTTTTGTCTGCCTTGCTATATAAATAGAGCACACTGCCTCCTGCATTGGCACCGCACCCTGGCATTGGACGCTAACTTCTAGGGATAGCTACAAATTCAGTAGTTACATTACAGTTATTAATCACAGTATAGCAGTCAGTTAGTGTTTGGGTGGCTGGCTTGTTTGCTGGCGGGACTTGGCTGGGAGGGATGGTATGAATTTTACAGTGAATATAACAATTACAATATAACAATGATTTGTTTGGTATTACAATTGTTTCAGAAATGTTTGAATAAACATGCAAATTTGGCAATATCTAAATTATTATCCAAACATTTGCAACTCTTTAAAAATTTAAATTGAAGATGTTGGATAAAGCAAGAGTAATAATCTTTATTTAGTTTTTAAAACATATTAGTGTCCAAAGTTTTCACAGAATATATTTGTGATACAGCCTTTTTTAAATGTATGAATCAAAAAAATACTATGTAAAAACAGACAAGGTTAAGTAATACCTCACCTTTTACATTTTGGACCTTTAATTTATACTAGTATGAAAGAAGACATGTTATGCTTTTTCCTGATGTGTCTCACTGAAGGAGATAGGAGCAAAGTTTGTGGCTTTCTGTTTGAACATCTCTGTCATGAGGAAAACTGTTAAAAAACTGACAAGGTCTTCCAGATTAAATCAAAGATTGAGCACACTTTCGTTCAGAAAGTCTTGGCCTGGGAAAGAACGTGTGGAGCAGCAGATGCGGCGAGAAGGGTGCAAGGGAAATGAAACCGGAGAAGAGAGGCAGACAGGGTGATAAATTCACACCCAGGATAAGTGTCTAAAAAGCTGCCATGTTTTATGAAATGCACCCATAAGCTACACTAAGTGAATGCATTAAAGAGGTTGTGATTTGCCTCTGAGACCATTAATAAGGTAAAACACACGCATGGCTAATTTATTAATGCACGCCTCCTGACATTCATTACCACTGAGGCAGCAGCCCTCAGCGCTTCTGGTGTGGCTCAAACACATGCTTACGCACGCACGCACGCACGCACACGCACACACACACACACACACACACACACACACACACACACACACACACACACACACACACACACACACACACACACACACACACACACACACACACACAAGGCCTGGTTTGAGTGATACACCTCGGGCTCTGTGCAGTTAAAAGTGTCATTGTAATCGATTGGAGGAGTGGAAAGACAAACTGGAAACTGTCCAAATTACAAATTGAACGGAGAATCCTCTTAGCCAAAACTTCCAACGCTTTACCAAACAATTAATTTTAATGAGCCGACTGTCCGTTGCGCAGGAAAGACCAACCCCTTCCTAACTCTCTCTCTCTCCTTCTCCCCTTTCTATCTCACTTATTCTCTGTCTCGCTACAATGGTGGAAACTTGCTGATAGGGTGGGAACAGTAAAACAGATTGGAACGTCTCTATTCCCCCATAACTATTTGGCTGACCAGAAGCTGACCTCACTATTATCACTCAACATGCGACAGGGGAAATTGCCGGACCAATTTAGAACCTAAAGATCCTCCGTTTCAGGTTCTTTGTTTGGGGGACAGATAGAAATCTGCGCTCGATGCAGGAGCAATACGTTCCTGTGTGTTTAAGCAGACACACACCAATGCCGCTTGTTTTAGTGCTAGCAGCACCGCGAGGCCGCTAACGTGCTCATAATGACAACGCTAACACGCTGATGTCAATTATGCTAACATTTGCTAATTAGCACTTAACACGAAGCACTGCTGAGGATGATGAGAAAGTCGTTAGTTCTGCAGGTGTTTGGTCATAAAAAAGTGTTGGATAAGATGAAAGTTTGACCAGAGGATGGCGCTAGAGGAAAAGTCAAAGTTATTACATTGCACATAGGACCATAACTTACCATACGTTCTTAATTTCAAGGCAGTAATTGCCCATTCAACAACTAATAGATGTTTCAAGAACAACCATACATGTCAACCTGCTGGTGGCGCTAGAGGAAAAGTCTGGGGAACAGCATGAAGTCATTAGGACTCATCATCTGGGGACCGTGGATAAAGATATGCAGAATGTTTTTAAATGGCAACCCATCGTTTAGTTTTTGAGCTATTTCAGTCTGGACTGAAGTGGTGGATCCCAAACACTGTCATCCCTTTAGCTATCAGTCCGTTCAAAGTGCAGCAGCTACACTCCCTGATGCAGCTCCATCCGCTGCAAACGGCACTTATACCTCAGTAAAGGTTGGGAACGTCAAATAGACTTTATGGGGATGTCTTTTGTGTTGCAAATGATCTTGTTTGGTACACTATATTTACTCTAAATAATCTCTTTATCTGAAAGGTAGTAAATAATATCAGTTCACTGTTTCAGCTTTTTTAAATTTTTTTCTTTCTACAAATTGTGCATGACAACCGAGGTGAGGCTGACGGTTCTAGTTTTCTTCAATGTCACGCTACAAAGCATCATCTATTGTCTCCTAGATTTCTAACAAAGGTGTTTTAATGCATTGACAAGCTGATTGATTTCACTGAAAAATCCAGCAATCCTACGTTCCCAAGCTGGTAGTCTTTTCCCGCACTGCCTTTGCTGGCTTGCAGCACATCTTTGCGCGCAACTGCGCCCCCTGTTGAGATTAACATTTCATTAATTAAGGTGACACTTTGATCCAAAGTGTCTTACAGTAAGTGCATTTGACCATGTGGATTCAACCTTACACTTGCAAGAAAAAGGCAAAAGTAAATACACTCCATCAAACTGCTATAAGTGATTTGGAGTTAAAGGTGCCAACACACTGCACTCCGCGGCGTGGCGGCTGGCCGCGCGAATCGCAGGTTCCGCGCCGCGTGATCATATTGGGTCATATTGTGTCCGCCGCCCGCCGCCCGACCAGAGTAGCCTTCTCTACTCTGGGGATATGCTGGCGCTGGTGCTAACCGGTGCTTTACCCAAGCTAACCGGTGCTAACTTGGTTCATAAAGCAAAACTGATAGCTGTACACAGCAGGCAACAGACACATAGGCTATTCACAGAACTTATGGGAGCAAACTGTGACTATTATGTTTTCATCCATCTTAATTTCCTCTGTCAGTCGTCCCGAAGCGAGTGACGTCGGGAGGAGCTCAACGCTGATTGGCTATCGCGGCGCGGCCGGCGGCAAAAAGTTCAATATTTTCAACTTCTGCGGCGGCCGCGCCGCCCTATCCGCGCCGCGAGTTTACATAGAAAGTCAATGTATTTCGAGCGCGGCGGTGTATGTAAACTCTATGTAAACTCGCCGCGCGCCGGTGTGCAGTGTGTTGGCACCTTTAAGAGAGAGAGAGAGAGAGAGAGAGAGAGAGAGGGAGAGAGAGAGATTATGCAGTCCTAATACCAATGGGTAACTTTTTTTTCACAACTGTGGAGCCAGGAGAGCAAACAAACTCAGCTTTGATTTTCATATTAACTAAGGACACCTACTCAAGTAAATTCAGTGCAATTTTGAGTTACTGGCAATCTACTGCAGCATTCCCATGTTCTGCTTCTTTATACTTCTACTCTGCAGATTCAGATCAATAATAGAAAATATAATCATAAATAAATGATCATTGATGGTTACCGATCCCTTGGGGGTAATTCACAAGCCGTGTAGTAAATGAAGTAATTAGAAAGAACTCCACCTTCAGCATCATTAAAGTGATAAACACATTAATGCATCAATAATAATAAACTATCTGAGTACTTCTGCCACTGTGGTTAAAATAAGGGAAACATTGTGTTTAAGGTTGATTTATTTCTATTCAAAGTAATATAACATATCCTTCACATAATTAATTAAGACAGCAAGTTCACCACTTTAATGTGCACTTGAATGACCACAAGGTTAGTTCAACTCAAAAAGTAGACACAGTCCTCAGATCTCACTGTATTTATTTTTTCACTCATGAGGTACAACTTTAAAAAGAGCATTTTCCTTTCACAATAGTTGGCAGCAAGGATCCTACATTACTCCTCTGTCTATCTCCAAAACAATTTTCTTTTTCCACCCGTTCTACCTGACCGGTGTTTTCTTCATGCAATTATAAATTGCAAACCAGCACAAACGCATTGCTGACAAGAAATATACGCCCTTCCCCTCACACAGTCCCAGTATTATCTAGTACAATCAAAACCACTTCCCCTGATGCCCCCCTCTTTTTTTCTTATTCTTAGTATTTCTGTCAGAGCAAGTCCTCTTTTGAAATATGGTCAGGAAATCAAACAGTAGCATTACAAATGTTGTTGCTTGTTCTACCTCTGATACGGATGTTGATTAACAGATGCATTCAAAGATAAAGCAGATTTCAATTTATGTCGACCTTGGGTTCACTTTTGGAGTGTGGTTCACCGCACACACACGGCAATTAAACACACATACTGTGTAAACACACACACACACACACACACACACACACACACACACACACACACACACACACACACACACACACACACACACACACACACACACACACACACACACACACACACACACACACACACACTGCAGTTGAGCAGCTGAAGCAGATTTGTTTAGAGCCGAATGAGTGAGGGAGCCAAATTGCTGACAGCTGTTCGGATATTAGAGCCACACCATCACCACCACCACCTTCCTCCCTTGCCCTCATACCAGCCCTCTCACCCTGCATGCACCCCTCACTGGACTACACACACACACACACACACACACACACACACACACACACACACACACACACACACACACACACACACACACACACACAGTCCTTACCCCCACTTGTCTTCCCTCTCTCCCTGCAGACACTGACACAGTATTGCATTACATGTCACTTGCTGGACACACACACACACACACACACACACACACGCACGCACGCACGCACGCACGCACGCACGCACGCACGCACGCACACACACACACGCGCGCACACACACACACACAAATAATTACACGCTGTTTAATGTCAAACATCTCTGACATGATTTACTCCAAAACAACATGTAGTATTGCAGTTATAATTAGGTTTAATATTTATATTTTAGGAGGTATTATCATAGAGTCTAACTTCTTTATGTCGCTTTTCACAAGCCTACGCTGAGCGACAAAGTGCTGACAGAATATGTATTCAGCGACAAGATGCTTATGTGACTTCAGGCCCAAACATATTGTCACATTAGTAAAGGTTCAGTTTATTCATTTTCAGGGTGACCGCCGAGACAATTACTTCTTAACAACTCCTGGAGAAGAGTGCAAAAAATATGAAATAAATGATAACCTCTCTACTTTAAAGGGTAGAATCTGAAAGATAATGACCCTATTAAAATCAAATCAGGAGGGAAGGGTGGCTTTTAAATGACTGGCTGACGTCTCTGTGGTCGGGTGTTTCCACTGCGGGTTTATGAGCTGGAGAGGCTGAGAAGAGGCCCCGTGCAGTCCTGGCCATCAGCTGCATATCGACTCAGACCTCAGCAGGGTCACACAGACAGGAATGAATCAATCAATATGCGCACCTCCTTCAGCCTCAAGTCTTTGCATTTCTTGTGTGTGCGTGTGTGTGTGTGTGTGTGTGTGTGTGTGTGTGTGTGTGTGTGTGTGTATATGGAGGTATGGACAGGGGACGGTGCTTCTGATGCTCATTAGGGGAATCTTACTGCTTGATTCAGCAATATTGGCAAACTGGAAATGATGCCAAGAGAAAGTTTGGGAAGAGGAATTTCCACTTTGAAGACTCCACAGTAAAAAGAGTTTATTTTATTTCATAGTAGGCCTACTGTTCCCCATACTAGGGCAAAAACACAACAGGAGTGATTTGAGTTATTTCGCTGATGCTTATCCATCTATGTATAAGTGATCAGAGCCTCAATCTGCAGACATGTTCTGTGATGTGACTAGTTGAAACATACGTCACTTATTATCCAGACTGAGGAATATAATGTAAACTTAAATTTATGACTGCATTACAAAATTTGATATAAGTTGTATAAACACTGATTGCTTATATTAGATTTAATTACATGCAATAGTTAGCATCTTATTCGTATCAATAAAATGTTCTGTGAAATATTTAAAGATTTATTTGTGCCTCAATTGACCATCACACAAACATAGTTCGTCCAATCATAGCCTCTGTAACTGAGCATTGGATTTCTCCATATGATGATGCGTAGATAGCTACAGCAAGAGTGATTGAACCAAAATCGCATTCGAGTGCATTATCAGCTGCAAATGTAAGTAAGACTTTTTAAAATGATCTATTTGCCCTGTTACACAAGCCATGCAGATCTGGGGACTGTCCCTTATTCTGACGGCCTGTGTTTCCGTCAGCTCAAACAATAGTCTGACATATTTCCACCGTGGTGAAGTCAGTTTTAAGTTGGATATTTTAAGTTTTATCTGCAGTAGGCAGCAGGAGGACTTACGTACTTCGACGCAGTGGAAAAATGTCAGACTATTGAGCTGTCAGAACAAGCAGCTACCTTGGGCAGCCTCCATTGCTAAAGGCATCCCACTAAACCTTGTTTGTAAATGCAGCAGGACAGACACATGACAGCTATTCCATGCTGTTTCCATCAAAAGGACTCACAGATGTCCAGCACCTGCAGAGATCAGCCTTCACAACCGTTTACCGGCTCGCTATACACCACGAGAGCCCCTCAGAGCAGAGCAGCCAGCATGCATCAGTATTCACTCAGTTATTCTGTCAGAAATGTTGATAAAGGGACATTTTCATCACCTCTCTAGGAGCACTAGGACATCCCTGTGCGTGCGCACACACACACACACACACACACACACACACAAGCACGCACAATGCTGTCCTGCTCAACACTTCACACCCGTTCTCCTCAACACGTCCCATTTCATCTGATAGCTGGTGGCAGGGAAATGTGTCAGGAAAATAATTAAAAAGTGTGTGAAGGAGAAAAAAAGGACAAAGAGGAGTAAAAGAAATGCGGAGGATAAATATTAACAGGTAGTAAGCCGAGTGACAGAAACATTACACTCTGAACATAGGATGGGCAGACTTTGCCGACATTCCATTTAAAACTAGCATTGCCTCAGAAATCAACAATGCTTCTGTGTTAAAGTTGCTGTAGCTACTTCCTTCTGGAAAACCTTACCTGCATTTCCCCCTTTATCCCAAACTACTCTTAAGGTGCCAACACACTGCACACCGCCGCGCGGCGAGTTTACATAGAAAGTCAATGTATTTCGCGCGCCGCGGCGTGAATGGGCGGCCGGCGGTTCACGCGGCGCTGCGCGACCAGGGCGGCGCGGTAAGGCTAGGGCGGCGCGGCCGCCGCAGGAGTTGAAAATATTTAACTTTTTGCCGCCGGCCGCGCCGCGATAGCCAATCAGCTTTGAGCTCCTCCCGACGTCACTCACTTCGGGACGACGGACAGAGGAAATTAAGATGGATGAAAACATAATAGTCACAGTTTGCTCCCATAAGTTCTGTGAATAGCCTATGTGTCTGTTGCCTGCTGTGTACAGCTATCAGTTTTGCTTTATGAACCAAGTTAGCACCGGTTAGCTTGGGTAAAGCACCATCAGCACAGCAGACTGGTGCTCTCAGCACCGGTTAGCACCAGCGCCAGCATATCCCCAGAGTAGAGAAGGCGGCCAGCGGACACAATATGACCCAATATGATCACGCGGCGCGGAACCTGCGATTCGCGCGGCCAACCGCCGCAACGCGGTGTGCAGTGTGTTGGCACCTTTAGGAATGATGGGTATCTGCCTTCTATTTGAAATACAGCAGTATCATGAAACATGCCCATGGGAAACCTTGCTACTCATTAATCAAGAATACGTGGATCCTGATGGTAGAATTACTAGCAGGAGCAGTCTTCCTCAGGCAGTAGCGCTTCCATTAGCAGCTAACGTCTACTTCTAAACCTTCTTTGAACAATGGTCTTAAAAGCATCTATGAGAATGGAACAATTTACAGAGGATGTGATGAAATCTGATTGGTTAAAGAGTGACAACCTTCAGTCAGCTTTTTGAATTGCTGAGTTTATTTAATGAAATGAATTAGCTGCCAAGACTTGTACATCTCAGACTCAATGTCTTGCCTTTAGGTCCTCTGTCACATATCAGATCCTACAGTCACTCCTTCCTTTGCGCTGAAGAAGTTGAAGGAAAAATCTCCTATCCTCCTGCCCAGGGGCTCTTTTGATCTCTGTAATTTACCACCTGTTTTGTAAATGTTCTATGAACAATACATGTAACTTTCCATCATTCTCTCTTTCGCCTTGTTTTCAAGGGGGAATTAGTCATCTTGAAAAACTGCAGCTGTCTAAACGTGTATACCTTTACTGTCATGCCTATATATATATATATATACATAAACAAATAAGGTTGCCTGCATCAGCATTTTTCTGTTCTAAATAATGTTAGTACAAGTGTGAGCAGACAGTATAGAATGCTTGCACAAGGGTGTATCAGCTTTATCAGAGTTTTCTTTTGTCTACTTCAGCAGCTTCCTTTGGTGCATTTTCAAGATGTGAGGGGACAGCTTTTTTTTTATTCTTGAAAGGAGACTGTACAGGTCAGGCTCCTGTAGTACCTGGTCTGATTAGCTCAACAAATTAGCAGCATAAATTAATCATCATTGCATCAGTGTCAGTACAGCTGGTCACGGTCCATGGCACTGCAGAAGAAGATGGGGTGTGGGGTCAGTCCATGAGTAATTGCAAAGGCAGCCAGGGTCAGTGCAATCATCAAGTTGGACTACTATACAGTCTTGCACATTTTCTTAAGCTAGACTTACCCCAAAACCTATTAATACAATAAAGGTCTCAAAATTAAAGCCATCCACAGCAAATTCACTCGCAGAGAAATATAAACGATGTTGTGATGGTATCATAACCAGCCTCTATTGCCCTGTTCCAGTCCCACTACCAAGTGATTAGTTTGCTCATGACCTTAAAAATAACCTTCTAAGGCTCGTCTACAGCTAGCGTCACCAGGCCATTACCCTTGCCCATCACCCACAGTTTCCTCTGCCATCAAGTATCAGTGACTTATACATGCCACTGCTCTAAATAAAAATTAAAGTAACTACTATTGTGGCTTGACTGTCACCCTCTCTGATGCAGTACCACATGAGATGGAAAAAGGGAACGGGGCACAAACAGGACTTTGCACCATGTCCAATCCCCACATCTGACTTTATCTGTTTTCAAAAGGATTGTTTCTAGCATTGAAGACAGAAGAGGGCTGTGCAGACAATAAAAAGGGATCACGAGATTGAGCCCATTGCAGCAGCACAATACAGTATAAACAGGTAACTGGCGATCACACCTTGTAGCTTCATCATGAATCTCCATGCCCCCCATTCAGGTGCCTCACCTGATCGTAAGGAGGTTGACAGCGCTGGGCTTCTACAGGGCCCTCTGGAGAAAAAGTGTCCAGATGCTGACAGTTTGGTGGAATGCTGTTCTCATTCTGTAGGACCAGATGGTACTTTTGCCCTTAACCCAACCATGACTACTAATACCAGGTAATGGGACAGATGGGCATCACAGGGAGGATGTGGTGTGATTTCTTTGTCCATTTCACCAACGACTAACCCCTGGAGCAGACCCACAATGATGAGCGTCCATGCAAACTAACATGGATATATTTGTTTTTCTGCATTCCTGCATTCCATACTTAAACATACCGAGCATACTTCAGGGATGAAAAAAACACTGGTAATGGTCATGGTTTTCTTTTCTGTAATATTAAAATAGATTTAAGAGTTTATAGTTCAAATTAAGTCTATAGCTGAAAGTTTGTAGAAGGATAAGTAATTCAAAGTGGAGTAATTTGAAGTGGACTTGAAGATTGCTTTTATTAGAGAATTAAACCTGAAACAGCTGAAAGTTGACATCTTTATGAGCAGTTGACCTCCGCAAGCCACCTGCCCACTACAGACATGGAGTTGAACTGCTTCATCTCTTGACCCCCCAAGCTGAAGAACAGTAGACTTGTCAGTGTGGTGAGACTGACTTTGCTCCTCAAGTCCAACTTGATACACGTTATAATACTAAAGCCCGTCTTGATAGTTGTTGTGGACAGAGGAATGACACAGATGAGATCCATGCAGGAGGTTGATGAAGTATTTTTGTTAATCATTATCCACAACACAGTCCTGGCAGGCGTTCTTTTGAAGGCCTTGAGGTAGCAAATTGAAAATGACCTTTGCACTATAGGCCACTCTATGTGCCAAAACATTTTCTATTCAAAGCCAATGCAGTCGACCACCTCAGCAAAGTGACTGTGATTATAGGGTCACTTCCATAGCAGGTCAGCTCCTGATAAATAGAAGGCCACTCCTGAGGATTCACAAGCCTTAATGCAGCTACCAACACTTGATGTGTTTCGGCACACTGAAAATGGTATCGCAAGCTTGCAACCACAACGGACAGTCCCTACTTCCTCACCCTGAGACAATATGGTTAGAAAGGCAATATGAATTGATTACACGCCTTGTTTCCATTGTATTCTCCATCTGCACAAGCATAAATGGATAGCTTTTAAAGGGTGCTCTCACTAAGTATGGAAGCCACCTTTTCCCCACGAGGTTGACTGGCTTCCAAATCTGTTGGTCGGTCAGATCTGTTTAGTCCACTCCATGACTTTGGGGAATAATGATAAGCCGTTACAGAACTTCCATCACCTGAAATGGAATTTTGGGAGTGATACAACATCTATATGTATTAAACAACAAATATTTTCCAAGTTTACATTTTATTAGATCTAGTAAAGTTAGGTGATAAGGTTATGTTATAAATCAAGTCATTACTTTGACCATTATGTCCATATATTTAGGACTAAGATGGACAACTGTACACATATTACACTTTACAGATTTGAAAAATCCACAACTTCCTCTCCATCATCAAAGATAACAGTCACATTACAAAATCATGACAAACACTTCAGGCAGTTCCTATTTGTATATCTATGGTTTGTATAATAGTTCCCTTTCTGATCCTGACGGTGAAGCTATTACCCCATTGACGCTAACAGGATCTCTACACAGACATGACAATTTGACAAATTGTAATGCATGTGTTAAATTAACCATACTGATATGCACTTGATTTGACTAATGTCAGATGACCGTTATCTCAGGGTGTGTTTAATTGTTCTTCAAGTCTTACGGCCACTGCACACATCCTGCGTCTACCTCTGGAGCGCGTCGCCTTACCTTACTGCTGCGTCTCCCTGACTTTTCTCGGACACACATGGAACGTCTCAGCAGCTGCTGCTGCTGCAGCGCTGCTTCTAAAAGCCCTATCTTTCTACATAGAGTTTTCATAGATAATTCCCATTAAAAATTAAGTTATTTTGTGTCATGTATGATGCATATGATTTATATTGAGTCTAATATTGAGTCTGGACAGTAATCCGTGCGCCCCATTGCCTTTTTTATTTATTTATTTTTTTGCCACATTTTCGCTTGTTGGAAGTTTTATTTTGAAAGGGACACACCAGGAAATGGTGAAACTACAGCGAAAGCTGCCGGTATGAAGTCAGTATGACTCTCAGCAGAGTATTTCTCTATCAGTTAAAGCAGAGAGACGCGCGGCTCTCAGAAAGAAATAGGCGAGCATCCTGAGGTAAAGGGGAGCGTCGCTGCTGACGTGCCTCCGACGCGCATCAGCAGTGCGTCTGAGGTTGGATGTGTGCCCGCTCTAGGTTGATTACACGGTCAGCGACAAAAAGTCAGACGCAGACGCGAGGTAGACGCGCAGTAGAGGTAGGATGTGTGTGGAGGCCGTTAGGCTACTATGCAAAAAAATATGGCACACTGCGTTTTTTTAGATGGTTCAAAACCGGTGAGCAATCGTACTAGACAGGTCTTTGAAATGTTTTAGATTTAGATTTTTTCATCAGAAAATGTAAACAAATGGGGAAGTCAAATCCTGGACTCACAGTCCAAACACATGTTAAACATTCAGTACAATCCATCTGAGGGAGAGTGGGGTGAGACAGGTGTGAGTGGAGTATAAGTACAGTGTCAGGCTGCTATTAGCTAACATTAAGGTGACATTGTCCCTGGCAAGCTGTCCCAAAGACCTCTACCCACCAACCAGCCACTGCTGTCCCAGCTGCTTTCCCCTTTAAACTTCCTGGCTGTGTCCCTGCATGGCTCCAGAGTTTGGGTCTTTCTTTAGCCCTGGCTGTTCAGTGAGCTGTATTGGCAGTCTGTCTTCAGCCCGGCTATTCAAGGATGCATCGGCAGGGAACTTCACTGTTCCAGCACCGTGAAGGCCTGACAACAGCAGACTATGCCAGCTGTTGCCACCTTTATATACAGCAATATGTCATCTCTCTCCTCCGCTCGTCTCATCTGTCTCTCCCCTCTCCACCGGCGCTCTCCGTCTCTGTCATCCCTTGCTTACTTCTGTCTCTTTAGGTTGTCCACATTAATCTGTCTGTTTATCCATCTGTCTGCCTCATTCTCCTCTCTTTCTCTTTTTCTCTCTCATGCTTGCTCTTTCTTTCTTGTTGTCTGTTATCTTTCCTCTCTGACTGTCAGTCTGACTCCCTGACCTTTGCTCTTTTCTTTCTCCCTCCCTTGCTGATTGTGGCCTCCCCATTGAAACAGGGCAGTGTTTCTGTACCCCACCCCCTCCCCCCACAGCAGCCTGCACACACCTAGAGTATTAAACAGGAGCCAGGAGATGAATGTACAGCACTCTAGATTAATGAAGTGATTTTCAAGACAGTCCATATTACTGACAGACTCCCCAAATCACACACACACACACACACACACACACACACACACACACACACACACACACACACACGGATGGTTGTGCACGTATGCAAAAGCACATTCATGCTCTGGACTGGTAAATGTAATAACACACACACAGACACACACACACACACACAGTATCCGGCTGCTTGGCGATGAAGAATAGACCTGCGTGTTAGGACAGGGCTGGGGGTGGGAATAAAGCTACTGAGGAATATGAGTGATAAGACGTCCACTATAATCATTCTCTATTCATTCAGCCTCCCTGCCTCATCCCTCTCACCTCTCCATCTCCCCCTCAGCTCATCTCCTGTGTTTCATTTCAGTGGGGGTTTCAAACTAAGTTTCTCAGGGGGGAAGAGTTTCCCTCCAAGTTCCCCTCCGGCTGCTTATGGGGACTGCAGTGCAGATTCTACATTAATAGCTAATGTAACAGAAAAACAAGACAGTGTTGTTATTCATTTATACTTTTTTTTTGTTATGGCCACCGACCATGTCACGTTTATTTTCATCCTATTATTTATTGGGTGTTATGGAGGAGTTGGCAACATCACACGGCTAATAGCTTTGGATTCTAATTTTACAATAATTTGAGGACGGTTTCAAATCTTCTTGGACTCAGGCCTGGGCCCTGGCCTGAAGCCAGATGTGTAATTGCTCAGTGTCCCCCTCTAAAAGCTTGTCTGCAAGGTCTGTCAGTGATAATAACTCCTCAGAAGATGATTGTGTTTCCAAATGACATATTTTGTATTAAAATTATTTTGGTGGTTTAAAAAAAAAGATATGAAGGATTTCAAGTTTGAGCCCTTAGCAGAAAAACAGGTGTTGCCATTTCTAAAACTCCATAAATATACTCTTTCACCTTTCTTTGGTTGTGTATTTCATGACTTCCTTTGCATACAGTTTCATCAGTGTAACGTTAATGTTGCTTTTTAAGTGAATGGAAGCA
Organism: Ammodytes marinus; assembly: GCF_949987685.1. Lineage (NCBI taxonomy): Eukaryota > Metazoa > Chordata > Actinopteri > Uranoscopiformes > Ammodytidae > Ammodytes > Ammodytes marinus. The sequence continues at coordinate 22,312,773 of NC_137211.1, read as the reverse complement.
CTGATTTCAAATGTCTGCTACGTGTGCTACGTTACAACAGCAACGTATCATTAATGAATGGACTTTCTTAAGGAATCCAATGGATTACAAGTGATTTGTGGTAAATGGGGTGAAACGTGCCAAACAACTGGTGTTGTTCTGTGTTGTATCATTGACAGCAAGAAAGTCACTCACTTAAACTAAGTTACTGATTATACATTTGTGTAAGAGTTAAATAATCAGTTTACGAAGCAACACATTAACAGCAGACCTGGTTTAACAGGCCACTAAAATAATGAGGGACTATGCTTGTTTTACAAGTTCAAATGTGTTCAAATGATTATGCTTTGCATTTATGCAGTGGTTGATGCTTCTTCTAAGCAGTAGACAAGAAAACAATTACACAGTTTACAGTACAACAGCTCAGCATATCTGTCTCCTTAGCTGCTAAATGCTCCAACATGCTCAGTAGGTAGTTTCCAACTGTGCTTGTTAGCTGTTTGCTGCTGAGCGGGTAGCGTACAGTGACTTCTTACAGCTTGTTCTCTCAACACAATGCTAAGAGGGCCGTGAGAGTGAACAAGAGCAAATAGATGATTCTCTTGAAGTTCATAGTACACCGTCACAGTCATTAGTTGTTTTAGAAATATGAAGCCACGCTGAAACAAGGAGCCCCTCACAATCTTTCATGAGCCTATCAAATCAATCAGACAGGGAGATGAGAGTTTTTGTTGTTTGTGACAAGTGCTTGAATAGTATGTACAGGTTCAAAGGTGAAGTACACGGTGTCCAGAGAACACTTGTTTATATTTATAGTAACCGCGCCAATATTTGACGCTAAGAGCGAGGGCTCCATCTGTCAAGGAGATCTGAGTCAGCAATTGCCAAAGCCATTTTTGGAACCTCGGCTATGTTTAAAACACCAGACTTTTTTTTCAGTGCACACAAACTACAGACAGGCAGCGGATGGTTAGTAGACATTTGCGGATTTTGACAAAAAGTGCTCTGGATTACAATGAAGGAGTATTTCTTTTAAATACCAGGACCTCCAGTATGTGTGTCCATGGGACTGTGCGGTAAGTGTCTGCCATGTACCAGTACAGATATAGAGTTGAATGTGGCCATGGTTCACACTGATGGGTATCTGCATGTGTAGAACAGACACACATAGAGATGGATGAGCCATGCCAAGGAGCTCAGGTATTGTGATGTGACTTATTTGTGCTGACATTGGGCCATGGCCATAATGGCAGCAAGTGACCCCGACTCCGACATATGCTCCATCCAAATGAACATCTCTCTCTCCGTGTCAGCTATCCATCTCTGTCAATCCCTGTGCTGGCCGGCCGGCCTGTCTATTTATGCTCTCTGCCTGTCACCTATCTATCTCTGTCTTTATCACTCTCTCTCCGACTGTCTCCTAAACTCTCTCTCTATTTCTTGCTCACTCTCACTCTGCTCACTCTCTCACTGTCTGTTTTTGAAGTCTTCCATATCTTTGCCCAAGTCTTCGTCAAAGTCAAGGTTTTTTCACTCTCATTTGGTTTCAGCCCTCATCAGTTGAGTTTCATTGATGTTTTCCTGGACGCCCTCTGTTTCTCACCAAGGTCTTTCCTCCTCCGCCTCCCTCGCTCTCGCTCTCCCTCTTTTTCTCTCTCGCTCTCGCTGAGCCAAACACTCTGTCTTCGCAGTCACTCTGAATCTGCACAGAAATCAGGAACAATTTGTAAACATAAGCTTATATTGGAAACATAAAAAGCACTTAAATGAAACAGGTTTTTCATTTATTCCCAACACGCACGGACCGGAAAATATATGAAGCATTTTATTTTTGCCCACAATAATTGAAGAGCAGAATGCGCTGCATTTCTACATCATGTTGTGATTATATTTTAGATGAACTCAGCTCAGTGAGGTAATACACTGAGGAAATACATTGGAGTCTGGTGGGGGTGGCAGCGGCTACTGTGGCTTCCACGTTCTGAATGCAGCTGACCCAGCTGGTCATTAGAAATATATTAATATATATATAAGATACATATAAGACTTAAGATAAATATGTATATGTGAAATATGTGCATATATGATGTTGGTTTGTGACTTTTTCCATAAAGAATGTAGTGTCTTATATGTGCGATGCATGCATTTTTACGCAGGATTACCTGAATGCTGATGTGTGCATGTGCTAGAACTTCTGTGTGTGTGTAGGGTTTGTGTGAGTGCATGTGCCACTGGGGCAGTGTATATCTGCATTGGCTTACTGCATTGCAGGAGATCTGTCCCAAGTGGATGGGGAACAGTCTCCTGGTGTGAGCACCTCATCAAGGGGAGAACAGAAACGTCAAAATCTTCTTTGAGCCTTCAGAAACATTACAGCCTTCCCTCAGTGATTATTAACGGAAGAGCGAAAAATTATAAATAAGTGACAGCACCAAACTTTTCCCTCTCACTCAGCATTTACTTTGGCTTTGTTGCTTTGTGTGTCTGTATGTGTGTTTGTTGCTGATAGATAGTTACACCGGTTCACACAGCTGTGGAGAGTTTTTCTTGTAGATCTTCGTTTGTATACATGTTGTTTCTGAGCTAATCCTAACAGTGCAGTGGTCTCTATATACAACATTGAAGTGTCACTGCAACAGGCTTAATCACACGAATACACATCTAATTGTCTGATGATACTGTATAACTAATAACACTATAGACCACATGATTTTAAAGAGGTATTACGTACTACCACAGATACTCTTTGTGTACTCTATGAAATATATGCCCCCACCCTTCAGGAAAATTTATAACACGTTCCACTGTCACACTTTGACCTTACGGCGACCTTTTGGCTGTGACCAAGACATCAAACAAACAAATCTTATCTTCATGACTGACTTTCTTATCATGTTATAACTAAACATTTATTCATGGACACATCTATCTAGTTATTTTTTAAATACCAAAAGATTCAGTTTGAACAAGAAATGTTTCTTGTTAAATCAACATATCTTGGTATATCATGACACTTTCTTGTTATTACAGAAAGTCAATGTATTTTATTAAAACAAGAGACATTTTTCATTCTAACATGGTTTCATTAGATTTCATTTCATGCTTGGGAGGAGCCAGCCATCAATTAATCCATTCATCCATCCTGCTCATCATATGCAGGCCTGTGAGGGGCTGCAGCCCATCCTAGCTAATTATGTTGTGTCCAGATTAAAAGATGCGAGTAAAATCATATTTGTGGGGAAATGAAAATCTCAAGTCAGGGTTGGATCTCTGGCAGGAGGTTGAGGGGTGCTGGTGCAATGGAGATTGGATGTTAATTCTGCTATTGAAACACAAATAACTGACAGGAAAGACAGAGATATCAATGCAATATATCAATCTATATGCTATATCCACCATCTTTTATTTAGCACTTTATATTAATCCGCTGTAAATTAATAATGTTATATCGATCATGTTAAATCATCTTGTTTAAGCTGTGAAAAATATATCCTACTTCCCTTAAGGACTTATATCGTCCATAAAATACCTCAGCTATGGGATACTTCTTCTTTTTTTACTTAAATGTTTTCATACACAGAACTTTTAGAGTTTTTATATTAGTCAAACTATTTTAGACTCATAAGAATAATGTAATGTGTCATCAAGTTACATCAATCATGCTATGTTGTATCAGTCAAATGATCTCAACCATGTAATATCACTCCCTTATATCAATGACATTATGTCCATCAGGTTCTATTAATGATGTGAATGATGGGAAAGTAGGCTGAAGTTTTTTTTTAGACTGCATGTGGAAATATATATTCTAAAAGTTTCCAGGTCAAATTCTAGAGCTGCAACGTTTCACATGTTAATGGAAAGCTTTCAGTAAAAAAACAACAACAACTGTGCACACACTTTATAGAAGAAATAACACTTCTTACATTAGCATTTTAAAGTTGTAAAGATCTTCTTTTTTTCAGATCAGTACAGTGTAAAGTCCCAAAACACAAAGCAAAAGTGGTGAAGAAATGGTTAGGGGACAAACACATTTTACGTTTTACAATGGCCCAGCCAGAGTCCTGACTTTCATCCAATTGAGAATCTGTGGAGGGAGCTAAAGATCAGGGTGATGGCAGTGAGACCCTCCAAACTGAAAGAGTCGAAGCTCATTGCTAAAGATGAAAGGGCAAAAATACTAGTGGAGACTTGCAAAAAGCTGGTCAGCATTTATAGGAAGTGTTTGATAGCTGTAATAGCCAATAAGGGCTTTTTCTATTGATTATTGAGAAGGATATGAATAATTTGCCACTTTTTGTTAAAATGTAAATAAAAGCTGAAAAATTTCCACAACGATGCCCCTTGTACATCGTCTTATTATCTTCTGGGAGAAGCCTGTGTCATTTACAATAAAGAAAAAACTTGCTGGTTGAATAAAAGTAACTTTAAGTCAAAATGTGCCAGGGGTATGAATCATTTCGGGCATGACTGTAAATGTGTAGGAATAACAAAAAATAATAATTATGTATGTTTTTTTTTATGTATATTCCAGTGATTACATATTGATTTCACCACTACATCATTGAACTGCTGTTCGATTCACCCGGGCAGAAGGTCACATGGGCACTTTGAAGTTTGCTGCACGATCAACCCTCTCAACCCTCTTCCTCCTCATGAGCTCAGTCAAACAGTTGGCAGCAGGATGGAATCATTAAGGAGGAGACGTCTGGTATCAATCAAACAGTCTTCTTCATGCATGAGTGACTGGCCTTGTTTTGGAAGTTGAGGTGAGATGAGGGGAGGAGAAGAGGGAGCCAAAAGGGAAAGAGAAGAAAAAAGAAAAGAGGAAAGTGACGTCCACTCTGTCTCATAACAGTAAAGGTCCATTTAATTGGCAATCACTGGGTTGATCCCAGGAACCCATTTAACCTGTTACCCCTTTTTCTTGGCTTCAACGCTCCCATTCATTCTCCTCCTTTGCTTTGTTGTTATTGTGGGATTTTTAAATGTCCATCTTTTTTCTACTTTATTTTCTTTCTGTCATCATCCTTCTTGTATAAAATGATCAACTTGAACACACTCACCAATTTCTAATTACACACACACACACATACACACACCTACAGTAGATACTGTAAACCGTACACATTGACAGGACCTATTTTAGTCTCCTGTGAAAGTTTAGTAAACTCATCTGGCCCTTTGGCCCATATCCTCTTGCTGCCTTATCCTTAGCTTTTGTGTGTTTGTGTGTGTGTGTGTGTGTGTGTGGTACACGGCCTGCTACATCATAGGCTGACGGAGCCCTTTCCTTTTATAGCTGCCCCCTGAGTAACCAGCCCAGAAAAGGGAAGAGGACAGGGGACAGACACCGTGTCACATTCTCAAACACACCTGCTCCGTAAGACACACACACACACACACACACACACACACACACACACACACACACACACACACACACACACACACACACTCTCTCTCTCTCTCTCTCACACACACACACACACACACACACACACACACACACACACACACACACATATACACAGTCCAACACACTTCCACGGTTGTGCACATGCTTTACTTTCTGCAGGGCGCTGGTACACACAAACATGGAACTGCAGCTCCCATGCGCACAGCGATTCAAAAGGAAAGCACATATAGGAATACCTAAATTCATATATAACAAAGATTTTCACACACATAGTAACACATAAAAGCACAATGTAGTTTTTCGGTATGACACCACACTCACGCACACACACAGACAAGACACATCCATGTGCCCATAACAATAAAGGTGATCTCTGATTTGCATTAAGCTGAGATACACAGTTCCTCTTCATGCTGCTGATCTACATGTTTTCTAATTAACTACGATAATTCCTACCTCTCCTCTATTTACGGCTGCGGTAATAGGGGATATCATGACAGGTATTAACCCAATTATCATGAGAATTATAGCCCCCTCCAATGCCCTAGCTGTGTTCCAGTGTGAAACAGTTACCATCACCATCCATCCTGCCTCGATAACAAAGCCCATTAGGAGACTCACAGCCACCATTATGGTCCACAGGATGTTTACATGAGAGGAGTAAAGCTTTATCTAAATAGCTCATGTTTAGAGTTCAGAAGGTGCTTTTATAAGGTGGTCTTTAGTTGTGCCGGTCATCTTGGCAGAGGAAGGTATGGCGGGTGTGTTACAGTGATTGGCGGCGTTGATGGTTAATGGGATAAAACACATAAACGTCTCCTGTTCTGCACTGCTCTACTGTACAGAACATTTGGACAGTCAACTGTCTGGAATATACATTAGTGCTCAATGACTCAGCTGAAACTGTGCTGCTTTCATCATTCTGCTCACAGACGCAGGTGTTCAGTACAAGAAACTAATTTATTTTAGCACCGGATCTTTAGGATGAACTGAGCGTGTTGAATCGTCAGCATAATCGGCCAAATCTTGTTAGACATACAGTGCGTTATGTCCCCCGTAATAGCCACAGATGTGACAACTCTGTTGCAGGAAGATGGTTACTGGGAGTTTCACTTGAACATATACATGCTCCCGCTAGCTCAGATTATGAGCAAGAACAAATTATGTTACCATAATTATGCAGACGACACACAAATTTACATAACCATATCACCAGGAGACTATAGTCCGATTCAAGCACTAAGTAAGTGCATTGAACAAATCAATGACTGGATGTGCCAACATTTTCTTCAATTGAACAAAGACAAAACTGAAGTTATTGTCTTTGGTGCCAAAGATGAACAATTAAAAGTCAGTGCACAGCTGAAATCTGTTATATTAGAAAGCACACACCAAACCAGAAATCTTGGAGTAGTGATAGATTCAGACTTGAATTTCAAAAAACTAATTAAATCAATTACCAAGTCAGCCTACTTCCACCTTAAAAACATATCAAGAATTAAAGGGCTTATGTCTCAGCAGGATTTCGAAAAACTTGTCCATGTGTTTATTTTTAGTAGACTTGACTACTGTAACAGTGTCCTTGCAGGCCTTCCTAAAAAATCAATCAGACAGCTTCAGCTAATTCAGAACGCTGCTGCTCGAGTCCTCACTAGGACCAAAAAAGTGGATCACATCACCCCAGTTCTGAAGTCTTTACACTGGCTTCCTGTCAAACAGAGAATTGATTTCAAAATACTTATGTTAGTTTACAAAGCCCTAAATGGTCTAGGGCCAAAATGCATTACTGATCTGCTGATCCGTAATGAACCAACCAGGGCTCTTAGGTCGTCTGGGACAGGTCTTCTAAAAGTCCCCAGAGCTAGGACTAGACAGGGAGAGGCGGCATTCAGCTTTTATGCGCCCAATGTCTGGAACGGACTGCCAGAGAGTCTGAGGTCTGCTGAAACTCTCAGCTCTTTTAAATCGGGTCTCAAGACTTTCCTGTTTCCCTTTTAACCTGTAATTTTATTTTTTGTTCAAATGTTTTATTTATTTTATTTAAATGCTGTATTTCTATCCATGTTTTTAAATTGGTTTCTTTTTTGTGTGTCTGTTCTATACTTAATGTATTTTAATTTTGACCCTCTGAAGCACCTTGAATGGCCCTGTGTCTGAAAGGTGCTATATAAATAAAGTTGCCTTGCCTTGCCTTGAAAGTGGCAATCCCCCAATGTTACGCATAAGGTTCTGTGTACTTTACACTCATCAGCCTGTAAAAATAGTTGTAATTTGTCTTCTGTGGCTCTTTTTTAAAGGTTGAGAAACTAACAACGAGAGACCCTTTTGACTGTAAAACACATGGATGAACTTTAAACATAAACCTGTGCTCTGAACTAAACTTGAATAGTTGTTTCAAATGTTGTAATTAAAAAAAATAGTAAAACCAACATTCCCAATAACACAGAGAGTATTATTATAGACAAATTAGTGTATGATGTGTGCAGTGTCAAGCTGATTTATGGAACTAATGATCCATTTATTTTTTGAGTGTTAACATTTTTTGAGTTTGTAGCAGTGTACGATGGTCATTTTGCTCCCACTTGGGTCCAGACTGAAACACTGCAACAGCTAATGGATTCATTAATTTTGTACGGACAGTCATGGTCCCCAGAGGATGCATCCTAATGACTTTAGTTGTTCTGACTTTTACTGTTTTCTGCACTAGTAGGCCAACATTATAATATGTATACTACTGTGGTTTACCAAATACCTGCAAAACTAATGAAAGAATGTTATTTGCGCTAATTAGCAAATGTGAGCATACTAGCATGCATTGCCATTCAAAGCATGATAGCATGTTGATGTTAACATGTTGTGTAAAGCACCACTGTGTCTCAGCTGGATAGTCACTGGAGACATGCTGTCTCTTCTTCTAGTCCCTCGACTTGATAAATGTGCAACACTAACAGCCCTTTAAAAACTTTGCTCTGCTTTTATATATTCTTAGTTATGTTCTGAACTGAAAGTATACTAGGCCTATACTATGTATTCACTAACATTGAAGTTTCAAGCTGAACTGGATGAAACATTTTGAATCATAAAAGTGATCCAACATGTCAACCTTTAATTACATTAAAATATAAATTATTCTATTTTGTTCTTTCTATTGACCTAACCTTCTTGATTCTATCTCTGTCAGTGTCTTCAGTGAATGAAAAGCCAAGGTGTGTTGTGACGTGTGTGTGTGTGTGTGTGTGTGTGTGTGAGCCTCCTCTTTGGGTTTGATATATGGAGTGGCATGTACAGTGCATGACAACATTAGTATGAACAGTAACATCAATCTGGCCTCTCCAACATATATGAGCAGTGATCCACTCTGACATATGGATGAGGGACAGGGGGAGAGGTGGGGAGAGAGAGCAAGCATGTGAAGAATCTGATTGTTAGGAGAGGATGGATTTTAGAGGGGAAAGTCAATTACGGCTCACAAAGCACTTGGTTAAAATATCAAGGTCGCCATACGGTGATAGGCCCCGGTATCCGTGCTGTGTCAAAGTGCCATTTTTCATCGCTTTGTGTCTCCCGTGGAGGTCAAACCCATTTGGGCTTCATTTATTAACCCTAAAGTGCTGCTGCTGGCAGGAGCCGGGCTCTCAGCGCAGAGGGGCTGGGTAACGAGGCGGAGGTCGGCCACAGTGTGCCAGTGCATATATGTGTGAGTATGTGTGTGTGTGCAGCATGTGGATGGATGTGAATCCATATAATAAAGTAACACTAACAGACACCCGTTGTGTGATGGGCCGAGGGTACACTCAAATCCACAAAAACTCAATCTGCGCTTATTGTCAATAAACATTAGAGAGATTATCAAGGAAAAGCAGCGGACGGTTGTTTTTATCTCAGTAATGACACAATGCTTTAAGAGATTAAAAATCAATGGAGCCTATAGCTGTTATGTCCGTAGATGGACAGTGGCCACACTTCTTGTCCAGTCCCGCCACAAAAGCTCAGAGGTGAAGGTAACTCCCCTTCTCTGTTAATAAGGAGTAATGTGTCTTTGTTGGAGAATTTTTTTTTTTCGAAACAAAGCTAAATACTTGTAATAACTTACTAATACACTGATGTATATTGTTCAACATCTGTAACATGTATTAAGAAGATATCGTCCTTGAAAGATGCATCAGTTTGTGAAGGTGTAATGTCAAGTCAGGGACTTATGTCATCTTCTACCCTTTCACACTCGAGAGGTCAAGGGAAGTCTGCAGGGGCTAAATATAAATGAAGCGTGGTGTTAGTTTCACCAGAGCACTGAAGTGTACATTCTATATTCTCTTCACACTTTTCTTAAATTATATCCTCACTGTGGGTTCATGTCATGACCTAAGTAATTCATGTTTGTTTCTTAGAGAGCATATTTTGTTGGAGGGGGTCTAAGTACCACAATTGCCATTAGTCTTAGGTGCCATTCCTACGGATAAGAAGCCATGGCAGTCAGTGAGCAGAATTTGAACGTGAACTGAATCCAACCCCTTCAACAGTATACATTTTAATTTCTGTCAACCACTGGTTGCATGTGTGACAATATCTAAAGCGCTGTGATGGAATGATTCTTGCCAACATGCCCCTAGGGAGTTACATTTAACTTCTCTCTTGAAATATTTATGTTCACAAGCTTATACTTTTTTTTTCTTGTAATACAGTCGTTAATCATTGGGACTGATCACTGAATTGAAAGAGTTTCATGCTGATCCATGTCATACAAGAGAAAGGGAAAGATGAATGGGACTTGTATTTCCAGCATCGGCTGTTTCATTCATTGTTCCCGATCAATGGCTCATTTACAGATATGTGGCTATCAGCTGATTAGTATCATCCAATCCTATTCATTCATTCATTATAACCCAACTCTTCTGACCATTACTCTGCTGAGACACTCTTACCAACACTGTTTGCTGCTGCAGCCCTTTAGATAAATGTTGCATGATTGTGTGTCAGATCCAGGGCCGGCCCTGACCAATTTGGCGCCCTAGGCAAGATTTTAGCTGGCGCCCCCCATTGCACATAACTGGATAGCTTTGTCTTTGACATTTCATTTTATTTTAGATAGAAAATAACCCACAAAATAAAAACCATATTACAAAACAAGTGACATAACATAAAAAAATGCACAGAAAAATGCAGACGTTAAAATTTAAAATTATAATCTATTACAAGTATAGTTTAAATACATCATAACTTTGCATTGAATATAATTCCACACAAAAGCTATATTACAAAATTAAATGACAGAGACCTCTGGTTTGTACTGCTATTTAACTTGATTCCAACAGAGAGCTGTCTACATTTAGATTTTAAGACCTCATCTTCATATCTTAACAAGCTCACCTCACCTTGCTACAGCCTGACTACTCTTGCCTTTGGGTCTATTGGTGAAGCCTTTATTCCTCATGCTGCATCACTGGGCTGTGCTAAGGTGGAGAAGATGTCTGCAGGACAGGTGGCTCAAAGTATTTCAAAGGAAAACCTGAAGAGAAAAGAGAAGTATACATGTAGTTACATTATTTATATTGATACATGGTGAAAAGCTTTAAAATGGAAATTAGATTAGATTAAACTATTGTAATTAAAATTAAATGCAGTTTAGCATCCAACCAGAGTGAAGAGAAGCAGTAACTAATGGAAAGCTATAGACCTAGGTAAGGTACAATCAAACGGAAAAGTTTGCTCCTGCTTTTTATTAAATCAGAATCAAGCCTTCTGATGATATCTCATGGCTTTATGTATAGCACTTTGATTTACCTTGTGTTGAAAAGTGCCTCACAAATAAACTTGACTTGCCTCAGGTAGGAGCTTAATTTTTTTTATAGTTTGTCTATCCTCAGTAGTTGTCATATTTTAAGCTTAACTCATATTTTGAAATTATGGTATTAACAGTATTAGTATGCGGCCCTAGCATTTGCCTATACTGCCTATGCCCAGGGCCGGGCCTGGTCAGATCACTGACTAAGTGACTCTTCTCAAATCTACTGTAATTGACCCTCAGTTCCTCTTCATTTTTCGCATGTCACAGATAAATATGATGTCTTCTCGGCATAAACAAACTGGGATTGTGAACTCTTGTAATTGTCACTTGTGTCAACAGAGGCTGCTGTTAGGTAATAGACAGTAGCTTGAACAATAGTTTATTACCATGCATGATCTATAACCATACCATATACCATATGCAGATAGCATTGAAGGTGAGAATTTGATTAACTCTGCTATTGGATGTTAACATTTAAAAAAAAAAAAACACAGTCACTGCACCTAATACAATGTAGCTGAATTGGTTGTTTGGTGTCAAACAATGTTCCCAGTCCTCTTCGAGCTGAAAATGTCCAATGGCAAAGCAAAATTAAAGATGCAACTGGTCCTCAATTATTTTGTTCCCCGCATTTTGTTATCAGTCTACCTTGCTAGAAGTCTCAAAATTAAACTAAAGCCAGTAACAACCTATCTATCACCAGTCAATGTACCAGCTGCTGTTTGAATGTGGGTACGACACTATCACAGCAACAGTACACTGCAAAGGATTTACATACCTGTCTGTTTCTTACACACAGGGCACATGTCAGACAGCTTGTCAATAACAAACAATGTGTAGATGATGTCTAATGGACTGACACATAGATTTAAAATACACACAGGTAGATAAACAACTACTGTATAGCAGCAGGTACACATGCCGCATGAAAGCAGGGCCTTTTTCTATTGCGTCCTGGAATAACCTCCCTACTGACATCAGACTGTCTCACTCTGTTGAGGCCTTTAAATCTCAATTTATAATTCAGTTTGCTGCTATTTTTATTATTACTTGGCACCTGTTACCATTATCTCTCCGGTGGGTCACTCTCAGTCTCAATATATCCATTAAGCCTCTCACTTAATGTCCATGTTTGTCCTGCCAATGACAGAGCTGTAAATCTCCAGAAAACCACTGCATCTCTTTAACCCTCTATTCAATAGGACGCCATGTGAATCAAGTCTGTAAGGCGACACCTACTCAATACTAATGGCATCATTGCACTTCATGAGCACGTTTTCTGTTTTGTATGACCAACATGTTTTTGAAAAAGCTGTAAACCAGACTAATGCCTCGTTTCCACCGAGAAGAGTGGTTCGGTTTGGTGCGGTTCAGCCCGCTTATTTGGGGCGTTTCCATTGCCAAAAGTTGGGTAGTGTCCCAAAATAATCGAGCTGAGCCGCTCTGAGCCGCTCCTATTTTCAGTACTCCTCCGTTGGGGTACCAGCCGTCTGAAAGGGTGCCGAAAAGGTGGAGCTACACACTGCCGTCCGTTGATTGGTCGAAATAATCAGTTCCGCGTTAAACCGATGTGTGTAGTCACCTCGGTCAATCAACAAGCAAAAACGAGGGACGGCTGACTGGACCTCAGTCGTTCCACGGCCCGATACTTTGACCCATATTCTTGCTGAGGCTATTGCTGTCCAGCCTAAACCCCGCCTACCTAAAGGATGGGGTCGGCGGTGGAAACGCTCGTCAGAGCTAGCATAAGTGAGCTGTCCCGCTCTGAGCCGCCGGGTGGAAAAGAGGCATTCGAGTCTAGAGGAATCACCAAAGTCATTAGGAAACCATGACTTTCTGTACAACAGCTTGCCACAATTGTGAGTAGATGTTGGCATATTGATTGTTACGCTGCTAGCGGCTAAAAATGTGGCACTGCTGTTTCCAACATGAAACATGCAAAATGCTAAAACACTAACAAGCTTGTTCTCAATAATTACAAAGCTTCTATTCTAAACCTTTTATGAACATTTGCAGCAAAGGTGATTAATATAATGGTGTCTGCTTTGGATCAGGTAGATGTCCTTGGTTGTTCCAAATCAGGTAATGAGCTGTTTGATAATTGATTCAGTATTTATAGTTAGGGTGGTTTAAGTCTTTTGTGTCCAATGTGAGTGTTGGCAGGTTTGATCCATGTCCTGCTGGTCCTTGTTTTCCTGTTATTGTAAGTGAGTTCATTGTGAAGGGGCTGTGATTGATATGTCCATACTGTACCTTATGCTTTAGTAGAGTGGTACTTAGTTTGTGTGTGTGTGTGTGTGTGTGTGTGTGTGTGTGTGTGTGTGTGTGTGTGTGTGTGTGTGTGTGTGTCCGAGTGTGAATGTGCGTGTGTCACCGTGCACACTCCACTTGGAGCATTCTGAAATGAACAGAGTCCATTAACACCTCTAAAGGTGATCCAGTGCTGACTCAGGATCTGAGAAGGAGGAAGTCATTCTTGAAGGACAGTCGGCCGATGAAGAAGTCCCGCTTTGCAAAACCCCCAACCCCTGGAGTGAGGGATTGTGGGATTGGCACTTCAACCCCAACCCTGCCCCCTCACAAAAGGGAAGCGAACAGCATAGGGAAATAAAATGCTGATCTGAAGAATCAGGAGGAAACCACTTGGGGGTCAAGGAGAAGAGGCACGCAAAGAGAGGTGTAATGATTTAACTCTGCTTTGTACAAGAGAAAGAGAAAAAGCAAGGTGAATAGAGGGGGAAAATTAGTTGTAGGGAGCAAAAAAGAGACACAAACAGCAAAGGAGGTAGATGAGTGTGTGAACAAGTTAACATGGAGGAGATAGAGATTGATGTGTATGAGCAAGAAATACACCGGTATGATCCCACACTCTCTTTATGACAGTTTTTTGTGATAAGAGGTGATAGCTGGGGGTCTTAAGGGTGTTGGCTTGAAAGAGAAATTGAGAAAAGAAAGAGAGGAAAAAAAGGGAAAGAGAGATTAAATGGAGAGGGTATGGTGACATCACTTAGGGGATGAAACCAGCCAAAGAATAGTATGCCCTTCAGGCTGCGGAACAGCCTGCCACACACACACACACACACACACACACACACACACACACACACACACACACACACACACACACACACACACACACACACACACACACACACACACACACACACACACAGCTGGACTGAATTATCACACAATCTCTACATACTGTATATCACCTGTATAATAACAAACTTTGGGATCAAACATCTTTTAAAAAATACATTGTAATTTACATTCTTTGTCTACAATATCTAGCATGTGCACTATGCAAAGCCTGACATAAAAGTGACATAAAGTAAACTCTGTCACTCAAAGAAGGCTTAGACTATGGTCAGACAGCAGGCAAAAGTGGAAAATAATCCTTTCAATTCTGATTTGGGCCACTATTATATGTTGTCCTAAATCCGATACCGGTCTGATTTTTTGTGTCCTCTGTCTGATCAGTCATATCAAATATCTCTTGATTGGGTTGAGCAGCTATGGGGTGAGACGTGCATTGTCTAGCTCCTCAGAACAATTTGCAAATAACGAATTTAAAAAGGCAATTTCTTTGCAGTTACTCGTTAAAACACAGCATTACAAGATTCCGGATCAATATTCATCGTGATTTTGAGTCATGGGGAAATCTAGGAGACGTGTAGCGGGTGCATCGGAGCCGGGACCTAGCTTGCCTTCGCCGGGGCCTAGCTCTCCCGCTTCATCCGTGGCCTCGAGTGATAAAGGAGACAGTGCTGCTGATAGCCCAGCGGGGGCTAACGGGGCTAACGCAGAAGACTTCAAGCGTGAGTTGCTTTCCTCCTTGCGTGCGGACTTTGTTGACATGATGAAAACGGAGGTGAGGGAAGTGTTGAAGATTGAAATGGCGGCTATAAGAACGGATGTCCGTGCTATTAAGACGGGCTTTGATGACTTTAAGACGGCTATCACTGCTGAACTAGCAACACTGAGCAGTAGCATGAACGACACGGAACGTAGCCTGACTGTGTGCTCTGATGACGTTGACGTCTTGAAACGGGAGGTGAAGCGGCTTGGGACCCTGACTGATTCATTACAAAACAAATGTGAAGATCTGGAATCTAGATCCAGAAGGAATAACATCAGGATAGTGGGGGTGCCCGAGGGCCCAAACAGCTGCTCTTCAACTTCAGTTGCTGACTTGCTGCAGAAAGCATTCAACCTAACCGATGCCCCAGTGATAGACAGATCCCACCGATCGCTACAGCCGGTGCCCAAGCCAGGTCAGCGTCCGAGGACCATTGTAGCCCGCCTTCATTACTACAGTGACTGCGCCTCTATATTGCGTCAGGCCAGGGAGAAGCAGAGGATCAAGGTGAAGGATATTACTATCTCCATCTACCCTGACTACACCGCTCAAGTAGCCAAAGCCCGCGCAGCCTTCAATGACGTCCGGCAACAGCTCAGAGGCCTACAGGGAGTCCGTTTTGGCATCGCCCACCCCGCCCGTCTTCGCATCACCTACGGCGACACTGAGAAGAGCTTCCTGTCCCCAGAAGATGCCCAGTCCTATGTCGCACAGAGCATCATTCCTCATGCCACTCGAGTGGATAAATAGACTTCATCCGACCTACTTTCCTGGAGAGGTCTAATTTACACAGAACTGTACTCTCAGACATTGCAATGACACTTAAGCAGTTATTGTCCACCTTGTGATATTCGAACATACAACTGCTCCCTGATGCCAATGGTGGAATGACAGTATGTGAGTAGCCTAACCCACTTGATCTTTTGAATTTTTTGAATTTTTTATTTTATTTTTTATGATGCATACTACTTTCATTTCACAGACTATTTTTGTGGGCTATGTTTTGACACCTAGGTTCTACCTCAGATTTGGCAATTTTAGCCGGATGCTACTATTATTACTGATATTGTGTGCTATTTTAAGCGTACATTTTTGCTGTTTTTTTTTTGTTTGTTTGTTCTTGGTTACACTGCAATAAGGCTTATTATATTTTGACTGTTACCTCTTTTGCCTTAATAATTTTACAAGACATGTTCTGCAGGTATTGGTTAGTTAGCGTTTTCCTGTAAATCAAGCACCTTAAATGTGCTTTCTCTTCCTTTACTTGGAAGAGATTAGTGCGATCTTCCGTTTGGGGGGTGATCTGCATAGGGATTTTGGACTCCCTTTTTTGTTTTATTTTTCTATTAATATTTTTTATGCATGTGTTTTCACATGGAAAAGATTTACAATGAGGCCTTTAAATAATCTAGAGTCAAGCCACTTAATTCCACATATTTTTGATAAATATGACGTCACCTAGTTCCAACACTCCAGGCTCTATTAGGCTCATCAGCTGGAATATTAAAGGGATACATCATCCAATTAAGCGCAGCCGTGTGTTTAGTCATCTAAAATCACTAGGTTCAGAAATAATTTTTCTGCAAGAGACCCACCTCCGTACTAATGAGCACGCCAAACTTGAGAGAGGATGGGTTGGACAGATATTTTGTTCCAAATATGGTGATAGGTCTAGAGGTGCTGCAATACTAATTAGAAAGGGAATTCCTTTTGTACCGACTTCTGTAATTGCTGATGACAATGGGAGATATGTTATTGTTGCTGGCACACTTTTTGGGTCCCAAATTGTTTTAGCTAATGTATATGGTCCGAATTGGGACAACCCACAGTTTTTTACCCGTTTTATAGCCAAGCTTCCGGATCTCCATACACACTATCTGGTTTTGGGCGGTGACTTCAATTGCGTACTGCACCCAGGCCTAGACAAGTCCAGGCCCAGACCTAATAGTGCAACATCCAAATCCAGTAAGGTTCTTCTGTCATTTATTGATTCATACAGACTCACAGATCCATGGAGGCATGTAAATCCTACAACTAAACAATACTCATTTTTTTCACCAGTCCACCGTTCATACTCGAGAATAGATTTTTTCCTGGTTGATAACGGCTCCCTTCCATTAGTCTCAAACTGCAAATACCACAGCATTGTTATTTCTGACCATTGCCCAGTTCAACTAGATATGCATTTCCCAAATAGTGTACCGCCTCAACGTACTTGGCGGTTAGATCCTTTGTTGCTGTCAAGTAATAAATTTACCAAGTTCATAAATGCCCAGATTGCTGATTTTCTAGAAATTAATTCGACTCCAGGTATGTCAACTACTATAATTTGGGAATCCCTCAAAGCCTATCTTAGAGGCCAAATCATTTCTTACTCAGCTTTCGAGAAGTGTAATCGCTCAAAGCGTCTCTCAGAACTGTCTACTCAGATAGCCGAAACAGACAGGAAATTTTCATCTGACTCTACACCTGAACTATATAAGGAGCGGCTGCTACTACAGACTGAGTTTGATAACTTATCGATCAGGCATACCGAACAGCTCCTATTTAAATCACGGCAAATATTTTACGAACATGGTGACAAATCAGGTAAACTCCTATCCCACCAACTTAAACAAACAGCTGCTAACAGAGCTATCCCTGAGATCCGTGTGGCACCTGACACAACTTCTACACATCCCAAAACCATCAATGACAGTTTCAAAGAATTTTATAATAATCTGTATGCAGCAGAGGCTGATGTTGATATTTCAGAGATCAGGGCTTTCCTTGACAGACTAAACATTCCCAAAATTGACCAAGAGGCCCAGGAGGGCCTGGAAGCTACTATAACATGCGAAGAGGTCTCCCAAGCCATTAATTCGATGCGTAGCGGCAGGGCAGCGGGGCCAGATGGGTTCCCCCAAGAATTTTATAAATCTTTCTCTTCAAAACTATCTCCCATCCTGTGCTCTGTATACAATGAGACGTTAACAGAACAAAAACTTCCTGAAACGATGACACACGCAGTCATATCGGTTTTGTTGAAGAAAGACAGAGATTCTTTGGACTGTGGTGCTTATCGGCCTATTAGTATTCTTGGTTCAGACTATAAAATTCTCACCAAGATTCTCGCCCAACGCATTGAAACAGTGATTGCTAACATAATTGCACCCGACCAGACGGGCTTCATACCTGGCAGGCAATCTTTTTACAATATGCGTAGACTGTTTAATGTGCTTTATTCTTCCCACTCTGTACAGCGAGCGGAAGTCGTGCTTTCCCTAGATGCCGAGAAGGCTTTCGATCGGATTGAATGGGAGTACCTTTTCACTGTTCTAGATAGATTTGGATTTGGCCCAGCATTTATTAAATGGATCAGACTACTTTATGCAACCCCAAAAGCTTCAGTTCGAACTAACTCCATAAATTCTGACTACTTCCTTCTCCATCGTGGCGTTAGACAAGGCTGTTGTCTATCTCCGTATTTATTTGATATTGCTATTGAGCCTTTGGCTATAGCCCTTAAAGCAGATGATAGTATCGCTGGCATTGAGAGAGGGGGCTCTTCTCACAAGGTCTCTCTTTATGCCGACGACCTACTTCTCTATATAACTGACCCTGTTAATTCACTTTCTCGGCTTATAGATTTATTTAATCAGTTCGGAAGACTCTCGGGCTATAAACTGAATTTTTCCAAAAGTCTGCTTTTTCCGATTAACCAAATTGCATTAGATATTGACTACAGCGACTTTCCATTTAAACTGGAACGCCAATCATTTACATATCTTGGAATAAATGTCACACGCACCTACAAAGATTTATACGGTCATAACTTTAAACGTTTACTGGAACGTACAAAACTGGATCTAGTGAAATGGGGGTCGCTGCCAATTTCCTTGGCAGGTAGGGTTAATGCCGTTAAGATGTCTGTGCTGCCTCGATTCCTATACCTTTTTCAAATGATTCCTTTCTTTTTGCCTAAATCTATGTTTCGAGAACTTGACAGTCTCATATCTGCATTTGTGTGGAATAAATCCAGGCCACGATCAAAAAAAGCCCTTCTGGAAATGCCTAAGACAATGGGGGGACTGGGACTGCCTAATTTTATGTTTTATTACTGGTCGGCCAATATAGCTAAATTAAATCACTGGATATCAGCATTTGAACATAAGAGAGGCCCCTCCTGGGCCCTTATGGAGATCCGCCCTAATGCCGAAGTCTCCCCATTATCTACGTTGAGCTCTCCTCTACCTGTTGGAACTATTACACGTTTCAATAATCCTGTGATAAAAAACTCAATCAGGATCTTGCTTCAATTCAGAAAACATTTTAATTTAATTGATGCATGTGGCCTTATGCCCTTGACTCACAACCATCTATTTCCTCCCTCCCAAAATGATGCAGCATTTCACGTATGGCACAGTAATGGTTTGATCTTTTTTGGTGACCTTTTCAAAGATGGCATTTTTGTTTCATTTGAAATTCTTCAAAGGGACCATAATTTGCCAAAAACACACTTCTTTAGATATCTCCAGACACGCAGCTTTGCCAAAAAACATTACTCATTTCCTGCCCTGCCAGAAAAGAACATGTTGGACATCATATTAGACTGGGACCCAGATGCCAGAGGAAATGTTTCTAGAATATATAAGACTATCCAAACACATAGTTTACCTTCCCTAGAGAAGACCAAACTGGCTTGGGAACAAGATCTGAATGTGGAGTTCACTGGAGAAGTTTGGGAGCATTCTTTACACCGTATTCACACCACCTCTCTTTGTCTTAGGCATTGCCTCATTCAGTTTAAAGTTTTGCATCGTTTACATTACACAAGAGAGAGACTGTCTAAATTCTTTCCCAATGTTGACTCTACTTGCATTAGGTGCAATCTGAACTCGGCCACAGCTGGGCATATGTTTTGGGGTTGTCCATCCTTGACTACATTTTGGGGTCAAATCTTCGAAGCCTTTTCATATATTTGCGGCAAATCAATTGAACCCAATCCAATTACTGCTATTTTTGGAATTCCTAATGAGGGTTTAATCATTACTTCGGCCCAATCCAACTGCATAGCATTTACCTCACTTCTAGCCCGCAAACTTATTCTCCGTAGTTGGAAATCAGATAAGCCCCCGTCATTCACGAGTTGGATCAAAGAAGTGTTGTCCCCAATTCCACTAGAAAAGCTCAGATATAATAGGTCTAAATCTCGCCAGAAATTTTTGGCAGTCTGGTCCCCCTTTATAGAATTTACTATTGCTCTGTCTTTCCTAGAAATACCATAATATCTCTCGGCTTCTGCCTCTGCAGATATTTATTTTTATTTATTTTTTTTCATCATGAATCAGGAAATGGTGTTACCTTTGTGACTTTTCATTAGACAGAAAACGGTGTTACCAATATGACCCATGACTGCTTTGTTGTTATGTGCTGTCGCTGATACTGATGAGCCTCTTTTGGCAAGCTTTAATTGAATGTACGTGTCCTTTGAACTATGTATGTAAGAATAAGTGTATATGATGTGTAGAAAGGTAGTGTACATGGCATTGGATGACTGCCTGATTGTTGAGTGGTGCCAACTTTGACTAAGCCTCTAAAATAATTGTATTTATTTTCACATGCTGTCATAATGATGTCTGGTTGTTGTTATTGTTTTTTTTTTTTTTTTTTGCTAGGGGTCCATGGGGTGGGAGAAATGTGGGGGGGTATGTGTCTGATGTTTGTATGAATATTTTCAAAAAAATCTATAAATAAAGTATTAAAAAAAAAAAAAAAATCTCTTGATTGACATTTGTTCTAATTCTGCACTGGTAAAATGACCCCTTGATATATTGGAATATTGGATTAAATCTGTTTCTGTGAAGCCATTAACGTTACGATTCAACCACTCCTGGCTTCGACTCAGCAAAAAATTCAACCCCATTCATGCAGTGTCTCCTGGGGAAAATACCAGCTCACCAGTGTGTCAAGGTTGTACAAATTGTGCAAATGAATGCAAATTACCAAGCAGCAAAAAAAGGCAAAACCCCTCAACTATGTTGTAGAATACACTTGTTTGGTTCATTCATGCGTGCCTCAGCTGCTTCACATGAATTGAATCAACATTACAGTACATACTGCAGTTGCCTATAACTCTTATGACTTTACTTCTCAGATGGTCTGGTGATCAGAACAGCTCACTACTTTCTCCCAGTGTAGATGATGAGTACAGATTAAATATTACATTTTTACCCAAGTGTGACCTTGAATATGAGAGGGAAACCTGAGAGGAAAGATCTTCCTTGTCAGTGTTTGGTGAGCTGTATTAGCCATGACACTGTGACAGCCGGATTTAACTTTTCACTGGGTTCAGACACAGTCAGTTGTTATTGCGGCTGCTACGGTTATGTCTTCAACCATGATGAAGTGAAGTGATGACAGATGAGAGTGAATGGTGGGAAAATTCTTCACTGAGAGTCATGATGTCTCTACCACATATATCGCTTACTCTGGCTGAAAACCAATGGCAAAGTGAGCCTGCTGGAGGCCATATAACTGTGTAAATGAACCCATCTCCAGATTCAAGATTAACCCTAACACTAACCCTTTGAATACAGACGGGATCATGCATTATGCTTATTTAACCCTTGTACCGAATCCCTATTAAACATACTGCACCCTTCAACTCAATCCCTGCAAGGATTTTTCTGAAACCCTTACCCTAACAGTAGTTACAATGTATATTTAGACTGGTTGATTATTGTTGATGCCAAAATCCACATGTTCTCATTTATACCAGCACCAGCTAACAAGTGACACACATGTACTTTAGAAACATTTGTGTCAAAGCCTGATGATAACTGCTTGAAATGAGGATTTTGGTGGACCAAATAAAGAAAATCCAGAGAAGGGTCTCGGTCCAGTGAGTGAGATAGATAATATACTGTGTATCATGTCAATACGCACAGACAAATTGAATCAAGACCAACTTGACTCTATTAGAATTAATGATAACTAATTATAAGAGCTGGCCTTCCTTTGGTTGAGTGGCCCTGTAAAGAGACGTCTTCATTGGACTAGTATTACAGAAGGACCTCAGAACCATCAGGTGACACAACATACTTGTCCATTTTGTCTGCAGTCCACAATCTGTCAATTGTGGACTGCAGTCCACAATTGACAGATTGACAGAACCCATTGACAGAACCTATTACAACCCATCTGTTGTAATAGGTTCAAGATGTAAGCCTGTGCATTGGTGTGTGGATTTGATGCATAATGAAGATATGGAACATACAAACAAAAAGCTTTTGCATACACAGGCTACAGATATGATGTATATGCAATAGGGTATGCCTTCTGTTTGGCTGACTGTTTAGAATTTGAAAAAAAGAAAGAAAGAGAAATGCACATTGAGAAAAGGCTTGTTGTGCTCATTGCAGCATGGTACCAGCTATGCATAAACTAATCTCATTCCCACTGTCTGTCTGAAGCTGTCTAAGAGCAGCTCAAGAGAATGAAGAAAGGTAAAGATCCATGAAGGAGAGTAGTGTAGTGCCTAAAAACCACTGCAGAAGGAACAGACTGAAGTTTGGAACTGTGATCCGTTATGCTACAACTGTTCTAAGCCTTGGGAATACAATACTAGCTGGCAAGATAATAATGAATCCTATTCAGCCAATGCCACAAGCTATAGAGTTGAGACATTTTTTTATTTAAAAATAAATGTGTTAATGATCTCCTCTAACGTTTACAGGACTTGACAGTCAAATGAAACACTGATACATTTGTAAGCCATTCTAAAATGATAAAAACCCTTGAGTTGATGTGAATCTTAGTCATTTTGTCACAATATTTATTAAAGTCACACTTTTATTTGAAAACTGAATTCAGCAGCAGATTAATCACTTTTCATGGGCGGTTCCTCCACATGAGTAAACACATGTATTAAACCTCTTGGGCTGATTCATTCACAATCGATTCCAAACAATTGTGGAGACTTGTGAGTCATTCTGGTAAAGGTGATCTATCACCAGCAACATGGCATTCAAACATTAATATCTGGCTGTAAACCCTGTTCAGATAAAAAAAAAAGAAAAGGAGGAAGTGGTCTCTCTGGACTTCAATGGTTTGTGTCAGCATAAATGAATATTAATGTTCCTCAGGCTAAACGTGTTACTTTGGTAGAGTTTCGTATCATGGGTTGTTTGAACTCCAGACAATAAGCCAACACGTTATGTTGACAGCAGTAACATTTAGATTAAAATGAAGAACAAACTACTTCATGGTTACCCCTCCCTCTCTCTCTCTCTCTCTCTCGTGATTTTGTTTCTTCTAGACTAAGCGTTAACATTTTTCTCAGGCCTGAGGACTCCGATCAGAATATTCATAGACTATTGATTATTCCAGCTCAGGAAATGGGGACTGCCCCTCCACACTTCTTTGGTTTTACAGACCCTTTCCTCAATCTTCTGTTAATGTGTCTGTGAAGGGAGAGAAATCTTAAAGGTTAATTGACAGAAATAAGAAATATGTGAGAAACAAGTTGATGAAGCAGGTCACTAGAGTTTATTAGTGGCTCCAGCTATCTAACAGAGTCTTACTCTGCGTTCCTATACCCATACTTCCCTGCTGTTTATGGTAGGAAAATATTTAGGGTGTCCCAATTCTTGTGGTCAGATTTTGCATGCTTGAAAGTACCCAGATGCCTACTACAGGTACATCTGGTTGAGATTTTTAGTGTTGAAATCAGCATGCTATTTGGGCTATTCTGACCCACAATCTAGTGCGCACCAGAAGTGACGTCACATCGACGGAGCCTTCTTATGAAAACAACCAGGGGTGCAAAAGGCAAGATCAAGGCGCAATGTTATGATGAATAGATAAGTAAAAGTATGTCCCAATTGCATGCCTACTGTATTCTCACTAGATTCTATTTATGATCAGCTCAGCTGTAGAATAGAAAATGGAAATAGTATGCGATTTTGAATGCAGGGTTAATCTTGAGGTGAATTGCATTAGATTATCCATAAGTAATCATATTCTGTATCTACTGAGCATGAATTAACATGTTTTAGTTTTAGTTACAAGGTTGATTCAGTTTATTTAATTTGACAAAATATATTTCAACCCACTAACAGTCACAGGCACATACAGGAGCCTACATACACATTCAAACATAAACACAAAATATACACCCTCGCAGACACACTTTGTAAAGAGACAGTCGTTTCCAGCTGAGCCTCTGAACAGCTCTGCGATAAAAGTTGACAAGCCGCTTCAAGATGTCAGAGAGCAGTGTAGCATATGACGGGACTGGTAAGAGGGACTGGCTCATTGAATACTCTGGGACCTTTGCAGACATCCTCCCCTCATTGCATCTACTGTATCCAGTAATACTGCAGGCTTCTGTCCATATGTCCATAGAGATGTCAAAACATGTTATTGTGGTTGTCATTGTGAACAAATGAGAGGAAATCTGTTCAGATTGTCTCATATGGGATATACAGTAGTATGTACTGTATATGTGTGTACAGATACAGTGGAAGTGAACTTCTGAGGCATTTATATGCCACACTGCCTTTGTGATGGATCATGTATTGGCCCAATCAAGGCTAGGGCAACTGATGAAGCCTTTTTCACATAATAATAAACACACAGAGACGAGTGCAGGATGATAAAAAATCAAAAGGAATTTTATGTTGCAACCCAAAAGTGTATTGTGTAGGAAGATAAAGTCAGTTTCTTAAACTATTCTGGTGAAGGTTAGAACAGAATTTATCAGCCATTTTATATAAAAGCTTTCCTAAGCACCTGTAATAAAATACTTAAGCTAGAAGTGGATAGCCCAAAGCCATGGCAAGTTTACTATGTCAGGGTTAGGGAGTCTAAAAAACAGACACTAGGTAATGACCATTGTTGAGGTAGATAAATCATATATTCTCTTTAGTATCTGATATTTATTTAAATATATATTTCCTCTCACACTAATCTCTTTGCTAATCACCTTCACTCACCCCTGGGGTTTGTGTTGTTACTAGAAATTGTTGGGAGTTAAAAGTTAAATGCTGTAATTGAAAGCTGACCTTTATCTCTAACACCTTTTCAGGTGAACTTAGCAGTTGCTTTTCAAAATAGCCCTCTACAATAGTTTACAGAGGATCAAAAGGATTAAAACAATGTTGTAGCTGACTCTTTAGTTGATGCTTTGGCACACTAGCAGTGTGGTTGTAGGGACGGCCATCTCTGCCAGTCCGCCCGTCTGCCACTTTGTTCGCCCTGACATATTTTAACTAATGGATTGATTGTTATGTTCATAATTTGGTTAATGACCAAACACCAGCAAAAGTTAAATTCCCATCAGCATCGGCTGTGCTTTGTCTTTGTTATTAAATGTTAGGATGATAATATTAACTAAGATCGTGAGCATGTAGTTTTAACAGTATTTATTTCTGGAATAGCACCCACTGTTGGCTGCCCATCACGGTAGCTCCAGTCAACATACAGTTTTTCTTTGTATATTCTTAGGTTTGTATCATGCGTTTTGATTTAAAAAGAACGTACAGCACATAGATGTTTTCTGCAGTGCTGATGATATGATGGCATGGAGAGGGGACGTAATGGATTCACAGCAGGTTCCAAACGTAGATCAAGGAGAAGGCAATATGAACCTTTTCGTCTCTCATATTTAATGGGAAAATTGACGACCCTGGAAAAAAGGGCGAACGAGCTTGGGGTGCTGACAAAGACACAGTGGGAATATCAGGAATGCAGTATTATGTGTTTCACCAAAAAAGAAAAAGAAATGATTATCCAGAAAGCAGTTTGTGAGGAGCCTCTAGATCTTCCTCCAGCCACTGTCTCAGAGAGTGTGAGAGAATCTGTGGGATGAGGGATGATATTCTTGACACAGCTGTGTGCATGGTTGTATTGTCGATTTATGAATATTAATTGAGGTTTGACACTATTATTGCCATAAATGCATGCTGGAAAAAATGGCATCTTGCCCGAATCATCTACAAGGCAATAAAAACTTAAATTGGAGTGCTGCAACGTATTCTTTATCTATGATTTATGCACTTTGCTATGACTGAAAAAAGAATCTAAGAATCTGAGCGAACCAAAGCGAATTAAACCACGTCCTCAAAGCATCTACTGTGGTAACACCACATCAATATCAATCAAACTTTATTACAATGTTTGATTGTCTTGATTATTTACGTACGCCTTCACACTTAAACCTGCATTAAGTGCTCTTTTGGCAACGTAGAGGGCAACACAGCAAGCTTATTACCACCTTATGAAGTTTATATCTTAAAGGCGTTGGTGGGCATGATGCGTTATTGCAGGTTCAGCTTAGACAGTGCAACAAGATCTAAGAAGTACAGTTTGAGCCAGAGATCCATGAGTTGGAAGACTTATCTGGAAACAACCAGGAATCTGAACATGCATGTATTTGATTGGCCATAGCAGCGTCTCGCCCGGGTTACATCAAATTGCATGTGGAAAAAGCTGAGCCTGGTTTAACTTCTTTTTAACGCTGCATTTTCATGCCAGAGCCCATTCATTACATTCACTTGGAATCTTTTTTTGTCCAACTCCATTTTGCTCTATTTTTCTCTTATCGAGCTCTTTGGCTACATTGAAAACCAAAACAATGAGACACTCTAACACTCCATAGAGCTGAGTAGGGACAGGCGAGTCAGACAGCAACAAGAGGCAACTCCCACACCTATGCCAGATTTTGATTTGAGAAGCTTAAACGTGGGGAAGAAGTGTCAGTGTCAAATGCATTCAAATAAAATATCCACTAGAAACCTGTCCTCAGTCATTTCAAAGTTTTGAATAGTGTTGTTGATACAGGGTTTTACGCTGTTGTCAGTGAAACCTATTTACACTATTGTTCCTCTGCTGACATCCAGCCGTTAGGGATCCGGTGGCCATGATGATGGCTTTTAAGGTAGACACCTTCCATTTTTAACAGACATATAAAAGTCCATCTGAGGCTGCCCAAGAGGCGTGAAATGTGAAAGGAAGACATTCGAGGACAGAAAATGCAGAGGACTCAAATTACACCCCTCATCGCTTTGCCTACCTACCAACCCCTTAGCACAGTCACTGCGCTCCTATAGACACCAGAATGCCTTTTAAACCGTCATTTAATCCCACCCTAATGAAATAGAATCCCCCTTTTCTCTTTGCTGGGTAAGTAGGGCTTAACGGTAATTGAATGGGTAGTACTACTCTGCATAATTTTCCTTGTGCTGAGAAAGGGAAGGGGGTTAAAAAAAAAGTGTGACTTTAATGTGAGCTTACTAAGAGGAAACTGGCCTTGAGTCCACAAAACGATCTAAAGGGGGGCGGGGGGCTGGGGGGGCTGCTCAATCCCCTGCCTGTAACACCCCTTTGCTGACCTTTCTGAAATGGACTTTAATGCATAGAGTGGAATAAAGCCGAATTAATCATGTGCAGGGACTAGGTCACGGACAGGGGTGTAACACAGATGGCTGAGTGGCACTATTTCCGTGTGCTAGTGTGTGGTGGTGTTGGTGCATGGTGGGGACGATCACAAACAGCTCACAAACACACCCACATAAACACGTACACTCACAGGCATAATTCACATTCTTTGTCAAACAAAGGCACAGACAAGGTGAATACACACCCGGATAGCACTACTCTTTAATCGCCCTGTTGAGTTTGATGAGTCTTAAAGGGTACGACCGAGACTTCCGCCGGTTGCATGCACTGCTTAATTTCATGCACACTACACACACTACGTTACTATTTATATGATAACATGTAGAGTACTGTAGACGAGCATGTGAATGTTTGTGTTTGCTGTGAGGATGAGTTCATGAGCATCAGCACTACAAGGAACATTCAACACATGCAGCCACTGTAGCTCTAACCTATATACAATGCAAAGAAGAATGCTGACTCTTCAGTCCTTAAGCACCATATCATGTATGCATCCATCAAGTGCATATGTAGGACTCCTATCAAAAGGTTCTCCTTCTAGATAAATTAATTCAAAGGTCAGTGAGAGAATGTGTTTTTAAACCTACTCATAGAGCTGGCATTAATTAGTAAGCTCTCATTTCATGGTCACGGTATGCAGATACACTCATTTAAACACAATTATTCTTCATCTCTGTAACACATGACGGTCAATTAGAATACAGATATGTACCCATTTAGGAATTTTGCATTCTCAAATTCACTTTCTGTCACTTGATATATGAAAAGAACCTTCCTGATATACTTGAATTGTGTTTATGGCTTTGTGGTCTTTACGCAAGTTGCATTTGCACCAAATCTCTCATCAAGACAGGGGATTGACAAATGGAAAATAGGATCTTTGTGGAGATGTTCACTTATATGTAGTTATCTGTACAATAACTGGACAAGGATCTCACAGAGATGTCACTCTTTAATACATCTTTTAAATCCAAAGTACTTCAACAGTCTTACACCAAATGTAATGATAATAATAATTAATAATAATAATATATTCGATTTATATAGCGTTTTCTCGCACTCAAAGCGCTTACATGATATTCGAGCGTGTTTGCATTTCCTGCGTATGTGTGTCAGTCTGCTACATTTCTGTATTCAGGTGAACCGCTAAAGCAGTTGGCTGAAAGAGAGGAGGGCTGCAGGTTCTATCTCCTCTCTGATCCATTGAAGCCTGGGGGTTAGGGACAGACATGAGTAGAAAAGGCTCATCGCTGTATCTTTCAGAGCCAGTCACTGTCTGTGGGCGGGGAAAGCTGGACGTGACCCAAACAGGGAGCTGAGCAGGGAAGGCTGAAACACCTCAAATAATGTGTAAGGTTTATACGCCGTCCTCTCAACACAAAAGAGCCGGTCTGGTGTGTGTGTGTGTGTGTGTGTGTGTGTGTGTGTGTGAGAATGTGAAACGGCTGCGAAAAAGAAAGGCGAGTCAATGAGCATGAGGGGAAGAGAAGAGCGCCGGAGAGGGGAGCAGCAGAAGTCATAAAGAATAAATCACAGAGCTAAATGAACAAGGGCATGAATGAAAAATGGGAATGCGAGCGAGAGAACAGATTGTGTAGAGAAGAGAAAGTCAGTCGGATAAAAAGAAAATAAGAAACTCAAAAAGTAGAGGGGATGTGGAGAACCGGGGGCGGAGGGGTTGGGGGGGGCAGAGGCAGGGAAGTGGGTGTTCAGCGTTGTAAGTAATGGCAGTGTAACCACATTACTGCGGTGCTTTGTGTGTTTGTGTCTGTGTGTGTACATGCGGTCATACTAAACAAAACTCAGGTAGCGAGATGTGTGTTCACATGTGTGTGTGTGTGTGTGTGTGTGTGTGTGTATGTGTGTGTGCGTGTGTGTGTACTTGAACGTGTATGTGTATGTGTGTGTGCGTGTGTTTGTGTGGGTATGTGTGTGTGTGCGTGTGTGTGTGTGTGTGTGTGTGTGTGTGTGTGTGTGTGTGTGTGTGTGTGTGTGTGTGTGTGTGTGTGTGTGTGTGTGTGTGTGTGTGTGTGTGTGTGTGTGTGTGTGTCAGTGTGTGTGTGTGTCAGTGTGTGTGTGATCCGGTGTGATCATATAAAACAAAACTCAGGCAGTGAGATGGCGTGTTCACATGTGTGTGTGTTTGCAGCTGTAAAGTGTCAGTGGCGAGTGTGCAGTGAGACGGGAGGCTGGAGCAGTGATCCTCCTCCTCCTCAGCCGCCTGCCACCACAGATCAGCGCCGCCCTCTCCATCAGATGTGACAGCCAAAAGCGCTCCACGCTCCACGCAGGAATAGCCACCGTGCGGCTGTTAGAAGAGCCGGTGACAGAGTTCTGCTTACAGCGGCTAACAGCATCACATTTCAGCAGGAAGGCTGAAGACGCAGAGGGGACACATGGAGAGGAAGAGAGAGAGAGCAAGGGAGCGAGGCAGAGGGGAAAAAAAGGGAAGGGAAGAAAGGAAAGGAACTGAGGGGAAATGGTGGTGAAGTGTGACCGGATGATATATACCTGTAATTTTTAACATGATCACAAAACACACCTTTTATGACAGTCTGCAGGTCATTGCAAGGAGTAACCTTCACAGGTGACTGCAGCAGGCCTGATGTGCCTGTTTTTGCTGTTTTATTTTTGTCACTGTAACACTAGGAGGTGAATGGGTAATCATTACTGGGTAGTTTTTGCACAGCACTTCACTTTTCAATGGAGCAGTGTTATGTATGCAGCACTGTGATGCATTTTCAAGTGTGTCGATCCAGCTGTGGTTATTGCTGCTACCTCCAGCTGTCCATGTGTTCTGTTAATCAAACTAGTGAAAGTAAAAACACTGGACGCATCACTTCTTGTTGGCACAAGTGGACTTATCTGACACCACTGAGCTGGCTGCTAATTTCACATTTGCAGTTTTACTGATCAGGTGGCACAGCAAAGTTCACCTGTATGTTTGAGATATATATATATATTGCTCTGTTAATAAATTAAAAGATAAAATAAAAATAATATATATGTAGCCTATATGTGAATGCTTTCCCTGATGGGCTAACATGCTATGAAGCCAAGAATACGCTAGGGTCAGTAGCTTGCCAGCTAGTTTGCTAATGGGACTAGTCTAATTCAAGGGGCGTATTTGTACCATTGAGTCCTGTCGTATAACCACAACCCAATTCTGGAACAGAATTTCAAGACAGGAGAACAAATAAAAGCAAGCTACGCTATCTTCCTCTGTTCTGGACTGTCTGGTTCTCAAATCCCTCAATGCTGATCTTAACATAAAAGATGCACTTCAGATAGTGAAGAATGAGGATTGACTCTCTGATGAGTTTCATTCATTAAAGTGGACGTGTGATTGATGCTGCCCTGTTTAACATGATTCTTTTGTCTGTCCAGAGAATATGAGTGTAGCTTCTTTTCTACTGAACACAAAGTGCTGACTGAACAAAACAGAACACATATTTCAGCTTCAATCACAGACAGTTCAACGCCTCCCACAAAGATAGATATTGTAGAAGATGTTCAGTGGTTCTAAAAACATCGAACAGAGTGGTGTAAATTGCACATTCATGTCACTCCTGTTAAAGAATGACTGCTCTTAACACACTCTGAAGATCGTTTTGCCGCGGGAATACAATAGGCTAAGTATATTGGCCACTTCGATAATAATGCACTGGACCAGACCTGCTGTGAGATGAATGCTGGGAAATAAACAAAGTCATGCAAAGGGCATCAAACCAATGCAGTGGGTTTTAACTTAAAGCTCCATTAATGATAACTAAATTATTAATATTCCATTAAAAAAATATTCATTAGTTAATAAAAGGATTTGGTCTGCAGAAGGGATGTGTTTATATAGACCAATCAGTTAAAAGGGGTTTTTCACAACCTGGCAACCCAAAACTTGTTCTTATTCATAAAGCATTAAAACGTTGTACTTATGAAGCCTTAGTTACATACAAACCATTGGAATGGTGACAGATACTGTAATGCTTTTATTTCACTCCTAGCTTGTGTGCTGAAAACAAGGCAGAGCAAGGCAACTTTATTTGTATTGCACATTACGTACACAGAGGCAATTCAAAATAAAACTATGTTTGCACAATATTAGCCTTTAAACTTGCTCTAGCTGTCTCAAGCTGATCTCCTTCAGAAAATCAGAGCTATCAAACTGCACTTAAGTGCGCCTATATGCAGGACAACAACCAGATAAGAAGCAGGTTCTTCACCTCTCTGCAGCATCTAACCCCTGACCTTCCAAGCCTCCTCAGAGCGCCCTCCCAAACTTGAGCCTTTAAAGGTTCCCTGCATCAGTGGGAATGGTGTACCGGGCAGGGGCACTCTGTAACTCCTGCAGCCTTTATTACTCCCATATATCCAGGTCCTTCAAGTCGCCAATTGTTGCTGATTCTAAACTTCCCCATCTCAAATGTTCCATAGCTTTCCTCGGCAGTGTCTGCTCTGCTCCTGACTGTAACTTATGCTCCATATTTTGTGTCCACTTTCTTTTATCAGGGTAGTTGAATTCACTTTGCCTGCTGTCACTTTTGTTTGTGTGAATCACAAAATAAAAATGTATCCCTGATGTTGGATTTTGGTTGAAGTGAGGATATAGTAATTATACTGTACATTGTTTGCTGTGACGTTCATGTACGTTTTTTACCGTGACAGGAGAAAATAATGCTTTGATCACTGTACAAAACCATACTGGGTCTAGGATTGATTATTATTTATTTGTATATTTTTACTCATTTAATAGATCCATTGCTCTTATATGGCTCTCCATAAACGTATAGAATGAGGATTCCTTATTTGTTGATCCACCACTGTCTATGTTTGCTGTAAAAAATGAAAACAGCTGATGCTGCAAATGTACAAGGCAAGTTATAGTTCTGCGAGGTCCCCTTCCTTTAGTAAAACTTAATGATATTCTTCAGAGATGGGGAGTCGATTAAACAGTTTATTTTGGTACCAGGCTGGGTTACCAACTGGGCAAAGCCCCAACAGTAGTTTTTTTTTATGTTTATTTGTTTGCCTTTGCCTTTGTTCGTTTTTATTTAGCATGCTTGCAATTAGTCCTGCTCATTTGAAATACATTATGAAGGAGCTTTCTTGTTAACAAAGACAACATTCCCATTTGGAGTTTCTCATTGTGTTTGCCCTTGAGGTCTAACGAACGTGTAGAGCACATTTATTTCTTCAAAAAACATTTGCAATGCTGATTTTATAATCTGTGCATTGTGTACATTCATGTGTGCTGGCCACGTTTGCACAACAGATTATCAATTATGAAAAATACTACCGCATTCCTCAGAAAAGAGACAAACCTCAGGCAAATAAAACAAAATCACGACATTAGACAAAAAGGGCTTTGGGGCGACAAGCCTCATTATGTCAAAGAAATTAAATAATGGGACATTTCTTATAGAATCAACAGCAGAATACAGCAGAATAAAACATGACCATAATATATTTCAACATATTGCCTACAACTGATCATCAGTTATACATACAGCACAACTGCCTTCCTGCAACCTAACTAGCCACCCAAGACCATTGCACAAAAGAGAACAGACAATAAATAATGAGGCCACTCTGCCTCTTTGACCTCCTATAACCCCTCAACAAAAAGATTACAATAAAACAAAAATGTGTGACTTTGAAAAATATGATATAAAAACATATTTGTTACCGTCATACGCCTAAATGTATTGTGTTACTTCCACCACTGCACATGTACATGGAGGGGCTATTTTGGGCCCCACACACAAACCTTTATGGATTAATGGCCATGGATTATCTGCATTGAATGCACTTTTAAAATATTTCAGTAAGTACAGTGGAAACAATGAATACATTAGATGGTCTACTTTATAGTCTTTTCGGGGAGAGCATTTACACATAAGAGCACTGGTAAGAAAGATATGTCCGTGGAGCAGTGTGGTGACACGTTCGCCTATATCTTGTAAACACGATGACTCCACATACGGTTGCAAAGTAAAAAAAAAAAAGTGGAAAGGACCAGTGGAAATTGATCGCTGGCTTTTAAAGAGCTGCACTCAGACCTGCTCGGTTAACACCCAAGTCATCATCTCCTGCCTCGTATCCTCTCTCCATTCAACAGTCCTGTGTAAGGTTATCTATAATGAATGAGATGTGTGGAAGAGAGACACCGCACATATTAATAACCCCTTTATATGTGGAGGGTAAAGAAAAAGAGACTGCACCCAAAGAGCCTGTGGAACAAGGACCGTATTCCTACAGTGCAACAAACCCAACCTGAATGACATGACATGATTAAATAAAGTGGCATGAATAAATAAGAGCCAAACCCCAAACCAATTAAGCATCATGTCGAGTATGTAAAGAGCAGCGTCGTCTGTTTACCTGTTTTTTTATTCATGAAGACGCTCCCGCTCTTACAAAGGACTCCCAGGACATAATCACATTCACAAACTGCTTTTTCCTCCATTCTCTCTGTGTGTCTGTGAGTGCGCGGAGAAGCCAGACCAAATGCCCATCGGTAGATACAGAGAGTCCATGAAATAGGTCAAAGGTTGTTAATGAATGCTGCCTTCCCTCCTCCGCTGATACTGTCCTATTCTGCTAAGCCCTCGTGTTTTAAAGCTGTGAAGTAACAAGCCAAAAACCATTACGGCCCTCGGGATAAATACACAACATTCCCTGTAATCCAATGTGCGAGTGTGTGTGTGTTGCTTCTGCTGCTTCTGCGCCATACACTTCTGCAAGGGCTGATGTTGTCAAAAGTCATCGGGCAGCATTTTGAGGACAAATAAATTGGGTTAAGTCGTGAGAATTCTGTGATGCATGAGTACACAAGCAAACACCCAGTCACACAGAGAACCCCCCCCCCCCCACACACACACACAAACACACACACACACTTTTTGTGCTGGAAAGCTGGAAGCAGGAAATGGCAAGTGTGTGTATAAATACCCACATCATCAACAGTGCTGTGGAAGACGGTGTCTGAGAGTGTTTAGGACCTTTGCGCTCATAAATCATGCTGAACGAGAGAGAGAGAGATAGATAGAGAGAGAGAGAGAGAGAGAGAGAGAGAGAGAGAGAGAGAGAGAGAGAGAGAGAGAGACCAATGCTGGAACTCACTTTGCCGGTCTATTTTTTACTATTTCAAACAACCCGTCGTCCACTTTTCTCTTTCTTTACCCCAACCTCCTTGTTCCTGTAACCCCTGCTTGTATTCACCATTTCCACCCTGCCTTTATCACCCTGGATTATTCCCTCCCATTGCTCTCCTTGTCCTCTAACCCTCGTCCTCTATTCTCATTGTATCTCCAATTGTCCACACTCCTTTTAGCCTCTCTCCGTTCTCTCTCCGTTCCATTGCAGAACTGATAGCAGGTACACCGGGGCCCAGCCTAGCACCAATCCATCTCCACCACCGCAGAACCTGCAATCTCTGATATCCCGGACTTAAAGCCCCTCCACCTCGACTCTGCCTCCATCCTTCTACTGCTACTCACCCCTTCCCTCTTCCATTATCCATTGCTCTCTTCCGCACAACACCCTCAGTTTTGTGCCATTCTCTCACAGTCAGCCAGAGATAGTAGACATTCCGTGTCAGTTCAGCATACATTCATCTCCAGCCCGGAGCGACAATCTGCTCTGGAGGCAGAAAACACCCTGAGTACCAGATTCCACTAAATGTGTTGGCCAAGAAGAGAAGGGGATGTAACATCACCTGAATGAACAGACAAGTTTACGCCAGTCTGTGCATGAACTGTTTTAAATGAATACACTGCACATGTAGCTAAAATTAGTTCAGCCTGCTCTGTACATATTTGCATTTTATTATTTTACAGGTTAAATAGACAACAACACAATGTTTTTTTAATGATATTTACTTAAAGCTATAGTGCGTAACTTTTTCATATAAATGGATGTTGGTTAAATCGAAGACATTGCCAAATGAGTTGACACAAAGTTGATTATCAGCTCCACAAAAACCTTCTCTGTATTTCTCAGTATGGCAGCGTTTATAAACTGGTGTCACCCCCAGACACTGGCGAAGGAGCTCAAGAAGTGCCCACAAGATTTCTCAGTTGTGGAAACTACTGCTGAGAAAAAAACCTGCACGTACAGCAGAATGAATAAAATCCAAGCGCGATCACCGACGGTTTACCTCATGTAGATGCGCCAACAGTGTTGATGTAATAACTCAGGGCTACAGAACAATACTCTTTGAAAGATTAGGGTGGTGCCCTCAGTTGTTCTTATAAATATAGACAGTTGATTTGGGAGGTAACGATACATCTCATCTCCACAAATTTGAAGATCGTAGTAGGTGTAAAAGTTGGGTTGCTTAGCTCCCCGTACTCAATGATGGAAAGGGATGTGGTGGGAGGGGAATTTAGGCACTACTTAAAGATCCGACGTGCAGCTCTGAGGAAGTCTACCGGTGTATTAAAGTCATGCATGACTGCATATACAAATATGTGGCTGCAGTTGGCACATGTGTAACAACAGCTGCTATCTTTGTCTTTGGAAAGACATTCTGCTGTACGGTAGTACAAATGCTGTACACTCAACAAATGGAAATCCATTCACTTACATTTAATAGGGGTTGAGAGGCTGATACCACAAAGATCTTCGGACAACGCCTTTCTCCCTGGCAGGATACACCACCAAAGAATACCGGCAGGATATTTGTATTTGTATGTTTTGCTTATTAAATCCTGATAATTTTGTGAGCACCTGAAAGTCAATTGCATGTTAAACAGTTTGTAGATTTTCGTTTTCAGTTTCCATTTGATATGAGGATCAGTTATCAGAAGATTGAAACTTGAACTCTATCTTCCGTTTCTCTGTATCTGAACAAGTTATTGTCTGCATCAATCTGTATGTTGAGAAGCCTCACAAAACAACAATAGCAACCTTTTGGCTAATCAATCAGGCTTTAAGGTACTCTATACTGTATTTGTTTTGAGTTTAGTACATTTTCAGTCTCCTTCAGAATCCTTTTATACCCAGGGGGCAAAGTGATTTTATGGACATGGAGCGTTGTAAAAGGTTGTTCACCAAAAATGACATCTAGGACCTTCCACGATAACAACCTGGGTGGACAACCTTGTCAACAAGCTGCTGGAAAGCTACAGCGGGCCGACATAGCAAATCAGAATCACTGTTTAAGTGAATGGGGGTGAATGGGGATGGGCTAATGGGGAATTTTTTGAACTTATAGATATCATTATGAAACTTTGCCAGTTGATTACTGACATTAAAACAAAAACTTTTTGTTTTACAGTATTTTCGAAATGTTTTAAATAAATATGAAAAATCATCAATATCTTACTAATGATGCGTACATTTGCATATCTGCAAAGCCCCAAAATCTAGATGTTGGAAGAAAACAAAGTCAATTTGTTTTTAAATTTTGAAAACAAAACAAGTGTCCAACTGCCTGAAGCCTTTCCTAATCACAGTTCAAATTTGATCAATAACCCATAGAAAATAAAATTTTTACACAGTTACATTTCATGTGCTATGGACCAAAAGTGTCCTTTTGGAGTCTCCAGCTGGTATTTTAGGAAACGGCTAGACATTCCCTTGGAAAAAACAGTGTAAAAAATTCATTTTCTATGGGTTATTGATAAAATTTGAACTGTGATTAGGAAAAGCTTCAGGCAGTTGGAAACTTGTTTTGTTTTAAAAATTTAAAAACAAATTGACTCTGCTTTTGTCCAACATCTAGATTTTGGGGCTTTGCAGATATGCAAATTTACGCATCATTAGTAAGATATTGATGATTTTTCATATTTATTCAAACTTTTTGGAAAATACTGTAATACAAAAAGTTGTTGTTTTAATGTCAGTAATCAACTTGCAAAGTTTCATAATGATATCTATAAGTTTAAAAAATTCCCTATTAGCCCATCCCCATTCACTTAAACAGTGGTTCTGATTTGCTCTATGTCGGCCCCCTGTAGCTTTCCAGCAGCTAGTTGACCAGGTTGTCCACCCAGGTTGGGATCCTGGAAGGTCCTGGGTATCATTTCTGGTGAACAACCTTTTACAACGCTCCATGTCTGTTTTTCCAAAAAAAAGGGTTTTGCCCCCTAGGTATTAAGTAAAGTTAACAAATGAACTTGTTGGTCGAAAGTGACAATTTAAAGGTGGAGTAAGCCATTCCAAAGAAAGCTTATTGATATTTGAACTGACCACCAAAAGAAATACACCCCATTCCCTTCTCGCTATTTCAGAAGCTCCGCCCCCAACACTCCCTGTAGCTGATAGGTTAGAGAAGTGTTTTGCCAGTCTTGTTCTGACTCCCTTTGTATACATAACCGTTTACAGAAGTTGTGTGAACACCAGACTTTTTAAAAGTACAAACAAAGTGCGGAAAGATAGCAGATGGTGAGGAGATTTTGACAAAAAAGTGTTTTGGATTAGAATAGTTGACTCCACCTTTAAATAGAGATTTGCTATCAGCTGTTCAACCAACCATTGTATTGGTTTGTGGTAATGTGTTGTTTCAACATTCATGCAATATAAAGCTCAGAGGCAACTTCCAGAAATAAATTGCAAAAATGTATACAAAATGCTACAGCATCATAGTTTATATTTTCTTAAACATAAAGAGATGTTGACTTCAATGCAGGGCTGATGCACCTCATGTACAGTCAAATGAAAAAGTTTGGGACCCCCTTCTAATTTTTGGGATTTTTGTTCATCATTAGCTGGGATTTCAAAGAAGCAAATTCCTTTTCATATATGACATACCTTAGGGAAACAGAAGCAATTCAGCAGTGTCATTTTGTTTATTGGAATAATAGAAAATATGCAATAGGCATCATAACAAGATTTGACTGGTGCATAAATTTGGGTACCCCAACAGAAACATGACATCAGTACTTAGTTGAGCCTCCTTTTGCAAAAATAACAGCCTCTAGACGCCTTCGGTAGCCTGTGATGAGTGTCTGGATCCTGGATGGAGGTATTTTTAACATTCTTACATACTAAAGCGATCCAGTTCAGTTAAATGTGATGGCTGCCGAGCATGGAAAGCCCGCTTCAAATCATCCCATAGATGTTCGATGATATTCAAGTCATTGGACTGCAACGGCCATATCAGAACATTGTACTTTTCCCTCTGCAGGAATTTGAACTGTGTTAAGGGTCATTGTCTTGTTGGAATATCCAACCTGGGCAACTTCAACTTTGTGAAACTGGGTTGAATTCATCCGACTATCGACTTTAACCAGGGCCCCAGTCCCTGAAGTGGCCACAGCATGACCAAATTTGACAGTAGGTAGCAGGTGTTTTTCTTGGAATGCAGTTTTCTTCTTTCGCCATGCAAAGCGCTTTTTATAAAGACCAAATTTATTAATTTTTGTCTCATCAGTCGAAAGCATTTTCTTCCAATATGAATCTGGCTTGTCTAAATGAGCTTTTGCATACTCCATGCCACTGTATCTGTGGCGTGGGCGCCGAAAGGGCTTCCTCCTCATTACCCGGCCATACAGATGTTTTGGTGCAAATTGCGCTGAATTGTTGAACGATGTACAGATGCACCATCTGCAGCCAGATGTTCTTGCAGGTCTTTGGAGGTGATCTGTGGGTTGTGTGCAACCATTCTCACAATCCTCAGCCTATGCGCTCCTGTTTTTTTCTTGGTCTGCCATGCCTGGGTTTAACTGCCACTGCGCCTGTGTCCTTCCATTTCCTGACAACGTTCCCTACAGTCGAAATTGAACATTGAAACCTTTGGGAAAGCTTCTTGTAGCATTCCCCTAAACCATGACAATGAATACTCTTTGTTTTTCAGATCTTTTGGGAGCTGCTTTGATGATCCCATTCTGTCTCACTTCTGCAGAGAGTCAAAGAGAAGTGCAACTTGCATTTAGGCACCTAAAATACCTTTTCTCATGATTAAACATACATTTCTATGAGGTTCAAGGTTTAACAACATAATCCAACCAATTTTGTGTTTAAAGTCATCAGTTTTACATGCTGTTACAGGCATTAAAATCAACAAAACCACAAGTGTTCCTATATTTTTGCACAGACAGTTTTTCACATTTTATTTTATTTCATGCAACCAAATACTGCTTTTCAAAAAATCTTTGTTTGGAAAACATCCCAGTACTTAGCTGTTCCTGGTAAATTAAAGACATACCACTTTTATCTTTTTTTTTGTGAAAGCAGAGTCAATTATAATGCCGGCTGAGAGGGGTTCCCAAACTTTTTCATATGACTGTATTACAATGCTCAGGAGTGTGGCAGTAGGTTTCAAAGTGGTTAGCTGTGGTGTACACACATGCTTGTAGTAAAACAGACTTAAATTATGGCATGTTTGTTCAAAAACTCTGTTTAAAGAAATAAAAAAACCCGGACAAAAGACTATCAGAGAAGAGAAGAGTCAGAGCAGGTAGTAAGGGCACTGTGATGTAACTGTGTTGACCAACAGGTGAGATTAAGACACAGAGAGAAAGTTAAGGTTGTAGAAAAGCACTTTATATTATCTCAGTGCTTCAGCCGGCAGTGTCCGCCCTGAACCCACGGCCTGCTCTATCACACCTATATCTCCAAACAAATTCTACCCGGCCAGACCTTGCAGCCTTTTCAGCCAGCGTTCCACTCCTCATATAGTGTATCTCAGGAGCACCCCACCTCTGGGCTCATCGACCCCTGTCCTTGGTAATAGCCTCAGTCTGCTCCGCTCTGTCATTCAGTTGATATTGTGTTCATCTTCAGGGAAATGGATGTGCACCTTGAAGAAACTTTTGTCCCAGAAGTAAAAGTGTTTCTATTAGATATGTTCACGGGAGGAGCAGAGTGCACACACACACACACACACACACACACACACACACACAC
Organism: Ammodytes marinus; assembly: GCF_949987685.1. Taxonomy (NCBI): domain Eukaryota; kingdom Metazoa; phylum Chordata; class Actinopteri; order Uranoscopiformes; family Ammodytidae; genus Ammodytes; species Ammodytes marinus. The sequence goes on along the minus strand of NC_137211.1, from coordinate 22,272,438 downwards.
ACACACACACACACACAGGTGAACACATTAAATGCTTGAACGTCAAGAGAGAAATGTTAACTTGAAAAAGCACGTGCACACACATACACACACACACACACACACACACACACACACACACACACACACACACAGTTTGTCACCATCACTGAAGACGGGGGTTTCCATCTTGAGGAGCCACTTACTAATTTCAGGACCTTGAATAAAGTGTTGGTGATAAATCAGCGCTGCCAGCACCAAAATACACACAGATTCATCACTGGATTAGCGCTCTACTTTTATTCATCTCTGTTTCTCAGTTCCAAACAAACAGGCACATGCATGTAATTAGACTTACACTGTCTGTGTTATTCAATGCATTTGAGTAAAGGACACACTTTAGCTCAACTTCAATTTGCCTTATACGCCTAGTGTTACCGAAGAGAGACAGAAGGGATGAGGGACTGGAATTCAGGCCAGAAGGTGAACTACTCAAGTCATATCAAGAGTAAACGTAATAGCAACACATTAACTCACATAACTACACATGTGCTATAAGTTGTAAATGAAATATGAAAAGAAATTATAATAGAGTTTCCAAAAAATCTGTCCAGGTAATAATAGGTATATAATAGGTAATATTTCATAAAACAGATTATCCAAACGTACTTCTACATGATGACACATTTCTTCATAATGATTTGATGAAGTCTCTCCGCTCTCATTCACCCTGTTTTCATTCAGAATTCTAAAATACAGTATATGCTTTTAGCACAGCGCCAATCAATTAGCACAGGCTTTCGAGCTGCAATTGTACTCATTGTGTCATTGAACTTGTGACTTGAGAATATTTTCATATTTATTATAAAATGATTCATATATACTTTATAATTAATATACAATGTATCTACATAAGCATCTGTATCAAAGGAAAACAAACATTCTACCTGTCATAAGATGAGAGCAAATCAGATGCCGGATGTTAAAACAGGACCTGTTGCTGTGTGTTTGTCATTGTGTCCAAAGTCTCTTAATTTTTTTAGATGTTGGAGAACGTATTTGGCCCCTGACTGTGTTGCCTACTGGAGAGAAGCACTGCAGACAATCAGAGGTACTGTACATCAAGCTCGATCTACAGAGAAGTGAGTGAGCGCAATCAATCATCACAGCGACCACAACTATACAAACTTAAAGCCCTGGTTGAAAAGAATAAAAACTATCCTTTAAGGACAGTACAGTATCTGTCATTTCAAAACGTTCCTCAATGAAATTAGTCAAGTCACCTCGACAATGTTCACACTGCACCATACAGCAACAACCCAAAACAACCTTGATCCAATGTGCAATGTTAAAAATGTGATGAGGTTCTTTTTACGCTTTAGTGTTTAGTTTGGTCTCTAGATTGATCTTCTCCTCATTGGTCCATGGAATGATGCATGAGTCACCTGTCAGTCCATATCACTTGTGATTTGTTAAGATGAACCGGACCAGAACTAAAAAAGGAACAAGGCAGCAGTTTTCCTTTGATCCAGAACAAATACAAATGAAACTACTGGTGTGAATTGACCCAATCAAACACCACATAATGTTAAAGTTAAAGATAATGTTAAAGTTAAAGAGTGATGCAGAGGATTTTCTTTCTGTCCTTGTTTCAGTATTCTGAGTTACAGGCGAGATAGAAGTGCTGGTTGGTGCACAACAGTATGGACAATAACCGACAAAGGTAGATATGAGGAAAATAAGCATGTTGTGCTTTCTACTAGTGTCCATTTCTTTAAGAATGGTTGCTGTTGGCAACATTTCAGAGAACATGCAGATAAGAGCCATAACACAAACTGAGGCAAAGAAAAAAGGTTATTGTAAAGAAAATATACACAAATTGTTGTATATGCTGCTGACTAAACTGCAGCTATTGCAATTGTCCTAAAGCAGCAAGACCTGATAGAGCAAGTGTCACATCTGTGCAACGCTGCACCAGCTCTTGGCGACAGCCGCCGCTTGTGTGTGCTTGCTTTCTCATGCTCAATTGGTTTGCGAGAGACACTGATACACAGCGATCCGCCCTAATGGACTGTACTCTGCCGGGAGTCCTAATTCACCGGGAAAATGATCACCTGGCGGCGCCCGGCTCCCAGCGAAAGGCGAATGAATGAACAGATGTATGAGGGGAGCGGGGTAGCGTGTTAACACCGCTACAGCTGCAGCTCTGATCTCTCCCAGCCCCTCAACATGCTCAGGCTCCCTCGGCCCTCCTTTACAACCCCTCTTTCTCTGTCTCTCTCTCTATTTCTCTCTCTCCCCCCTCCCTCCCTCCCTCCCTCCACTGACTCCATCCTCTCTTGCCCTTCTCCACCTCCCTCCCTCCCACTTAAACCCGTCTCCCAGTTTCTCCATCCGAAATGCTTTGCATCGCTCAGCGCTCTTTGCTCTCCTTCGGAATAATGCACCGCTCGGCATTCTGGGTCTTCCTTCATATACAGTTGGTTCTCTTATTCCCCCTTTCCCCGGTCTCTATGTCTGTGTGTGTGTGTGTGTGTGTGTGTGTGTGTGTGTGTGTGTGTGTGTGTGTGTCTCTGTATGTCTCTGTGTGTCTTTCTGTCTCTCCCTCGTCTCCTCTGTCTCTCTCCCTTCGCTCTCTCTCCTTGCCCCCCCTGTGGCCAGGAGAATGATTATGCGAAGCAGGACTGAGATCCATCAATGTGTCACCGGCTTGTTCCCCAAGTCCCCACTGAGGACCAACCCCTCCACCCCTACCCCCACCCCCCTCTCCTCCGGCCCTTCTCTGGCCCGCCGGTGCATTAGCATGGCAGGGGAACGAGGCACGCGTTCGCCCACAATAATATGGATGATGAACTTGCCTTGATTTAACATTGTTCCTAATGTCGCCAGCTTTTGCTGATGCTGGATGGCCCAGGCTAAAAAAATGAAAGAGGAGAGCGAGAAACTGTCACATGACCTTGCCATCGAGACAGTTATATATCTGTGTGAAACAAAGGGCAAGTCAATGCTATTCTCAGCCGAAGAGAACAAGTCCATGTAGACACAAAGAAAAGCGCCCTGGCCCAAAGCCACTGACTTTTATTCCTCTGTCTTCTATACCAGAATTTACTCTCACTTTACTCTGCCCTCAGCGGGTCCCACCATGTTGTGTGTGTGTGTGTGTGTGTGTGTGTGTGTGTGTGTGTGTGTGTGTGTGTGTGTGTGTGTGTGTGTGTGTGTGTGTGTGTGAGAGTGTGTGTGTTGAGTGTGTGTTTGGAGTGTGTGCTGTGTGGAGGGAGGGAGATTCCCTTTTATCACTACCTTTGGCTTTGAGTGATGGCTCAGTCAAAACCCAGCAGTGCAGTAACATCATGAACACTCATTGTCACCTCAACGGTCTCACGCAGACACACACACACACACACACACACACACACACACACACACACACACACACACACACACACACACACACGCGCGCACGCTACCATGCAGCGGGATTTTTTATTGAAAAATAAAATGGGGATGATTTTGTCAGCGTTACATGAGACAAGTTTATATTTAGATGTGTTCATCGATTTGCAGCTGACACACTACACTGGGGCTGTCTGCTGCCCATAACTCAGCATGTGGCACAGAGATTGGCCAAATCCTGCCACTACTAAATCACATGGTAGGGCCGCCGCAGCACAGGGGGACAGAAACAGGCTTATGAATGAAACACCCCTTACATGCTCAGAGGTGACGTCACCTGGAGAGAAACCTCAAGTGTTTGTTGATTGGAGGGAAGGGATGGGCGGATCAGGTCATTTAAAGTATTCACTTAAAGTATAAAAAGTAATTATTGTTCATTTTGCAACATGATTTTTCTTGTCATATTATTTCATATTCCATGGTTGAATTATTTTTACTGACACCCTGATGTGTGAGACATGTTTCCACATGTGTAGTTGGACTTCTGGTTTTGTAATGGTAGCTTTAGTTCTGTATATGCCCATTGTGACAGCACAGTGACCCCCTGGGTATAGGTAACATTTTTGGGAATGCTGATTATGATGATTATGTTTCATACAAAAACACAGGATATTTTGGTGTTTAGTCTTTGGTGTTTGCGGTTTGTCTCCGATAGGACCGCCACGTCACAGACAGGTAGACAGGCAGACAGAGTTTGAGAGGGAGCTTATTGTTTTTTTGTCCTACAACACAACCTTATTATTCTGTGTGCTCGCCAAGCCGGATCAGATGAGTGTACAGATGCTGTTGACAGCGTTCATATAGGCACACACAACCACAAACACACGCATGCAGCACTGCAGGTACAGTATGACTGGAAAGGGGCAGGCATGGAGCGGAGATGCTGAACAGGCACGTGCACACACACAGATGCACACACACTAGGTCCTTGGAGCATAAATTAAAAACACAAACGAGATAGGCAAACACTTCACTCACTCTTTGAATTCAGAAATGAAAGATTTCACACTGACCCAATCAAACAACACATCACACCTCATGGGCACCTCATCTTATGATTACAGAAAAAGTCCTGACAAAATAGCTGATCTTTTTTTATGTGTATATTCATTCTGTACGATTTTATTGCCATTTGTGCTTCTCTTTATGAAGAGAAATGAGTGCCAATAAAGTGAGAAAAGTGCATTTCATGATCTACTTAAAATCCAAATGTAATACAGTGATGCTGTTCATTGATACAGATTCACAAACAAATGCAACCCAACTTGAATAAATGTCAGTATTCAACATGACAATATTTGAAATGCTGCATCTGCATTAATACATGTAAATGTATGGATGATTAAATCTGTTTGCACATATCACCCGCCACACACAGACTCACCATGATGCATTCAGGTGCTAGTGGAAAACTTCTTGCCTGACAGAAACAGCCTGAATAATCCCCTCTGTCCTCAAATAATGACAATCTGAAACATTAAAAGTGTATCACATTCCGATATAGCTATGCAGGATTTCATATGTGTTGGAGTTGGCTTTTTGACACAACTTCCTTTATAAGTCAACAATGAAAAGATAAGCCATAGGCTGCCAGCTACAGCTGGTCTTTGCCTTTCTCTTGCGGTTTCTTCTGCTTGATAGTCATGTTCTAATGTAAATAATAAGAATACATCTTTGGAGTAGGCAAAGACGAAGACATCTACTGACAGAAAAATAAATTAAAATTAATTGATATAAACAATTGTAAAAATGAAAAAAAGAATAAAGGTAGGAGCCAGAGAAGAAATGTTAGAAGTTTGATGCTATTATTTTGTCTTTTGCTCTGTTTTACCATTCTGTACATACTTAATATTCCCTACTGTGTTGTGTGTGTGTGTGTGTGTGTGTGTGTGTGTGTGTGTGTGTGTGTGTGTGTGTGTGTGTGTGTGTGTGTGTGTGTGTGTGTGTGTGTGTGTGTGTGTGTGTGTTCACACAGTGTGTGCTTGATGTCTTCAGGTATGTCTCCAGTCTCTGTTCTCTGCTGTGATCTCAGGACAGATCACGCACACACACACACACACACACACACGGTCCCTGGAGCTGCTGAGAAGCGGAGATTGCCTCTTTAAGGTGGAAATCAATATCCTTTCTTTCCCCATCTCTCCTCCCCTCCTCCTGTCCTCTCAATTCCCAGGTCCTCTCTCTCTCTCTCTCTTTCCATCGGGCCGTGTCTCTCGACCGCTGCTTCCACAGATACATTGGCCTCACCTGAGTCTCTTCATCAGCTCACAGACACACACAAAGCGAACAACTCGTCCTCCTGTATGTGTGAGTGTCCTTCTCTCTCTCTCTCTCTCTCTCTCTCTCTCTGCTGTGTTCTGCTGTCCATGCACACACAACACAATCACGGTGTCCCCTGATGTGATGCAGCCCAAAGCAGTGAGGCGTGGGGCAGGGTGCTGGGACTACACCTGGTGGAGAGTCAGTTTGGGTATGGTGTGTGTGTGTGTGTGTGTGTGTGTGAGAGAGAGAGAGAGAGAGAGAGTTTGGGCGGGTGTTTGGCAGGGGAAGGGCTCGCACCTCTTTATTTGGCAGAGCTAAAAATACAGCGTGGGTATTTGTCAGGGGGCAGCGACGGGAGGAACACGGGGTGCTCAGGCTTTAACGACAGAGCCCATTGCAGAACCGCTCGACTCTGAAGGGCAAGACTTTAGAAAAGGCCGGGCCACACAGGCACCTGTTCACTTTATAGACTTCCACATGATTAATAAACACACTGATACTTTTAATTCAAGGCCAAAAATGTAATAAAATAAATGTTTGTTACTTGGTGCCAGTGATTGACAATGTTAATGTGCTGATGTTCGGCAGGTTTTATGTTTAGTGTTATTATGCTAACAGTGGCTAATTAGCACTAAAGAACGAAAAGGTCAAAAGAAAAAGTACTTGCTACAGAGGCTTATCTTAATGTCATTATATCTGCAGTTCTTTTGGCGTTTGATGAAATATTTAGGAAACATCAATGTGTGAACCAAATTGCATGACAATCCATCCAATTGTTTATTGAGATATTTCAGTCTGGACCAAAGTTACCGGACTAGCAGTGTAGCAAAAATACTCCTAAAGTAAGCAGTTTAATGAGACGTATTCAATTCAAAATCATATATGCCATTTGCTTACCTACACCACAGGCAACTCGCCCGGCAGGTCGGTTTGATTGAATGTATCCACCTGTCTTGAACATTCTTATTGTTCAGATAGCAAACAAATTCTCATGTCATACTTGTCCTTAAAAATCTGCATTGCAAAACAATGCGGCGATTCGGATGGGAGCTAAGAAGTCATATTTTAAAGATTCCACGAACAAGGACTCCTTGATGTGGAACAAATCTGTCATTTATAGACCTGAGATATGCATCAAACAGATGAACTTAGGCCTGTTGTTAAAGAGCTGATCCCCGGGAAAGGCAAGGTGTGCGAGTGGAGGGAGGGAGGGTAGGGCAGGATGCAGTCGGACTGCGGCGGTACATTAGATGGAGTGTCCTGAGAAGTATCCTGAAACGTGATAAGAGAAACAAAATAGATGCATGAGAAATGAAGTGTAAATCAAGAGTCAGACCAGAGTAGTCGATTGGCAGAGAGAATGATTAAAAGTGACTGCATCGTTATCGCCCAACCTTCCCTTGGCCTCACCTCCCGAAGTCTCTCTCCCCGCCCTGTCCCCTCCCACTGCACCCCTACCCACCAGCTACTTTCACTCAGACACCCCCCCAGCAGCACTCGGGGAGGCTATTTATTGCCACGCTTCACTAAATAAGGCCGTGGAGCAAGGTCTGTGCATGTGGGGCTGGGTAGGTGGAGGGGTGGGTGTGGATCTCTGGCTTTCTTACCTTGGTATAAAAGCCCTGGGACGGTGGGGGTTTCCTCTGATCACGCTCAAACCTCTCGCCTGCTCTCTCTCTCTCCCCCCTCGCAGTTTCTTTTTTTTTTTTACTCATGTCAGGCTGGCTTTATCGTCTAGTTTTTGTGTGTTTAAAGAACCAACAAACCCAGTGCCCAAAACACTGCCAGTGAGCAGTATCAACTTGATTTTTCTAATTTTGCTAAAGTTTTGTAAGTTTTCTTTCTTTCATCTCTTTGTTTTGGAGGATTTGTTTTCAACCGACCTGCCGGACGACATATCGGGGGAAGTGACTGAGTGGAATATGCATGGGGCAAAAAAGGACAAGAAAGACAGGAAAGAGTAAGAGAGATCATTGAGTTGACTGTTAAAAGCTTCCACTGCTCCTTTTTGCCTTTCTTTCCTTTTTTCAATTTTCCCTTTTTTATACCACCTTTCATTCATCCAAACTTGGTGCTCCCTCCTTAACCCTACCACCATGCTTTTCCCTTCTTTCTTTTTGTTCCTCCACATATATTACCCTTTTCCCTCACTAACTTTCTTTCTAATTTATCTCCGGCATTTCCTTCTATCATTCCCTATACTTCCTGCATTCACTCTATTTGATTTCATTCTTTTCATTTCCCTTATTTTTTTCCTGCTCTCCTCACCCACTGTCTCTTCTTTTACTCACTCTTTCATTCTCTCTAACCCTCCCTCATTCCCTCATTCCCTCCCTCCCTCCGTCCCTCTTCCCGATTTGTCCTTCAGCACTGTCAGCACTCACTATCTCACTCCGTCTCCTTCTCGGGGCAGTCCGATCAGCTGTCTTCCTTTCTAACTTTACATGGCCTGGTGTAGTGTGTTGCGGAGGCATCACGGCAGCTGCCCGACTGACGCATTCACACTGCCCAGTCAATACTTCAAATCCTCCTAAACAAAACCTTTCAGCTTTTTTTTCATAGCCCACAATTGTTTTGCTCTCTATTCTATACCTTCACTGGGTCCTGCCTTTTATTTTCTTTCTTGGGTCGGCAGTTTTCTTTTCTACCCCTCCTCCTATTTTTTTTATATCCCATCCAGCAAGAGAGAGAGAGGCAAGGCAAGTCCCATGACCCTCTCCTTTTCTATCCTCTCTTTTCACTCCTCCTCCTCCTCTCCTCCTCCTCTCCTCCTCCTCTTCTCCTCTTCTCGTCTTCTCCTCTCCACAACCTTAAACTCTCCATCGCTGATTCAGCTCCCAGGGAGGAGGGACAGCGCCTGCAGCGGCGCTTCACTCTCCACACAGCCACCAGCCCCTCTCTGGATCACCTCTACCAACGGTAAGTGGAAGTGTATTTGATTGTATTTGGAGATGGGTAAAATGTATGTTTTTTTTTCTCATTGTGCTCAGTGCTTCCCTACTGCATATATCTATGTGAATGTGTGTGTCTCCATGTGCTTTGTCCCAGCCACCTTCATGCATACTACATACTTTCCAGGCAGCTGGAAATGGTCCTCTTACTTATTTATCACTTTAGACTTTTGTTGGAGTTATTGCGAAATAGCTTGTGTTTCACGTGTTCCCAAATAACCATCTCCACATATGTGCACAGGGTTGAAAAGGTCAGGGGTTATCTCTGGAGTGCTCTCTAATCAGGCAGGTTATATCCAGTGTAAACCACTTAGAATGATATGTTAAGTCGTTAGGTATGGCAAACTCTGCAATATCTCTCTTAATGATCTAGACTTTTATTAAATAAAGATTCAATTACAAACACATTTACACTGTTATAAATGTTAGTGCAGTTAACTGTCAATGACCGGTAACAAACTTATTTTTTACACTGTGCCGAATAAATGTATTTGAATGTATCAATGTATGAACATATACATGGCACGCACAAATATCCATTATCATTCTTTCAAAATCCACATTGAATTGAAATGTTCCCATGCCCATTCCTCCACTTCGGCACCACGGCCGTGTCTTCTTCAGAATATTTTCACACGGCAGCAGCAGGACCTGGTGTACAACCAGCAGGGTGTCAGCAGTCCTTTGCTCAGTGTATTATATTGGCCTGCGTGACAGGTGAGGTGTATCTGCAGAAAACACACCCTAACCAGTGTGTTCTAAACATACCCCTGCCACACTTAAGCTCAGCGGACCTCAGCTCTATCTATAGACGGGACACACACATGTCACTCTCCTGAGAGAGAGAGAGCGAGAGGGAGGTTAAAGTAGAGACACGGTTCTAAAAGTGTCGTACATATGCTGCCATCCCTCTTACCGCTCCCCCCTCCCACACACTAGGCCTGGGCTAGTTTTACCCAGTTAGCAGATACCGGGGAGATCACCCGGTGGTCAGCTGTCTGTCAAGCATCCAGAGCCCTGACAGCTTTCATGGTGAATAGCTGGAAGGTGGTGAGGTGTCAGATGTCCCGGCACAGCCCCAAAGGAGATAGCCTGCATGTTTTGTAGCGGTTATAGCAGACAGGCAGCTGTTTGAAGGCAATCTATCCGTCTTTCTGTCTAGCACTGGGTGTGAAACTTGGCTTCATATAGGTGTTTAAGCTTAACCGCTGAAGAGTGTTTCTGACTGCTTTTTTTCGATCGTAAGGAATTCAGAGGTCATGCCAGATGTTGATGCCGTGTATCAAAGCGGATGCCTATTACACTGTGACACTTCATCTTGAAATCTAAAGCAATTAGCTGTTAATTGACATTTTTCTTGCCTGTAATATTTGGATAGTGAGGAGTAAGGAGAACCATGGTGGATAGGAGGCTTAATTCTCGGTCATGTGTCTATGTCTACAGTGCTGAGAGTGCTGAGGTGAGAGTGTGTCTGTGTGTATCGGCGAGTGTGCACGTTTGCAAAGCCCCCTCGTTTACCAGCCCGCCTGGTGATTTACAAAACCTTGGTTCCATCGCTGGGAGAGAGAAAAGAGGGGAGGAGTGAGAGTGGAAGAGAGAGGAGAGGACCAGTGTGATTTATGGAAGAGACTTTTAGTTTAATTACTGGGCGGGCAGGACTGATGTGCACAGCCCCCATGGCACTGGTTATATTGTGGTAGGAACACACAAAGGGGCTGTATGGGGGCTGCAGAAGATGACATTTTCACACGCATACACTCAAGGCACTTGGTGTGTTTCAAGCGCAGGCCAAAAACACAACAGTTAATATTTCTATCTTTCTTTTAAGAAGATTTTTTTTTAAATGCCAATCTTTCTTTACAAGCACTTTATTATTGTACTCTAAAATTGTATTTTATCTTATTTTTACTGTTAGTCTATCTTCATTTCATGTCTATTTTAATTTGAAGTTTGTAATGCGTGTGATTTTATCATTGTTAGACATTTTGAGCTGCATTTCTTTTTCTTATTAAATGATGTAGCACAGACCCACGGTATACAGTACCTGTGCACTGGACTCCAGCAGATGTGTGCAGATGTGTGCAGATGTGCATGGAAAAAAAATCCACACAGCTGCTTCATCAAAACACCTGTTTTTTTCCACTTCTGTTTGGAGCCAGACTCATGTAGAAAACATGTGTAAGAGCATAGAATTCATATTTGTGCCGTGTCAGCAGTCCAGCCTGGACGACTTGCGCTTTCATGGAGATTTGATTAGCTGTAATTGTCATTCAAGGTGAAGGGTTGACAGCCAAAGACAAAACAGACACTTCCTGATACTGCAGTTTGGCATGCAGGAGCAGTGCATGCTGGGGTGCCTCTGTATAGCACCACTGGACACTCATTAGCAGCATCAAATATTTTGAAGAACGGTTGTGACAAAACAATTGCGATATGGTAACAGCTGTTCACCTGCTGTTACAGCACACATAAAACACACACACGCACACACACACACACACACACACGCACGCACGCACGCACACACACACACACACACACACACACACACACACACACACACACACACACACACACACACACATACACACACACACACAGTACACATTCCCAGTAAACCTGGTGTGCTTCCTGCTGCTCCAACCATAGCTTTTCTTAACGCTCCCAGAGCCTTCATTAGATGCCTGACGTTAGCAATGGTTCAATTCATTAAACGCGCGACTCAGCCTTTGTGCATTTGCCTATAAATTGGTATTGATCTCTGAGCGGACAGGGAAGGGGGAGGAGGGAAGACAGCAGAGGAATGTGTGTGTATGTGTGGTGTGTGTGTGTGTGTGTGTGTGTGTGTGTGTGTGTGTGTGTGTGTGTGTGTGTGTGCCTGCGTGCATGGGGGGTTGTTGGTTGCTTGTGGATCAGGGACTGAAGCTAATGGGAGGGGGCAGTGGGTCTCAGGTGAATGGGGTTCACTCAAGCAACAAGGGCAATTGAAGACACACATAAAAATCCCACATGCTAACACACACCACGCTCACGGACACACTTTTACAGATTGACAGATGTGCACAGTAGGTCACACAAACACAAACACACATTCCTTTAGTGTACTCTTAACCCTGTCCACGTGCCACTATACACTACATCTGCCATTCAAGCCTCATCCTTATCCTCACCCCCTGCCTGCTCAGCGTGGGACTGTGGCACTATATACTGTAGGCGGTCGGGCGAGAGAGTGTGAGCAGCAGAGAAAAAGAGAGAGAGGGAGAGACAATGAGAGCACATGGCATATAGAGGGGAGTGGGCAGTCAAGGGGAGACCGCATAGCATGGTAGCCTATAGACTTCACTGCATGGGACAGTATGTGTGTGTGTGTGAGCGAGAGAGAGAGGGAAGAGATGAATGGCACAGAGTGAGAGGAATTGCTCTCGGTGGCGGACAACTGGTGGGACGAGCCTCTGTGCGCCGGACTAAAAGTTTTCAGTTTGAGGAATAGGGAGAGATTAAGGGGAGGAGAGAGAGAGAGAGGGAGAGAGAGAGAGAGAGAGAGCAACTGCAGAGGCAGCACCTGGGACACAAACTGAGAGAAGAGAGAGAGCCAAGCACTTCTTCTTCCCAGTCTCCTTTTCTTCTCGGCTCTTCGCTTTATTGCTTCTCTCTTTGGTGCATCGGCCCAGCTGAAGCAGTGGAGGAGGAGGGGGGAGGGAGGGAGGGAGGGAGGAGGAGAGAGAGAGATGGGGGGGTTGCTATCCAACATCTGCCTGTATAGGTAAGTGCAACATCTCCCTCATTTCCTTTCACCCCCCCACCCCACCCCTTTTACTCCACCGCTGCAGCTGCACCTCTGAGCGTGACACTCAAGGTGATTCGTTTGAGAGTGTGTGTGTGTGTGTGTGTGTGTGTGTGTGTGTGTGTGCGCGCGCGTGTGTGGTTTGAGAAACTGCTTTATAATGTACAGTATGTCTAAGCTGAGCGAACACATGGTCACCACACATTGTATACTTTGCAGTGTTGCAGCATTTTTTTGTTTCAGGGGAATTGTTTTATGTCAATAGTGAAATGTGACTTGTAGAAATGTATTTTTTTTTCTTGGGGAAAATTGTATGTTCTTTTGACTAAATGAGGTGTAAATTAATGTGTTCACGTTTAATGTTCTAGAATAGTGTAACAGACAGTGAGGTGTAGAAATACACCCTGGGTCATTTTTTAGAGCGGGCAGAAAAGTTGACATAGTGTTTCAGGCTTTATTTCGAATGAACCTGTGCTTCTTTAATTATTTAAAGTGTGTATATGTGTGCGTTTACCCTATAACATTTCCTGTCTTAGTTATTGATGTGTGGAGGGTCCCTGAAGGATGGGGGAGGGGGGGTGGATTGTGTGTGTGCTTTCCGTGGGGATCCTGATTCAACCGTTTTTCCTCCCCGTTGATCTGGCGTGTGTCAGGGGAGAAGCTGGGGTGGAGCATGATGGAGAGAGGAGAGTGGGGTGGGGGGGCCTGATGCGCCACCAAGGACAGTGGCCTGCTTGGGGGACATACTTCTTTATATGCCCATATGAACAAGAGCAACTATGGAATGTAAAGAAGTATGTATCCCAGGTTGGGAAATATTTCAGCGCTGCATCTGAACACAACCCTAAAACATTTTTCTTTTAAACACAGTCCACAAACAGAATCTACCTTACCGAGAAAGTCATTGGAGAAGGAGTCCCGTGTGCTTTATTTCCATATCATAGTCCCACGTATGATGCATATGCATGTGTGCCTACTTTTTCAGCCTCGATGTGGCCCAGTTGAGTCCACACAGCTTGGTGCTGCAGAGCGATGCGTTCAGTTAAAAAGCTGTAGATGCAGCTGCAACTCCAGTCAGCAGTTTTGTGCTCGCCTGCAATAGATTTTTTGGATATCTCCTTCACGCCGTGCTTTTGAGTTTATTTGCGGAAACCAAACCATGATTCTTGAACTCTCAAGGCAATGATTTCAGGAACACCTCCCGCTTTCTTTTGTGGAATGCTCCTTTTGTCATTTAGCAAGGATTTGGATTGGATAGTATGAATTTCCTAATGCAAAAAAGAAAAAAAAAAAAGATACACTCTGTACACACACATACACACACACACCACAGACGGACAGCAGTTTCCAGTAAATGGTGCAGTGATTAAATGCTTGCTAATGGATAGCACGGTCCAAGAGGATGGTCAGAAGGAGGAAGAAGCAGAGACTGGCTGTATGCATCTTTGACGGATTACATGGGCTCAGACGCCTGTGTGCAGTCACACTGTCTGCATCTGGGCACAACTTGTTGGCCTGGTTCATGAACGCTTCATATTTAATGTCCCCATTCTGATCACCAAACATCATTTTGTGGACAAATGTGAAGGCAAAATATAAGAAGTTTGAATTTGATTTGAGTGTTCTTTCACAATATTTGAAATCACACAAGACAGCAGCACTGTCTTTTATAGGGGAAGTTTATGTCTTAAGGCATTTACTAGACAGCTCAAAGTGAGTGACAAAAATGAGAAAATGACTTATGAGCAAAGAGTCAAATCCCCATTGTCAAGACTACATGATAACTGTCTCAGGCTGCTGAGCAAGCATAACACAGAGGTGCCACTTTAATTTTTTTATCAATCTTGTGTGATCATCTTCTTGGCTCTGACCCGGTATGTAGGATGTCTTATACTGTATGTGTGCTGGAACAGTGACTAATCCGGGTGTGGTTTGGGAGCAGGTTCTGGCTATCGTGCAAGGCTTTTAGTGTATGTATTTTGGCCTACTTTGTATATAAATACTGTATGTGACCTAGTTAGGGGCTTTACTTGTCCCTATTTAGGTGTTATTTGGGCCAGTTTCAGAGCGGTAATTTGGCCCATATGATCAGGTGTGCACCCCAGGCTGTTCGTGCATGTGTTTGGGAACCGCTGGGCTGACCTGGGATCTGTAGCTGGATTACATTTTCTGCCAATCTTATTTCACGAGAACAAAAGGAAATGTTAAAAGGTGTTCACAACCGGATAGTTTTTTTTTTCAAAGTTAATTAACCATCAGTATATGAGACACTTCTCATCTTAGCCAAGAGGTCATTGAGATGAACCAAGTCTAAAATAAATGCACACCTCAGCAGGGAACATATTCAAAAAGCTCCCATACATGAAATGTGTGTGTGTGTGTGTGTGTGTGTGTGTGTGTGTGTGTGTGTGTGTGTGTGTGTGTGTGTGTGTGTGTGTGTGTGTGTGTTTTTATGTTGTAGGGATTTATTGTAGTGATTTTTAAAAGAACCAGATGGAAAGGTCGTTGTACTGTGGGAGAATTGAAAGGTAGAAGGGCAGGGTGGCGAGGGTGAGAGAGAGAGAGTGAGAGAAAGAGAGAGAGAGAAAGAGGGGGGGACGCTGGGTGACAAAAGGGACACGGGAGAGCGGCGTAGACTGGAGTGGGAACAGAGCGCAGGGAGTTGTGGCGTGAGTGTGTGAGATGAGGCGAGGCGTGAGAGGGAGAGAGAGGGAGACTGGATTGATGATGGTGTTCGGGGCTGTGTGTGTGTGTGTGTGTGTTTGTGTGTGTGTGTGTTGGGGTGGGGGTGGGGGGGTGCGATGGGGCGGGTATTGTTCTGTCACTTTGCCTGTGTCAGCAGGTGGAAGCTCTCATCAGGACATTAAATATGCAACAATGCTGACTGCGGCACCGTGCTGAGACAGCCAAAGCCGGACGACTGGGGGGCCCCCCACTAAAAGTAAACTGGCGGCATCGCTTTGCCTCCATTCCACTCTAGACAGCCATCCATCCATCCATCCATCTATCCATCCATCCATCCATCCATCCAGCCATCCATCCATTCATCCATCCATCAATCCATCCATCCATCCATCCATCCATCCATACCCACACACACACACCTCTGGGTTCCTCCTCGGGGCTGCCCTGACCCTCCCTCCCTACCTCCCTGCTCTCTCTTGGCTGCATGGCTGGCCTGCTGTGTAGCCAGCTGGTAAAGCCTGCTGACTTACCGGCTGACCGAGCGGCTGGGTGGCTGACTGACTGGTTCCCTGGGAGTCCACACAAGGGCAAAGGCAAAGCTAGTAATCCACGGGCCCAGTGAGGGATTAGCAGAAGTTACATACAGATCAGCCATGTGGAACACCGACTGTAACAGCCGAGAAATGTCAAATCTACAGTACGGCTGGCTGTGTGTACTGTATGTGTAAGTGAATGTTTGAGCTACTTATGAAAGCATAATAGTCATTTAACTTTACTGAGTTTATGAGATATTTTAGATGAATACAAAGCTCTTTAGGTCCACAGGTACATCTCAGGTGGAAATATAAACTGTCACTCCTCACTCAGATGGCATTGAGCCAAGTGTGCGCATGCTTCTGTTTTATACCGAGCTTCATTTGCACTTTCAAAGTTAGGTTGCATTCTGACTTCAAACAAAAAAACAGTGTGGTGACAAAGTATGGGTGCCAACGCTCACGGCTGCGGTTGCACAACACAGGCTAGGCTGGCAACAAAAAAAAAGATATCTATACGTGGCTCAACTTTTGCTGCAATGCAACGTGACATCATCGAGCAAGGTGCTGCCTTGGCTGATCAAATACTTGTAAGCGCACATTCCTGCTGGATGACTTTGTAACATAAATGCTGTTTTGTTCTACTATTTACCTTGAGTTTAAAATCCTGTACGTGTAAGTCTGATTTGCCCTTAAACACACTAATCAGGATTGTATTTCATTGTCTCACGGCACATTAAACTACATGACTGTTTTAACACAGGCCTGATTCCCCAGTTAGCCATAGACGTGGACACGCCCTTAATGTTCTCCACCACTCATTAGACCTGTCGATAAAAGACAGCACGGAAGAAGAAGTGCTCTTTAAAAACAAAGCAGCTGTCCTTACGCAAGGCCATTACGCAATGCTGACTTTATCAGTGATATCACATCACCATCATTATACGTCAGAGAGGTTATTCTTAATAGTGCATACATACATATATATATATATTTGTTACATTTCGAAACTATTTCATCAACACAGGGAATACTTGATGTCTGCAAAGTGAGTCAACACATTTATAAAGAAAGTTAATTAGTTGTTTTTTGATGGCCAATTGACAGTAGCCTACTGTGCGAAATCGGGTAGCGGTATGAATAGAAAAAGTGGATAGTTTGCTATTAGAAGTACTAGGTTTAATGGTTTAACAGGAAAAGAGCATCTACAAAACACAACGTTTGCAATATGAAGTTCTGTGTAGAAACACAATAGCGTTTACGATCTTGATGGGCGAATACGAATTAAGACAAAAAAAGGAATTTGATAAATATTCTTTAGTATTTGTTCAGTTTGGAAATATGTAAACATTTGAATGATTGCAGGTATCTGTGGTGTACAATGAATTTAAATGTGTTGGTTTCTGAGGCTTTTCTGTTTGAGTATTAACACAATAAGTTAAGGAAATATGTGAAGGAGGGGCCTTTAGCTGTTGAGTTTGCGTGCGCGTTCATAAAACATAAATTCATGGATTGTTAGTGTGTGTCTGTGCACTGGATAGGAGAAAAAGAGAGTGTCTGCGAGTCAGGAGTTTTTATATATACGGGTCGGAGTTTATTGCCAGCATTTTTCCCCTTTTAATCATGTTTATAGTAAATGCATCGGCATGCATTTCACGGAATATAATCGGGGTAAAGAGTAATGGAAGTTGAAACAGATGCGGTGGAGGGGTAATGTATGTGTCGTCTCGCCCTGATACAAGGACACAGTCACTGCCTATTATATCCCCTTCTATGTTTATGTCTCCAAGTGGAATCTCAGGGGGGAAGCACATCTGTAGCCCCCCCAAAGTCATTCCTCAAACAACAGGCACACACACAAAATACACACAGCCACCGTCACATGAACGGTTCTAATGTAAATTAAATGTGCATTTATGTCTTATCAGCAGTGCCAGCTCTACACAGTATTGATTTATCCAACCGTCTTTGTTCTCTTTTCTAATATGTACACATTACATGGATATAATGTATCGGTGCTGGTTGTCACGTATAGTACCAAGGTAAATGTGTAATTTCTCAGTTTGCGGTGGCAAATTTGCTCATGCACTCAGACATTGCCGGGGCCATGCAAGTGATCCACAAACTTGCACTGTACAGTAGATTTCTTGCTGAAGTCACGGCAGACAGAGGAAAAGCAGATGATAGAAAGACGATAAGGCCTTGGTAATAAATGACTTCAGAAACCTAATGAATTACTCATAATTATAAGCCTTAAAAGTCAATTAGTTAATTGGGCCAGCGTTTTAATGTGAGAACGATGGTGCATTGGTTCAAAGGGGAAACTGTGAATCGATTAAGACAACACAGCATAATCAGAAACCAAATTACGAATTATCATTCAGAGATTAAGTCATACATTCTCTGGAGAATGGGTCATACTCGCACGCACACGCGCTCACACACACACACACACACACACACACGAGCGCGCCTCCAAAAAGCCGATCAGTCCCTTCGCCAGGACAGGGATCAATGTTGAGGTAATTTGTTTCGATCAATTAAACAGACATCTGCTTGAATTAGTCTCCAACAGACCCCTTCCCATCGGCCTGTGTGTGTGTGCGTGTGTGTGTGTGTGCCTGCGTGTGTGCAAGCCACAAACAGAGGAGCTTAAGAATCATTGAGTCTAACAGTTGCAGGACACCAGCTGCATTCGGCAATTATTTTATAACTTTGCAATTTATTTCCTTATTTTATACTTTTTGCACATTTAGCTCTTTTTGCACAGTAAAGGAACCATAAGGGAAACCTTCATATGTTGAACGAGCGATGACACGTGCAACTTGACCATTCATTTATTGTTTCTTGGTGCTGGAAAAAAAAAGTGTTAAAAGACAAGTCAGCCTGAGTCTAATTTAATGGCTCCCGCTAGTGTTCTCTGCACATCAAGTGATGTTGCTGACACCAGAGCCTGTCCATTACTGTACAATATGAGGGAGAGAGGGTCGGCTCCCTTCAAATGAACACGCAGGATAATTGTTATGCAGTGAAGCTGTGAAGCAGAGGGAAGTAATTAAAGGAACAAGGGCACTGTGGTGGTGGGCCGCATCCCCCTCCACTATACGTCCCCACCGCTACTGTTCCCCCCTGCTTGCTGGAGATTACACACACACACACACACACACACACACGCACACACACATTTTCACACGCAGGTTCCCTTTTACATTGACACCCTCATAATTACTGCCAGGGTTTACACTCATCCTAATATTCTAATTACACTCTGTCTGTGTTTATAAGGTCATAACATTTACAATTTTACGACACAGTAATTGTCAGTTGACCAAGAAATGAGAAAAAGGCATTTCCTGCACTAATTGTTTCTTTTGATGCCAACACATATATTGTTCACCACCACTCGCCCCAGAACAAACAACTGTTTTTTTAGTTTTAGTTTTTTTATTAGTTTAAAATACATTTGGGCTCTCAGATATACATAACTGTCCCAGTGCTTTTCATAATCCAGCCCCCCACAGAGCAGCACATGCATTTGTCTCGGGCAGTATTTCACAAATCTATTGCTTTCATAGGCCTCTCAGGGAAACTATAGAGCAGAGTTTTAGTCATATATCTCAAAAGGTATAACTGGGAATATAAATGCATTCCTGTGCACATTGTTATTCCCACTGTTCAATAAGACTGAATGAGAACTGTGATTGAGAGTGGATTCACGTGCTGTAGATTTTATTTCAAGGAGCAAAACAAGATGATCGGACACTACAGTATTTCTGTATAAAATTAAATATTTGTGACTAAATAAATAACAATAAAAGTTACAGGTAAGAAGAAAAAAAAAGCAATTGTAATTTAACGGTCATACATGTGCTGCTCTGCTTCATCAGAACTGTGTGGTTGATTGATCACATATTCAAGGCAACCTTCTTAACTACCTTTTGAGTTTTGATGCCATCTAAAACTCTTACGTTTTAAAAGAAAACTGCCTTCATTTTAGCCAACGAATTATCTCCAGTTGAGATTAATTATCATTCTTAAGTAATGAAAACGTGTCCTTTATATATATATCAAAACGTTGAGTGTTACTTACTAATCATTTGTGAAAAACAGTTGTGTCAACTTATTCTCTATCATCCAGATAAAAAACTAAAAAGTCTGACAAAATGTTTATTCAAACATTAAAACCATACTTAACAAAAAAACACAATAAGTTTTTTTTGGAAATCCTACTATGTATAACTTAAAACTTGAAGTTACATTGGATAAATGATCTCAACAAAAGATTATGAGTTGGATCAAATGTAGGCAGTTTTTTTTTCAAACTTTTAGAGTTTGAGTTGGCCTCAAAACTCAAAACTAGTGATGACACTTGCTTCCAAATTTTGAGTTCTCCTAATTTTTTCATGTTTACAGTATGTATGAGCATTTAATATATTAGTTGTAGTGTATTTTCCACCAGGGTATGGCTCTGCCTGATACCTTGCTGCATTCTACTGTATATTTATAATGGATTGTAATGAAATGTGGCACTATCATTGATAGGATGCGGTCTCCTGACGCAGAACATAACAGTTTGTTAGGAATTTCAAAAACTGAGACATTAAGGAGGCAGATGTAACTCAAGGGAAATTATTCTTTCCTAGAGTGTAAGTGAGCCTATAGATGAAACGATTCCTGCCGGTCTGTCTTAGGAGCATCCCATATATACTTTAGGTGTGTTTCACTCCAGAACAATCAGCTTTTCGTATATTTCTGACTGCGAGTATCACAAGTAGCCGCGTGCCCTCTTCGACCTGCCTATACTTTAACTTGTCTGGTAGTCTGCGTGTGGGGCCCTCGTGCATCCATCTCCCTTCACTCGAGCAGAGAGGGAGTGTAATTGGGAGCAGCGTGCGGTGGGGGGTAGGGGGGTGCTCAGGGTGTGTAGGAGACAGTAGGGCCAGCCGGGACGAGAGAGAGGGATGAAAAAGATGAGTGGAACGGCCGGCAAAGGCAGCGCGTGTGCAACGAGTCAGTCGCGGCCCGCCAGGCGCTAAAATGAGCCAGTCAGTCAGAGAGTTTGTCAAACGGCAGAGCACAGTCAGATGGGGGATGGTCTGTGATAACCCCACTACACACACCCACTCTACTGTAAGAGAACATATAGGAGGAGGAGGAGAGGGCAGTACCAGGGCAACGGTGTAGTTAGCATTCCTGTCATCGCCCAGCACTGCTCAGAACATGTGTTACTCAATGTATTGAACCTATTGAAATTTATTCAAAATGTTCTGGCACAGAATGTAAAATCCTTTATTTTAGACTAAAAAACACTGAGTAACAACACAATACATTTCTAATATACAACTTTGGAATCACAAAAATGTCATATTTCACGTACATTTCATCAGTAAAAAATAAATCACGTTACATTTCATGCATACATCAGTTAGAAAGCAGCTTTGTAGTTGTACATGACGTCCCTTGATAAACAAAATGTATCCAACCTATTCTTGAGGAATTGTAAAGAGGACAGAAGAGTGAAAGAAAGAAGGAACGTGTGGTGACATAAAGGTGTGTCTAGGGGTCAGGGCTAACAAGGAAAGGCAAGGAACAAATGAGCAATAGACAAAGGGAGAGGAGAAACAAAAGAGAAGAGAGAGTGGGACCGTAAAGAACATGAATTAAGCTTAGAGAGAGGGCGAAAGTGAATCTCCCAAACCCATGAAGAGTTATGCGTTGTGATCTGTTCCACCGATCGTTGTGTGCTTTGAGATAATTGCTTCCATTTTGTTGCACAGAGACTATTACAGTATATGATAGCCAGATTACCATCTGTAACAGTGGGCTTTAATGCAGCAGCAGTAGTGCTGTATCAGCAGCAGGCCCACTGTAGAAACTATAGGTTTAGGGAACAGTGTGTGAGTGGGTTGTGTATTGGTCCTGAGGCTATTGTTATGGTTATGGTCTCTTCTTTTGGTGGATTTCCATGCGGCGGAGAGAAAAAAATGTTTCCCTGTCGGCTCAAGGCGACATCCGCACCTTGATGGTTTCAGAATCTCATTGAAAGGACCAAGTGAAACCAGCTGGTAACTGTCAACAGCAGGCATTAAGTCTCTTTATTTGTTTTCATATGTAACTGTTTACGCACCTTTTATAATTGTCTTTTTTTTCTCCCAGGGGAGAACACTCTATCTTACATTTGATTTCAGGAAGCTGGAGATATTCTTTATAACTCCACCACACTGAGTCTGTGGCACTGGGCCCATCGAATACTGCTGAACACATAAATCTTTAAGTACGCGCCTTGAATGTATAGTTTCGCTGTAAAGAATAAAAAAAAGGTTCAGTCATTTCTTAAAACAGCTGCTCTCCGTATAGCTTTAATAAAACGTCACTGAAACATGGATATGGTTCATTTGTTGGGAGCAGATTAAAACATATTCTGTGCATAAAGTATTTACATGTGTATAAAGATGTATATGGGACAGCAGCACATGACATTCAGTGTGAGTGTCCATAGTAGTGATTTATGTATACTGTATATACTATTAGTGCTACTTGTAATGGGAATTGTAACCTAACTAATAACAGTGGTCGTAGTTCTAGTGCTGTGCAATCATTTATACCGTTGTTGCACTGAGATCAATATAATGGCGCGCCTTACTATATGATATATACATGCATGCAAACAACACTGTAACGTCCACTTCAATTTAGCATCGATGTAATGTGACAAGATTACATTTATCCTATATGAAGAAACTGACTCCTGGCCAGTCCAACGTCCCTATAACTTCACACAGCAACTTGAAGAAACTGTAGAAATAAATAGAACAGAATGAACAGAAGGTATAATAGGGCAATAATACTAACCATATGTTACATGGAGTGAGGCCATGTTATGTGTGGTAAAAAAGGTCCCTAATTGTCTGCATCAACCAGCAAATTGAGTGTCACATGATGTAGTACATTTCCATGTTGCATTATGGTCTGTGTCCTGACAAGCAGCTGAGAGGGCTTTACTCTCAGCTCCACAAGGACAGGTCAGAGAGGTGGCAGGGAGAGAGGGAGGGGAAAATGGAGAGGAAGAAAGAGAGGAGACACTCTGGTGGTTTGTTATGGGAACAATAAAGCTGCAGGGCATCGGGGCATTCTGGCCCAGCCACAAGCTCCCTTAAAGGTGGAGACGAGAATGAGGAAGTGAAAGATAGGTGAAAGAAATTAGACAAATATTTAAAAAAAGAAAAATGTAAATTTTAGAGAGCCGTGAGAATGAAACCAGAACAGTAAAACCCAAGCAATGAGCTTAAAGACACCTGACAGTCAGGCTGAGGGGAACTGTGGGCCCGGGGGATAATGCTTCACCAAAGGTCACCAGAATCATTTGACCCATAGTTATGTATTTCTGCTAAGTATAAATGTTAAACTTGGTGTCCAAATTTGAATTATTTGACCAGCAGTTTATAATAAAAAAAAACAATGAAAAGTCAAGAAGACTGTACTTTCTTTCTCTATCTAAAGAGCTAGACTATCTCAACTAGCCTGGTCCAACCAGACCATCATACTTCATTTCATTTGTACAGAAGGTCTGGAACTGCTCTATTTGCCAAACGTTCACTCACTTGGAGGCAGGTGTCTGTTGAAGTTTAAAACTATTGGATCTGCCCAGTGCCACTCTGGATCAGCCAACCAATCGCATATGGTTTGGTCGTGACGTATGTCATGAGCCGGCTTCTGACGGTGCTTTCCAGTTGTACTGGGAACTCGGAAATTTCAGACTTCACTACATATTGTAGTCTATTGATCTACCGGTACCTGGCAACGGTAACGTGCTTGAGCCTAACGTTTAGTTATTTGGATGAGAAAGGTTGTTCGTGAGCAGATGCACTGGAACACAGACAGGTCGGAACTCGGAACTACCAAGTCGGAAATCTCCGAGTTCCGAGTATAGAGGAACGCAGAATTCAACTGAAACTGTAGCGCAACTTCGACATCATCGTTCTTAGCCACTCGCTCTGTTCGCTGATTGGACGGCCGGAGATTTTCCTGAGCTAAAAATGAGAAATTCACCGCAGCCCCATTCTGACTACTGAAGGGAAAATTTAATTTGAGCGGAAGTAGGTAGGCTGGCGGAGCCAGGCTATATCTCAACTCTATTTGCCTTAAAGCCAGACAGACGACTCACATACATTTACAGAAGCGATCAAGAGGCCGATCTGCCACAGATTCCAATCTGAGATGACTCTAAACATTGTCCCGAGTTAAAACAGAGCTCTTGTAAAGATGCTTTTCAATCTGGGTTTGCTTTTCAGTGCTTTCAAAAAAAGTGGTGGCCGTCCCGTGCGTGCACAATAGAAAAGAGTGTCAGTCGGGGCTATCTTTACGCCCGAGCTCCTTTCTGACTTACACTGAATTGGATTTTTTTGTTTCCATGATGGAGCGTATATCAAGCACGCCTTTTGTGGCCCTGCTGCGGCCTGTAATGAATGCATGGCTAAAATACCTAAGTGGCAGCGGCGGCGGTTCGTTAAGGGAAGGGATGGAGGGAGCTGGGGTAAGAGGTGGAGGAGGGTGGGGAGGAGGGTGGGGCGAGGATGGGGGGAAGTTGGAGCGTGCCTGGAGTGAGAATCAGCCTGCATAAGTAGAGAGAGAGAGAGAGAGAGAGAGAGAGAAAGGTGAAGACAGGAGGCAGGTCTGCTGCGGTTTGGCAAGCCTCTGCATATGGATCATGACATCATTCCCTGACAAAACGAGATGACGTCTTCTCCATTTTAATATCGTTCAGTCTGAAAAAAAATAGTTATTTTAATACAACCCACACACACACACACACACACACACACACACACACACACACACAGACACACGTTAAATTGTTTAATTTACTTCTTAGGTGCCCTTCATTCTCTTAATCTCCTTTCACTCGAGAAGCCGAAAGCTTTTCCCATCATTTCTTCCTATCCAAGCTTTCTTCTCGTTTATCTCCTTTTGTTCTGCTTTGCTAAGAGGTTAAGCGATGGGCCCTGCGTGTAGTAGGGCCCTCTATGCTTAAGTTAGTTTATGAGCAGATAATTACTGATATTGGCTGCTCCAAGCATCTTTAGACACCACTTCCATTAAAATGTTTCTGAAGCTACATCTCAGCACTTTCCAACACATAAAATCACATAAAGCAATGTTGACCTATGTGAGATCTTTCCCCGTGCTTGTTGCCATGTTTTTTTAATCTTGTTACAATTATTAACAGCGTGTTAACATGGAGAGGAAAGGTCCATGGGCCAGTTAAAGCTGCCTAGACGGCTCGGTCTATTTGCTGAACAGTGTTCCAGCTTGCAGACTGGATATATATTGGGTGAAATTACTGAATAAAGTGGTTCATTAAGGACACTAAGGGCCGGTTTCACAGACATGGATTAAGCCTAGTTCTGGACTACATTGTACTTTCAATGGACAATCTCCATTCAAAATTCCATTTAGTCCAGGACTAGGCTAAATCCATGTCTGTGAAACCGGCCCTATCAGTGTCATTCTTCTTACATTAATGTGAAGAATGTTGTCTTTTCTTAGATTTCGCAGAGGTAAATTCCCCAAGAGTCCAGTAAAGTTGTATTAATAGACGATAGAGCTCCAGGTCCTTTTTCTAAATGCAAAATAATATTAAAAACAGTCAAACTCCTTTAACATGTTGTGGAAAGGCTGGAAGTAGAGAGTGTGAGGGAGGAGGAGAGGATATAATTAAATGTATCAACTAAGTAGGTATTGATCGTCTTAAGGGTGTTGCCGTTAGATTAAAAGGTTAAGGAATAAAACCGCTTTAAGGATTAAATCATTATGAGGTAAAATCAAGAGCGGCGGAAGATAAACACTGCAATAATCACAGAGTATGAGCGCCGCAAACACGCTTAATGCATACTACTGAGGCATTAAAGATCCCATGAAGATACATTTAGGCACCATAACCAAAACTGGTCTTGGAAAACAAATCCACTTGGGTCGGATGAAATATGGACGCAAGGTCAAATCAAGTATGTCCGCGCAGATAATGTCAAAGTTGCTACACCTTTATGAACTACAATATGGACGTTAAAGATAAGATAGCATCATAGCGGGGCCACAGTAACCCTGAGAGAGCTGGAGCGACAGATAAAAAGAAAAATGTCCACCGCCGAACGGTATACGGTGTAGCTGCAGACCGACACCTGAGCCGAGCAGCCCGCACAAGGTCAGGAAGCGTTTTTTTTTTTTTATCCGACAGACGTGTTTTATCTTGGGTGGAGAGAGTAAAGGGAGCGAGGTAGTGGCTGAGCAGAGGATAAAGGCTCCTGTTACGCTCCTGTCTCCTACTCTGATCAACCAATCAGGCGCGGGGATAGTGCTGAGTCAGCCGCTCGCTGCTGCTCACGTCCGAATGCAGGGGGGGTAGGCGGGGTTTAGGAGAACAGCCAGCCGGTGTCTGCAGTGGACTGCAGCAGCATTAGCACCGCTAACCCCCAAGACAAGGGGGCCTCGCTGGGGAGAGAGGGGGAAGAAACTGCCATCACCGAAACACTTTTAATGCACTTTGATTTTTAACAGCACTTTCTGCAAATGCCCGTCACAATCCCGGTGATATATACGCACATCCCCACTTCTCCCTTCTGCCTCTCTTAGTCAGTGGCAGTAATTAGCGGGAATAAATACAGGCAGCCACAGAAGATAAAGTTTACAGCCTGAACCACGGGTCAACTTGTTTCATTACTATAGTGTGCCATGCATTAAGCTAATTACCAAGTGGCTAACATCTTCATCAGACATGCACGGGGGCCTTCATTAGGCGCACGGTTTGTCTAAATCCGCCTCATTTTAAATGCTGCATTAAAGGAGATTGTTGCCGCTTTTAATTGGATTTTAATGGTTGTTTTTGTTACAGCCGGGCCTCGCAAACTGTCAGGGGCTCCTCTCAGTCAGTCGCATAAAGGCATGCAATTGACGTGACAGGAAGTAATGCCCTCATAAGTTTTTTTTTCCAGGCCTGGCCCTCCTGTCTAGGCGCCTTCCGTATGAAGAGCTGTGACAGTCCCAGTCACTGAGAGCCACTTGTCCCGATAAGGAGAGAGAGAAAGAGAGAGAGAGCTGAGAAGAATACCAGACAGTCACAAAGACACAGAGCATGTGATGTGGGTCAGCCAGGGAAGAGAGGCTTGAGTGAGTGAAGGAGTGAGTGAAGGAGAGTGGTGGCGGCGTCGGCCTATATACGTATACGACAGGTTGTGTTATAGTGCCTGTCCCTGTGTCAGGGCCCATACATTTGAAAGAAAAATATCACGGTGAAAGCAGGAGTGACAGACAGTCGCTGCGGGAGTGGGTTTCAAAGTGTCACTCCTCCTCGCAACCGGTAACACCACCACCTGTATTGTGTAAGCGGCCCCGGGGACACTTTCGCTCCCATGCTGACCTTCTCCCCACTATGTCTCCCTGTGACTTGTCTTTACCACTATACAGTACGTCTCTCTCTCTCTCGCTCTCTCTCTCTTTCTCTCCTGCCCTATAGCTCTTTGCCGGGGTGTCCAGCTGTCCCCAACCCTCATCCCTCCCTCCCCACCCTCCACACCCTCCACCCCACACCATCTCCAATATAAGGGCAGGAATGCAGCCGACAGCACAGTCCCAGAATAGACAAGTAGCCAGCCCTATCTCCAAACCAAGCAGTCCTGCCTGATAGAGGGCACCTACAGTTGCAGCACAGCCACACTCACGCCAACAGTGCACACCCATGCAGGCACGCACACAGCAACCCCCCCGACCCACAAACAGTCCAATGCTAAACTTATGAATGCAAAAAACGCCTTTGCTTATTGTAGTTTTTTTTTAAATCTCGAACAGAGCTAGCCCTCACAGTTTAATGTTGAAAGAGCATTTGTCGGCTGGAGCTTTCAGAAGGCATCTTGGGCGAGGTTAATGATAAAAAGGCCAAGGCTGTAATGATTCTGTTTGATGTGGGATCTGAGCGAAGGTGTGCGGGGTGAAGGAGGGTTGACCCTGTTTGATGAGTGGGGCCGGAAAATAAAAGTCAAGAAAGCGTATACCAAAGTGATTCTCTCGCTAATCTAATGAAAATCCTGCTATGGGGAAGGATTTCATGTCTAGCCTATGGTGTTCTTTCCCCCTAGGAGCTCTTACTGTAGACATTCATAGATGATTGTACGTGAACATCCACACAGGTAATATAGGCTAAACACACATGAAATGCAAACGCACACACACAAACACACACACACACGCACGCGCACACACACACACAAACTGCGGTGCTGCAGAGGTAGAACAGGTAGAGAATTCAGGCCATGCGTGCCAGTTCTCTCATTCTTCTCCGTGTGCTACTTCCTGCATTCTTCCCTCACTTTCCAGTCCCCCTTTCTTTTCTTTTCAGTGATTTTTTTCTTCTTCTCAGCCAAGTGATGCATCCCCCTCATCAATTTGCCAGTCTCTATAGTGACAAGTTTATTAAACACTAGAGAGAGAGAGCGAGAGAGAGAGACAGATAGAGAAAGAGAGAGGAAGTGATAGTCTTGCTCCTTAGCTACATGCGTTGCCAGTGTTTTTATTTTTTTCAGTTTTTTTTTATGTGGTTTGTGTACCGTGCGGCTGATGTATTGGTTATCTGGAAAGGGGTGGACAGCTTTGATACAGGACTGACAGTGTAAATATTTCTATCTCAAAGATAAACACACACACACACACACACACACTTATCCCAGTAGAGCTAAATGCTGTGACTGTTAATCAAGTCAAGTGAAATCCGTGAAGGCAGTTTTAAAAGTGATACATTCTGGTGAAAGCTGTGGCCGTACATAGTCATGACAGAGACATTGAAGTTACGCGGACGATGCCACATTCGGTGTTAATTAATGACAAGGCTGATTCGTTAATGCTCTCGGTAATATCACACATTCGAATGAGAAGAGACTCCTGCATTCACTCACCCCTTAGCGCTTATATCGTCCCATATAAAGACATAAATTATTAAAAACACGTCATAAATATATCGTCTAAATGTGTAATTTTGTGCTACGGTGAGCAGAAACATAGTGTATGCATATAGTATATGGATTGAGTCCATAAGCAAACAACTGTGTAAGATTGAATAAACTATAAATTATCAGGAAAATATCAGTCAGTTGTGTGTGAGTAAAAAGAAATAGCAAGACAGAAAAATATCAATAGCTTGGAGTCCGGGGCCAAGACTCTGCTTAAACAGTTTATTTCCTAATGATTAAATGATTAGCTAGGCTAATTGAACCAGGAAATGAGTGAGTTGCTCCAAGGACAAGCGGAGGCGTGCAGCTATATAGCTGTAGGAATACTGCTGAGTATACCATCTCTGTGCCACCATGCTCACGCAACCGAGCACATCTGAAATCCCAAGCAGAGAGGAAAAGGGAAGTGTTAGTATGAGAGAGAGAGAGAGAGAGAGAGAGAGAGAGAGAAAGAGGAAGAGATGTCCCACGTAGTGCCAGAGGTCAATGAGAGTTAATTTTCCCCGCTGTCCTATCCGCTGGCTTCATTAGCGGTATTGGCATTTGGGTGATGAATTCATTGTTTTCTCAAGTTTGTCTGTGACCATCGTTTATATGCGCCGTGCTCTTATCTCTCAGGGTCCCCTGCTCCCTGTTTATCCTCATCTCTTTTTCATCGCACACGCCTTTCTCCCCCTCTCACACAATCTATATAGTCTGCTTTTTTTCTCCCTTTCCCTGTTGCATCCATCCCCGTCTTTGTGTATTTGTTTTCTTCTTTTGTGCAGCAGCAAGCGCTCTTTCAAGGAAAAACGTCTTCACCAATAATCAATGACTGTTTGCTCTGCACTGTTTGTTTGTACATGTGCGTTGTGTGCGTGCTAATGCAATAAACACATATTTAATGCTTTTTCCTATGTTGAGAACCACATTTTCTTATCATTCCGTCCTTCTGGCTTTGTCTCTTTCAGGTCACACATTGGTCCGTTCACTTGGCTCCTTCACTCCTCCTACTCTACTCTGTCAGACCATGACACGTCCCTAAAATGCTTTGCTAAAGCTGGTAAAATGGAACCAAATCAACTGTTCAATGGATTTGGTCCCCTTCAACCAGCTGTAGCTGTGCATTGATCACTCCAAACCCCCCCACACACATGCAGACAGGGGAAAACTAACGGACAGAAAGGCATGCAGCGGACGGACCCAAGCAAATTCAGCGGGAAACAGCTAAACTGCATTTGCTTCTTCAAACAAACAATTGGACTGACTCCCTGCATGCAGCAGTTTCTGTGTGGATTTATCTCTAACACACACACATTGAAGTAATTTGATAAATGCAAATAAAACCAGCCAGGTAAGTAATCATAGAGACTGTACCTTGGCAAGCCTTTTTCTTTTACTGCTGGAACTGCATTCCCCTTTATCAAACTGTTATGTCCAGGGACATTGTGTGTGTGTGTGTGTGTGTGTGTGTGTGTGTGTGTGTGTGTGTGTGTGTGTGTGTGTGTGTGTGTGTGTGTGTGTGTGTATTGGAGCAAATGGGTGCTATGGTTGAAGAGGTATCGAGTGTAAGAACAGATTATGTGTAAGACAAGCACCAGTGTTTATATTGTATTGTATATGCCTGAATGTATGACTGTGTGTGTGTCTTTGGTTCCCTAATGCACATGTCTGATCAATAAAGCCTCATCCTGAAGTTCATACAATCTCCTGAAGTGGTCTTTGCTTTTACATGTGGTCTTACTATGGAATGGAACATGTTGTGGTGGTGAGGGGTGGAAAGGAAGGAAGTGTGAACCGATTCAATACTTTGGAGTTGATATAGATGGGCCATTAATGCAGCTTAACTTTACCGGGGAACCAACCTTTTATTTTGTTTTCTTTAGATTTAGGTTATTTTGAACGAAATATTAGAGGATAGAGGGATATGGAAGGATGGGAGAATTCAAATAGGATCGAGATGGAGTTTGTTTTTAGGTTTTACAAAATTTAATTT
The DNA here is from genome assembly GCF_949987685.1 of Ammodytes marinus. NCBI lineage: Eukaryota > Metazoa > Chordata > Actinopteri > Uranoscopiformes > Ammodytidae > Ammodytes > Ammodytes marinus. The sequence goes on along the minus strand of NC_137211.1, from coordinate 22,241,821 downwards.
AGATGATTTATATTAAAGAACAAACAGAGTTTTGGTCTGTTATAAGACAATGTAAATTATGTAACAGGTATAAAATAAAATGGCTACCTTAAAGTATTCAAAGTCAATATGATTTCCAGGGAATCAGCAAATCTGCCTAGGATCCGGACTTGTGCGAAAATCCTTGCATTGAGTTAAAGTGGTCATGAAACAGCCGTAGTGACTAACTGAAAATGTGTTTCACATGGACACGTAGCATGCATGTGTACTGTAGCATACTCTTTTTATTTTTTTTTGCAAATAGCCCTATCTGTTTCCACACTTTCCCACAGGTGTCGAACCCCACCACCACTTGTCCTTCTTTTCCCCACTCCCTCACATCCTCCTATACCTTCCTCTCCTCATCCCTTTCTCCACCTCTCCACCGAGCATGGCTCTAGAGGTGTGACAGATGTTTTAATGTGGCTGCGATTCCTTATCACCACTCAGCTGAAAGCTCCATTTGCCTTGGTCCAACGTGATAGATGGGAGGCCACGGCTAGGCAGAGAGGAGAGGAGAGGAGGCTCTATGCTAACGAATGGGAGAGCAGACTAGAGGAGGCTGGTATAGGAAGAGGGGGGGACACGCTGAAAATGACACACACTGCTGGCAATGGTAGATGTGGTCATTTTCTGTTTTCCATGTCCCGCTTGTGATGAGCAAGTGAGTAATTATAGGAGGTTGAAGGGGTGTGTGTGTGTGTGTGGGGGGGGGGGGGGGGCGTACGCAATTACACTGGGAAGAAACAGTGCTTGTCAAGTGTCGGGGGCGCTGCGGCAGAGATGGAGAAATCAAGCAGAACATACACACGTTACAAATAAACTGGCAAATAAACAAACAAAGCGACAGACATTTTGATTAAACCTTGGTGTGTTTACAAGCCGTTAAATCTGTGGGATTATTAAAAGTCAGTGGCATTACATCTTCCTCCAAATGTGTTCAAAACAAGTGAAGAGCAAAGAAAAACAAAGACGATGGCAGAAGTGATCCATCAACGCACCATACCTCGACCTGTAACAAACCACAATGTGATTTCTCTATAGGGACACATCTTTCCTAAGATGCTGGAAAGTGAATCTGTTACAGAAGATGAGTTCTGCAAGAAATATATTATTGCCTGTGGAAAGTATATAGGTAATGTGGTGGAACAACTTCACTAGTGATGATGGAACAAGTGGAGGGATTGTCATAGTAGAACATCAACAAATAAATATACAGTGGGGGTATGGAGTATGCTTTCATCTCCAAGAAGCATCTGATACATTCAAGATAAAAAAAAATAATTGGTTTGAGATGGTTTGCACCCTCCTTAAGTAGCTGCCTAGAAAAAGGGTGTCAATGTATTCAATAAAATGTATACATTTGAAACACATTTTGGATACTGCAGGGGGAATAAGTAAACTAAATGTTTCGTTTGAATTTTACGTAATTAAATTGAGATGAATTAAATAAAAAAACAAACTAAAAAATATATATGAATTATTATCTTAAAGTATTCAAAGTCAATATGATTTCAAAGGAATCAGCAAAGGATCTGGACTCCTTGTATTCAGGTAAAGTGGTTATGAAATAGGCCCAGTGACAAATTAAAAACGTGTAAAAATAACTATAAGCTGTCTTTAGCAGATGTTTCAGTCTGTTTGCAGAAAACAATCTAATTGTTCTCCCAAACTGTGCAATTATTATCATGATTATATTGTTATTATTTACATTAATAATAAACTGATTGCGATAGTAAAAAATAAGTTTAAAAAATATCAGTTGAGCACCTATAACCGTCAGTGTTTAGACATATTCCATATTCCGGACAACATATCACATGGTTTACTGTAAATGCATTAC